>NC_048288.1:3940885-4304219 GCF_009762535.1 Notolabrus celidotus | reverse complement strand
CAAATCACGATGTTTGGTTCACGATACGATTCACTCACGATTTTCAAGAAAACTGGATTGAACTCAAAATTTGAATAAATATTATTTTTTTCAATTCTCAGATATGGACAGTTGCAGTATATATTTGTTCTCTTATATTATTTGTAAACAAAGTAATCCTTTTTCATTTTTAAGGAGTGTTGTAACTCAAACAAAACCACTGCACACTTTTTTACTAAAAAACTAAAATCAGCATTCAAAAATACCTTGTTGGAAAATGTCAGAACAATGATAGAGAAATGGAAGGTGAACAATTCCCAAATGTGAGTGTTAAATATTAAAACAAATATGGTAAATCTCTTTAAATTAGGGATGTACATTTCAAGTATTTTCCATGATTGATCTTTGGAAATGTTAACGATCAATTATCGTTTAATCATTAAAAAAAGTTGAATGTTTTCCATGTGAAAAATAATGCCAAATGTGTTTTTTCCCCTAAATCAAATGTTCCTTCATGACACAGTGTATATTACTGATGGTATTAAACAGCTACGATCCTATTGAGGTGTTCAAAATGTTAAACACGCTGAATATGAACGTGAGGAGCAGGCTTATAAATAATCTCTGTGGACTCATGGTCATAGAGTGAAGACTCAGACTACAACATGTGGATTTACTGCAACAGGACAACTGAACAGGATCAGATTTCAGACTCAGTGTCCAGTTTTCTCCTTCTTATTGAGAAAAATAAACATTTAAACGCAGTCAAAAGCTCTCGTGGAGACCTGTCACTCAGCCGCAGCCCCCAGCTGAGCGTCTCCACTGTGAGCAACACCTTCAGTCAGCTGATTCTGAAACATGCTTTAAACTTCAAACACCTCCACTCAGTGAGTGACGAGAGAGCAGCACAAGAGACATAATGATGCTTAACAAGCGGAGTATAATACAGATAGCGCCTTCTACTGTTTATAAATAATATCTCAATACACATTTTGTTGAATTGATTTTAATCCACCCTTATTTGTATAGATTTTTTACTGTCTTGTGATATATCCTTACATCCCTATAAAGCTCTGATAGTTTTGTAGTTGTGTTTCATCCTGATAAAAAGAGGATTTGGCTTTATATCTTAAACTAACATGAACACATCGTAGCTCTTGCATCACTCTGCACGTTGTCATGACTTTTTCTGATTTGGCATCTGTGAAGTAGTTTTATAAGTTGTCACTTACAATGTGATTTTACGTAGATTATCCTTTGTTTTTATCACATGCGATTATCCTCTGACATCCTAAAAGTACTGTGGCCATGTGACTGACTCTCCTCTCCTTCGCCCTCTTCAGTGCACCTGCAGCCAGCACTGGTGGTTTCTCTTTTGGGACAGCTCTGGGTGCAGCAGCTCCAGCCCCTGCAGCGGCTGCCACCACCACCACCCCATCGCTCGGCCTAGGAGGAAGTCTGTTTGGTCAGAAACCAACTGGAGGATTCTCTTTTAACACACCTGCCTCAAGTAATAACTCCAAGAAATCAGTGAAATGAAACCTTCTTAACTCACATGCCTTTTTAGCCACTTTTCTTTTTTTAACTATATATGTCTTTTTCTTCCAGTTGCTGCTGCACCCACAGCAGGCCTTACATTAGGTATGTCCTTATTCCTGTGATCACTTTGAGCAGGGATCTTGTAATGTCAATAACAAAGGCACAGTCTGATTTCTAAATGTACTTTTTCTCAGGTGCCCAAGCAACGACGGCTCCAACCACCGGCTTCAGCTTGGCCGGCTTCAACAAGCCCACAGCATCAGCAACACCTTTCTCCCTCAACGCCGCCTCCACAGCAGCACCTGCAGCACCTGCAGGGGCAGGTTTAACATTTGGTTCTGTCCTGACATCTACAGCTCCTCAGCAGCCAGCAGCCTCAGGTTTCACCCTCAACCTTGGTGGCACAACATCCACAGCGGCTGCGGTCTCTGCCATCCCATCACTGGGTGGGAGTCTGTTCTCCAACGCTCCCACTTTAGGTGAGATGCAAACAGACAGCGTATGTGATGACCCAGGCTGTTTTGGAAATGGCCTGCTACATACTACCTACGAATACTGCGTTTGGATTTAGTATGTAGTATGACTGCTCTGTGGGATCTGGTCTGCATGATGCCGAGCCAGACATCACTGGATTTCCAGTTTCGGAAAGCAGATGTAACACACAGCCAAGCTGAGAGAGAAACTTCTGCATTTTATATGGAATTTAATGATTTTTACAGTATCTAAAAACTGAGTGCCATCGTCCAAAAAGAATAAAAAGAAGAAGCATAACGTTAGCGCTATGCATTGTGGGAAACAGTACGTGAGGGGGAGTGGTCTGATACATGCTGAGAAATGTTCCTGAATCAGTAGACATCCTGGTAGTTCTGGCATACTGCAGATTTTGCTCTTGTTCAAATACTACATACTGAATTTTGGCCAAATCAGTACGTACTGCTAGTTTAGTAGGCGGTTTCAAAAACAGCCAGGGTCTTGAGTTTTACTTACAGCAGTTCCTAATCCTTGATCGTATTGTCTCCATGTGGTGTTCCAGGTTTGGGTCAGGCCACTCTTGGAGGAGGGGGGTTGATGCTGGGCTCTCTGCTAGCTGGCTCCACAGTAGCAGCAGCAGCAGCAGCAGCAGCAGCAGCACCTGCACCCAGTGTTGGCCTGGGTGGAGTTGATTTCAGCACTTCCTCTGAAAACAAGAGTGACACATCATCTGGAGCCAGTGCACAGTAAGTGCTGTTTATGAACATGTGTGTGGTTCTTTAATAATCCAAAATGTTTAAACAGTCCAAATGTGTCCGTGCTGTGTCGTACTGAAATGTGAAAACTGTAAACTTAAGAGGCGTGAAGTGACCCGTCTCCTCATGTACCTGATGAACAGATGATATTCTGTTTTAATGATTTGCTGTAATAAAAAATACACATGTTCCTCCCCTCAGGGACAGCAAAGCTTTAAAAGATGAGAACCTGCCTCCAGTCATCTGTCAGGATGTGGAGAACTTTCAGTAAGTGTTGTGTGTCTGTTTGTCATCACATAATTGTATCCATTGATCATTATCACAGTCCAGTGCACATTAGGTAGCATAGTAAAGTGATCATGTTCTGTTAGATAAGCAGTTTTATGAATAGTGCTCTGTTGTTTCATATCCAGAAAACTGTGATCTCTTTGTTTCATGTAAAGTGCTGCAGTGTACTCCAAACAAAATCAAATCCCATGACAGTTGAGGATTTTTAATATCTTTTTATGTTTTTTTTGTAGGAAATTTGTTAAAGACCAGAAACAGGTTCAGGAGGACATCAGCAGGATGTCATCTAAAGCCATCTCTAAAGTCCAGGATGACATCAAAAGCCTCAAACAGCTGCTCTCTGTCAGCGCCAGCGGGCTGCAGCGCCAGGCTCTGGCTATTGACAAGCTGAAGCTGGAGACAGCACAGGTACAAGAAAGAAAACACACACACACAGTCAGAGAGTTCATGGTTAATGTAGTGACCATTTGTCATAAAGAATCTCAGTGAATAATCAAAATATCAAACTTTAACAAACATAATCAAAGGGTCACTGATGCACCATGGGAAGGTTTTGTCCCCAAATTCTAACTTTAATTAATTATAGAAAAGAAAACTTTAGAAAAATCAAAGCACTAATATTACGTTTGAATTGTAAACTAAATAAACAAATATCTCCTCCAGGTAGTATGATCATATGTAACAATAAATAAACCTGGATTCTTTGAATGCTGATCAGAAATACAGCACATAGAGAAGCTGCTCCTTATAAGGAACACTTATTGACATTTATATACCTGCTCATGTTCTCCATTGAAAGTATCTGTGTGTAGAAATGTAATATTTCTAGGGATGCTCCGATCAGGTTTTATGCTGCCGATTCCTATACCGATCACCGATACCGATCACATGGCCTTTCTGTACATTTTTCTATTTAGTTATGGTGAGTGCTACATGATCTGGGAAAAAGGAACCATAAAATCACCTTAATTTAGAGAAAAAAAACCATCTTTTTTCTTACTACTTCAAGAGAAAAAATACAAAAACCTTGCAGGCACAATGCAGCAACTATTCAGTCAAAAGGACAACTGAAAGACACTTAAATGTACCTGCTATCAGTAACCCAATCTTTAACAGATTGGAAACATTAAGGCTCTCAACAGGCTAAATAGTGCAGAAAGTCCAATAAATAAAAGACAAAATATATCACAAGTTTGTCTTTCAGAATATGCCATGTTTGAAACTCGTGAAACTTACAGAGAATGAGATTCCTTCTGTAGGGAGACGTTCGATGTGAGATTATACTGCCTGGTGGAGCTCTGGCAGCGCTACGTCTGTGCAATATTTACGTCCCGGTGGCACGTAGCGGGGCTCCAAGTGAGAGAGCAGTCGGTGGAACCCGGTGTCTTCCACCACTGAGAAGACACCGGGACACATCTAGCCCGATGAATTCAATTATTTTTCGGGTTATTTGCTTAGCCCTCTGACTGTCACGCTCATACAGGCGAGTGTTGCCACCGTGGGCTGTGTTAGCTGCCGTCTGACTGATGCTGCTCCGGCTGTCTTCTTTTCATTCACTGCCGTGAGTCTCAAAAACTCACCATACTCCGCCAAGTGTTTGCTCTTTAAATGTCTTATTAAATTGGTTGTGTTGAAACTTTTTAAACTTTTTTCGCTGCATGTATTGCAGGATGCAAACTTTACATCACCCTCACAGACTGTCTAAAAGTTCCTCACGGCAGACATGTTTGTTGTGGTTTGCCGCTGCGCGCCTGTGCAGTGTGAAGGATAGGGGGAGGGGGCACACTACACACAGGTCCTCTTCAGGCTGCAGAGTATGAGCCACAGGTGATGTTTTTTTGTGATCGGCAATGAAAGGCATTGATCGGCATACACCGATCACATACTTTTTCACAGAAATCGACCGATAATGATCGGTGGCCGATCGATCGGAGCATCCCTAAATATTTCTTAGTATGTTTCGATCGGATCGTAGTATTAAAGGGTGATCCTCAGTTTGACAAGTTTTTACCATCAAAAATATCTATCGATTCTTTTACACACAGTAACCACTCTCTTCTTCGTCCCCAACCGGGCGTGTCACGTGGCCGCTCACTTAATACAAAAATGCAAATGTTACTACTTTGTCTGTTCTGTGCTGAGGTAGAAGAAAGGCGGTGCAGGATGACGTCCTTCGTTAGATAGAAATAAAAAGGCTCATTTTATTTATTGGTTTTTAATTGTGCAAGAAATGGGTTTTACAAGAAGGAGATGCCAAGGGGTGCTGGTGGCCTAGCGATCTAAGTGCCCCACATACAGAGGCTACAGTCCTGGTCGCAGGGGTCACCAGTTCGATTCCCTGGCCGGTCGACCATTTCCTGCATGTCTTCCCCCTCTCTCTACTCCCCACATTTCCTGTCTCTCTTCAGCTGTCTTATGAAATAAAGGCAAAAAGGCCAAAAATATAACTTTAAAAAAAGAAGAAAATAAAGGAGGTGCCATAGGGACAGAGTTGACAAAATAATGGATAAAGGATGTGGGACTTGCTCTTTAAGTACCTGCAGGAGCTGGACCTCTCTGAGATCCCTCATTAGCTGATTACCTATTTTGGCAATTTTCAAAAGTGATGTTGAGGGCGGCAGACTGACCAATAAATATTTATTTATTTTTGATTATTAAATTTTTGTTTTTATTTATTAGATTTTTTTATTTATTATTTACTCACTTAATTTTCTTTCTTTCTTTCTTTTGCTATATATTATACTAATATTAATTTGTATACACTAATTTATATCATTTATATTTTAATATAATCCATGCTACTATTGTTGTTGTTGTTGTTGTTGTTGTGTCACTCTGTGTGCTGTCTTGGTGTTGTGTTGTTTGCATTTAACAAAATGTCAATAAACATCTGTGGTGGAATAAAAAAAGTAAAAGGCATGAATAGGAACAACAATCAAAAGGAAAGACAAACAATAAAAAAAAAAAAAAAACCTAACATTTAAACAAAATAGAGCAGGAATAACATCCAAACAGTAAGCAACAGAAGAAAATAATGAGTAAATAATGAAGATGAAACAGATGAGGCTGAATGACATTTAAGATAACTTAAGCACATGGGTGTTGTGAAAGTAAATGTGTGTGGTAGTATGAAGCTGAGTGCATGTCTTGTGGTGGGTTCCAACAATAAAAAGTAACAAGTAAAAAGATGTGTCAGATTATAAGGAAAGAGAGAACTATTTGTTTATCATCAAGGGTCTGATTATTATCAGTATAAATGTTTGAACTATGAAGAGAGAGAGAAATAGAAAGTAAAACAGGAAACAAAAAAAGGCTCATTTTAAGTGAACAAAAAAAGAAATGGAGTTTTATATTCAGGTGATTAAACACTCATTTAAGCATGGTCCTGAAAATGATATTCCATCTCTACAAAGTCTGTTCTGCTACATGCTGCTAAATACCACACACTGCACCCTTCAAAGAGGTATCAGCATGTTTCCAAAGTTTAGCCGTAAACCAATCCTAGCTCTCTTAAAAAGGACTTGGACTGAGAGGATCTTTGTGTCCTGGGATATCAACTGACTCTTTGATATGAACAGAACAAGGAGGGAATTGTTTCAAAGACATGAACTTATTTAAAAGTCACATCTATCTTCTCTCTGACTTCGTTTTAGGAGCTGAAAAACGCTGACATCGCGCTGCGTACACAGAAGACTCCCCCTGGACTTCAGCATGAAAACACTGCCCCGTCAGAGTAAGTAGCACTAGATCACTGCAGTCGGATTGCTTCATATATATTTAAGAAGTTGTGTTTGAGCTCTTCGGGTCTAAAGAATCAGGTTCTGTGTTGCTAGCCCCCATACCAAATATTCAAGACACAAACAAAAGAGTTTCTGTTCTTTTATAAGTCACATTTGATTAAATCAATGATTCAAGGAGGATTAAGATGAGTGTTTTCTGTGTTCAGTTATTTCCGTAGCCTTATCGAGCAGTTTGAAGTGCAGCTGCAGCAGTATCGCCAGCAGATAGAAGAACTGGAGAACCACCTCACGACGCAGAGCAGCGGCTCCCACATCACCCCTCAGGGTAAGAGGACGATTCTGTGACTGAATGAACAGCTGATCAGTGTCTTTCATTAGCAGTTTTTTAAACAAATAAAACCTGATATATTTTACAAGAACTACAGCATGAAAAGTGACTGGGTACAGATAGTTTAAAGGTGACATATCATGCAAAATGGACTTTTTAATGGTTCTCTACCTGAAATATGTGTCCCTGGCATGTCTACAAACCCCCCAGAATGAAAAAAATCCATTCTGCCCCTGTTTTGATTTCTCCACCTTTCTGTAAATGTGTGTGAAACGAGCCGTTTCAGACTTCCGTGTTTTTGTTACGTAACAACAATATCCGGTCTGTCACGGAGTCAGAGCTCGGAGCTTGTTCAGCCATGAGACTGTATAAAATACAACTCAACTTCTCCGTTTTTCATTCCCTGCATAAATGTGTGCTAACAAGGAGCTTAGGAGGGAGGCATGCTAGTTGTAGGCTGTCTTAATAAACACAAAGGTCGGTTTTACTCCCCACATCTGCAGATTTGAAGATCTAGTGGATGATTTTTATTTATCATGGATAAGTGCTAGCGCTAGTTAGCATAGCTACATGTCGTAGCTGTAGCTGTGTACCAAGACACACGTCGACATACTGACAAATAAAACAACAAGAAACACAGAATCTGTGACAAATCCTTCAGAAAAGGTCCTGCTGCCTTTCTGGCAGAGGTCGGTTTTACTCCCCAGGCCTGCAGATTTGAAGATCTAGTGGATGATTTTTATTTGTCATGGATAAGTGCTAGCGCTAATTAGCATAGCCACATAGCTACATGTTCAAAGCTGTAGCTGTAGCTGTGTACCAAGACACTTGCGACATGCTGACAAATAAAACAAGAAACACTAAATCTGTGACCAATCCTTCAGAAAGGTCCTGCTACCTTTCTGGTAGAGGTCGGTTTTACTCCCCACGTCTGCAGATTTGAAGATCTAGTGGATGATTTTTATTTATCATGGATAAGTGCTAGCGCTAGTTAGCATAGCCACATAGCTACATGTTCATAGCTGTGTACCAAGACACACGTCGACATACTGATAAATAAAACAACAAGAAACACTAAATCTGTGACCAATCCTTCAGAAAGGTCCTGCTACAGGCGCCTCTCCGTCAGGATCAGATTCTGGATCAGATTCAGAGGGTTGAAGTAACGTGATCTCTGAGCAGCCATATATATTCAGCCAACATGTAAACATTAGATCAACGTGCCGGAGAGCCTAGGCACATCCACTTCCTGAGGGGGCGTGGTCAGAGAGAAAACAGAGTGTTCTGAGGAGGACTGAAGAAGAGGGATTTTCAGGCATGCCAAAATCTGATTTCAAAGTGTTTTTTTTGGGCATAAACTTTAAAGACATGTTTTGGGGACCTCTTAGACCAATATATATTGATGAAAAAAGCATGATATGTCTCCTTTAAGAAGTTAAAAACTGGTCTCTCCTCCTTGATCTTCTCCAATCACCACGGATAATTACAAAGTGTGTTTTCATTTCCAGACCTGACTCTGGCCATGCAGAAGTTGTACCAGACCTTTGTTGCGCAGGCTGCTCAGCTCCAGTCTGTCCACGAGAATGTGAAGGTCAGTTCAGCTCCTCTAACTTTATCTGGAAGAGAGAAAGCTTTCTTCTTAAGTCAGTGTTGTTTGAAATGTCTTCATCAATAAATGAACAAACAACATATGAATGAACCTCTGTCTTTTTGCAGATCTTGAAGCACCAGTACCTTTCCTACCGCCGGGCCTTCCTCGAAGACTCCACAGACGTCTTCGAGTCCAAACGGGCATCAAACAGGAAGTGGCAGAGTGCGCAGCGAGTCACGACCGGGCCCGCCCCTTTCTCCAGTGTGCCCAACGCTGCAGCTGTGGCCATGGCAGCCACGTTGACCCAGCAACAGCAGCCAACTCCAGGTCTGACTGCCTACAAGTTCTAGAAAGTTCTCCTCCTCTCACCTTGAAATGAAGGAGGTAGAGGAGGGACTGATATAATAAGTTTTGGAGAGGACATGAAACGTGTGTTTTTGTTTTATTTTGTCGTTTTATTTTAACTAAGGCACTTGTGATAGGCAGGAGGTGAGTGAAAGAATCAAAAACACGCCTTAGCCGGTGCCAAACTATCGTGTCTGCACTCCACCTAAGACAGCGGGAGAGAGGGAGAGCTAACATCCAACAGGAAACCTTAGTGCTGCCTTACCATCTGACTCTAACCTTCAGTTCAAGGGTCACGTTTATCAAACACGCCTTACAGGAGGACAGTGAGGACATTCAACAGGTAGCTCGGGCAGAGTTGGTGCCAAACCCAAACACTTGAGAATGTCATACAATAACTTAAATACCAAGGAGACGATAACTCACTACCCCCTTTATTCCTTTGTTTCCTCCTCCAGTCTTAGAGTGAAAGTTAGTCTCTCTAATTATAATCCAGTGGAAGCTTCAAATGAAACTCCATGAAGGTGTTCGAAGTATTAGACGTTTGCTGTGATTTCTATTCACACTTTGAGTGAAAGGCTGAATCTGTTCATCTATTGATGATGAAGGTTTAAATTTGTATTACAGTTTAGCGTGGGGACTGAGTAGGTGTGGAAGATGTAAATTTATTGTGATATAGCACCTACTCTTTCACTCGGCCTGTAACGTGGTCTCTTCTGTGTAGAGAAGCTCTAATTGGTCGGACACCCGGTGGCATCGGCGTACTTTAGCGACAACACAGGACGCCTGAAGGTTTTTGTAGTAAGTTTATATACATCGTGTGTGGCCTGTGGGTTGTTGAAGCAAGCATTACATCCACTTCTATTCAACAATAGGCCAGACCTGTTTATCAATCAAACATAAGCTATAGAGGTTACATGTTAACTCTGATTAAAAGTACATAAACACGTGTTTCCATACTCTGCCAAACTATATCAATGAAGGATAATCTTCAGTGTTATATCTACGCACACAGGTGAAGACTTATCTCGAACTCCGACTGGAGGGACATTTACAGGACTTGAAAATCCAGCTGAGTACACTGGTGTTATTGTTTCAGTCACCTCAGCTCTCAAAGGCACACACATGTACTTTTATTACAGATTTCTAAACGATGTAAAAAGTCGAGTACGTTCTGGTCGTTGCCACATCTCTGAGGTGTTAAAGATGTTCAGCCTTTTTTGTAGGCTTTGGTTTGTAGGCCGTTTTAAAGGCGTATCAGGTCACCCACTTACAATGAGCGAACTAAGCTAACTCTGTACATACGCATGTTTCTGCTGTCTTTTTGTAAAATAAAGCGCAGTGCAGATTTAATTCAGAGGTTTGAAAGCAATATTTAAATTGGGGAGGGTTATAACGGCAGCATGATGTACACGTTTCTCACACCACAAATTACACGAACTCTCCGCTGCTGCTTCCTTTTCACTAAATCTACCCACACTGCATAGACTGTTATTAGAGCTCAGAGCAACTTTACCCTGACTATGAATGTGGCACTTTCACGTCGTTCTGTTAGCTTAGGAGGACAAACAGGAGCTGTACCAAACAAAACAAGCATTTTTTTTTAAATATGTGCCAAATGGGATCGGGAATATTTGACCACGTTATTGTTGAAACTCTGTTTTCAGAGGAGAGCCCTTCACCAACACGCCCTGTTGCCACAATAGTTCAGATCGGTTTGGTACAAGTGCACATTACCCTGGTGCCTGCTGGAGACTTATTCCTGCACATTTTAATTTCACACATTCATGGGGACGCTTGCTTTTCAACCATCAGGAACCTGATCCAGCTAAATTCTCATCCCGGTCGCCAAATAGTGGTCATCCTCTCGTATTTCACAGACTAAGCCTCTTGGCCACTTCAGTATTTATTGACCTATTTATTTGTATTTTATTGATTCATGTGTGTGTGAAACTTAATTGGAATAGCCTGTTGGAGGACAGTCAGTGTTAGACGCTCTGTGCAGCCTCGAGTGAGCTCAGTTGCAGTTGATTGTAAAAGACTGAAGTTTGAGGTGAACGTGCCAAAAGACTCCGGACTTCAAACTGTTTGATAACCTGAAGTGTTAATTTAATCTAAAATATTCTCTTTCAGTGATTTGGTTTGGAGGTAGAAGTCAGGCTGATCATTCTCATAATCAAACATTCAACACTAAAACACATTTGGTTGGTTTCGTCACTCAAGGCGGCTACCATTACTTGATTTTAGATATTTCACCAAGGGCTACTGTCAGCGTCACAGTGCTGGATCATTTCATGTTACAGTTAAGCTAATTAAGAGTTTGAAGTGCTGTTCACAAGTTGATATTTCAGGTATTTTAACCAAGGGTGAGACGTGGTTGGAAAACTGCAGAGACACATATCTGGACCATGTTGAAGTTAGTTGATTGAGAAGGAAAGAGTGAGTTTTGTTGGTCACGCTGGTCCTGAGAGTCATTGGTGCCAAAGGAGAAGGTCAGGTGGTTTGGTACGGGGTCTTCAATGGGAGACTTAATTTCCCTCCGTTGTGTGAAGACGGGACTCGGCGTAGTCCCAGTTGGCATTATTGGACAGAAAAAGGAGTTTTCTTGTATCTCCATAATGCTGCTAGCTCCGGTCGTGCTGAAAGCTGACTGATTATTTCTTTGTGAAGCGGCTGCGTATTCAAAGACAGCGCTGCTTTGGTCATTCCAGTCCTTTTACATAACAACTCCAAACATTTTGAAGGCTTGGGACACAGTTTTGGACCAAGCAGGAAGTCTTTCAGTGAGATTGTCATTGTCTTCCACATGTCTTTAGTCATACGTGGCGCAGTGATGACAAAGAGAAACTACTGCTCAAAGTTGTTTGGACCTTGGAGGCGATCGTGTTCTCATTAGTCCTCAGTTCTAGGTTTCAGTACATTTCAGTGATCTGTATGCAAAGCTGACTGCTGTACTTCATGAATGCCATAACAACAGCAGCAGTAGTGACCCCTCTTTACCTCGATCTGTTCAAAACAAGTGAAGGAATTAATGTGATTTTGTGTATTATTTTCATGTTGGCACAACACTGGCACCTCAATTCGCCTGCAGTGCTCAACTACAAGGACTTGATGATTTTATTGAGTTTTAAATCATATTGTATGTTAATTATTACTGTGTGATGTTGAGCCTCAGAACAGCAGTTCTCAAAAACGGGCCAGATTAGTCCAAATCCAGAGAATCAGAGTCTGGTGATTTTGGTTGGCTGTTTCAGACTGTTTTGAATGTTTTTTGCTTCTCTTTATCAGTTTCTTTGAACTTTGTTCACATGCTTTCTTCACGCTCTTCCAGTGGACTTTACTACAACCCTGATTCCTTTAGAGCTGGGACACTTTGGAAAATGTTAAAAACAGAATTATATGGTTTGCAAATCATTCAAAGCCTTAATTTAAGTAGAAATAGTGCAAAGACAACAAATCAAATGTTAAAACAGAAAATGTAATTGTTTAATGAAAATTAGATGCTCATTTTAAAATGTGATGCCAGCAACATGTTATTTAGTAGTCAGGACAGGGACAGCAAAACACTGAAGAAGATTTACAATGCTGATTTTACAACAGGTAGATAACATGACGTGATATAGAAAGGGCATCAAGAGAGGCAGAGTCTTTCAGAGGCAAAGATGTGAAGAGATTCACCATCCTGAGGTCTGATGAATCAAAAATTGACCTTCCTTTTGGAAGTCTTGGACCCTGCATCCTCCGTTCTAAAGGGAAGAGGGAACACTCGGCTTTTCAGGGGCTCAATTAATGCCGAACAATATATACAAGTTTAAGAGCAACATATGCTGCCATCCAGACAACACCTTTCACAACAACATTCTGCAACTATTACAACATTATAGCTCTGTAGTAGAAGAGTCCATGTCTGCAGTCTCAACTTGTCGCGCATTGGACAAATTTGGCTCATCATAAAACAAGAATGGGACGATATTTCAATCGGTCTCGTCGGTTTCCAAATGTTTGCAGAGTCGTTAAAAGAAGAGTTGATGCCACAAGATGCTGAACATGACCCCGTCCCATCTGTTTAGAAGTGTGTTGGTGGCATCACATTTAAAATAGGCATGTGTTTACTATTAAACAATCACATTCTTCAATCAAACATAGAATTGAAATGATTTACAATCCATTAGAAATCTGATTTTATAAACATTTTGCATAACGTCCCAACTCTTAGAGAACCTGGGTTGTATAACTTGCTTCTTAGAGGTCCTGTATTGCAGGTTGTATTTTTCGGGGTGGTCTTTTTGATTTCTGATATTTATCCAAAAGTAGACCGATGAGTCCCTCACAACATGTAAACCAGTCACCTTACCTGAGTCAGACTTGATCAAACAAAGAAGTGTCGGTCTAATGTATTTAAAGAGTTTATCAAGGTGTAGCTTTTGTGTCTGAGATCATCTTTTAACCACGAGGCTAGAACACTACACTGATGTACAAACACATGAACCACAGAGGTGGTTCAGTTCCTGTGTTCAGGAGAGACAGGAACTGGACCCCTCGAAACCACATCACTCTTCATTTGACCAGTTTACACTGAGAGGCAGCCGTAGATGCCAAATCCACATTTCTTCTGAATCTCGAGTGCTTTTACTTGTAGATGAATGTGTTTAAACCTATATAACCAATGCCTGTTGATACAGTATATTTAATATATAATATGGTGTGCCTTTTGAGCTATATTCAATTATTGTGTGATGCTTTTTTTTGTTTTTGTTTTTGGCGTATGCTAGTTCATTCACTCTCAGAAATCTTGAACAATTTGGAAACTTGTCAAATGCAGTAGCAGTTAGCAATTAACAATCAGTTCTGTTCTACAGTGTGTTTGTGTTTTATGTAAGTGGAATTGCATTAAATTGACAATAAATCAGTTTTTAAACAAAGAAACGTTTGTCCTTGTTTCTTTCCACTGAAGTTGTTTTGAAAATGCAAACTAATTGGAAGCCGTGCAAAAATTTGATTATATACAAAACAAATCTAAAGAGGATAAAAGACAAGTTTCTGAGTGAAAGAACTAGCAGCATGTATGCCACAGTTTAAGTGATATGACTCCTGCTGATTAACCCAAAGGTTCTGTTTGAAGACACTATAATAATACCCACACATTGCATCATGTTTCTGCAGAACACTAAGGGTTCAGAAGAGTAGTTACAGTATTTTGATAGACCTAGGACCCCGGCACTGTGAGGTGTTATTGAACCCAAACTACAGCAGACATTTGTGTGTTTAAAAATCATTTCAAAGCTTTAAAAACGATGCTATGTATTTATTTTTCTAAGTCTTGATAGAAAAGCATTTTTCATGCCAGGAAGTGAATCAACACAAGTAAGAAGTCCCCAAATGTTTCCCATGTCTCCTATAACCAGCTCTTTTCTGTCACTAAAAAAGTGGAGCACGATTCCTCCACACAGAACACATCCACAGGGGTAAAGCCTATGCTCTCTCTGTGCCTTAGGGACTCAGGCACCCTTGGGGGCAGGGTTTGGAAACCCCTTTGCCTCAGCAGTGGGCACTAGCTTGGGCTCTTCTACCCTCGGAGGTATTACCCCTGTCTTTTCTAGATGAATACTTCCTTTCATTTTGCCCTCCCTTCTCGCCCCCTAGCTCTTGTATGAAAGTAGCAGTGGACAGTGTGCGTGCGTGCGTGTGTGTGTCAGTGGTGCAGTCAAAGCTTGGCAGTTCATCCCTGTTCTTCCTCTTGTGAAAGGTGAAGTGCGTTCACACCACGACTAAACTGATCAAGTCTTAGGACTCTAACTGATACAAATTGGAGGATTGATTTCTTTAGAAGACGGGGAATCGGCCCAAACATGAACCAGTTTGTTATTCTAAATATTGCCCTTCACGAGGCCAGTTAACGGTAACGTGGCGGTGCGGGCGCAGGTGGTCTGAACGCACACTGTTCTGTTGTCGTTGGTGTGTTTGGTTCTCCTCATACCTTTCCTTCCTCCCTCTGGCCTCTGCTTCTCCATGTAGTCCAGTTTGAGTTGTTTTCTGTTCCAGTCTCCACTCGGCTGTCCGTAGATCTTTATTCATTAGTTTGTGGCGTTTGTTTTGCATATGTCTCCTAATGCCTGCCTGTGCGTTCTCCTGAGGCCATGCTCCTTGTGTTAATTCCTAGCGTAGGATTTGTGCTTAGCCCAAACTGACTTCTATGTCACTCTCTCCCACAGGTTTTGGTGGTGGGCCAGGATTTGGTGGGGTGGGGACTGGGGGTTCTTCTTTTGCCTTCTCCTCCACCAGTAAGCCCACAGGAGGCAGTCTGAGTGCAGGTACATACATTATGTCTATACCCCCTCATTACTCCCAGTCTTTTCCCATATGCACTCAGAGAAAATTTCTGGACAGCCTGCCCTTGAAATTTTCAACTTAAGGTGCATTTCGACCAAGCGCTCTGGGGTCATTTAGCCCCCAGAACTACTTTTCCCTGAACTAAAAGGTTCCTGTGCTCCCATTGTTGTCTGCGTTTCGACCGTGGGCTGAAGTCCTGGGTAGATTGTGCAAATCAGGCTAGTGACGCATGGAGAAAAACAAAGTAAATGCACTACACCACCAGACCAGTAGAGGGCAGTAAAACAAAGACGAATGTCATTCACCACAGATGACACCATAGAAGCAGACGGACAGGCAGGTATCATTATGAGCAACACAACAGTTAGCCTGTTAGCATGAAGAGACTCAGCTGGCGCTGTTTTAGATGGTGCTATATTTCATCACAGATGGATTCACTGAATCAACACGTGAGAGGAGATAAGCGCGAGTAGCAAAGACGTTTCAACACGGCTTTAAAATCCTTTTCAACTCAAAAAGCCGTGACAGAGATCAGCCAGTGTTTTGGTTTAGACAGTGACCCTGTTAACTGGAGACTTTCAGCCGGATGCATCCCTCATAAACATCTTCGACGATCATTAAATATCTGATGAGGAAATTTTGAAATCTTAATAAAAACTAAACTAGTTTGCATTTCCAGGAACTCCCCCTGTGTTTCAACAGCTGTGTAAACTCCACAAACACTGACACGTTCAGCTGAAGGTCTCCAGTTTACAGGGTCGCTTTTAAAACCGGAACACCGGGAGAGACGCATTCACGGTGGGCTGAAAGAAGACTACTGTTACAAGCTGCTAAATCAAGAGAATCACAGCTTCTTCTTTTGAAAAGTACACACACATACAAAAAAGATAGAACAAATAAAAACTAATGAAAGAAAGAGAAATCAAGTGAATCACAGATGTGTGTGATGTTATTGTGGACGGACGGCGGGCGGAATAAAAACACTGCGGTTTATCTACCAATCAGACACGCTCAGCATTGCAGGCCCTGCCCCCCGAAAGTCCAGGACCTTTGAAAAGTACTACCCCCCAAGCAGGGGCTTTTCCGAGGGCAGATTAACTAACCCTGAACTAAATTTAGACCCTGCTTCCCTCAGGTGGAAACGCATGTAGTTCAGGGGTAAAGTCCCTAGTTCCAGGGTAAAGTTCCTGCGGTCGACAAACGCCTTTATTCCCCCATAGCGCAAAGTTTCCCCAGGTGGATGGGTGGGAGGGAGGGGGAGACCCAGGGAGGCAGGATGTGGTGTAAAAGATGTAGTAGTCACCATGTAATGTTGACAATTATCCAAGATGGCAGGCGAAGGAAAGCTTATACATCAATCCTTCAATTTATTCCCCAAAGTGTCGATGAAAGAGGGCAAAAGAACAGACTGAAGCAGCAAGAGAATGAAGCAGCCTCATTACATGCACGACGATCGCATCAGTTGCACACTGATTGCATGGTATTAATGTCATCACCCTGCACACTCATAGTGAATTCTCCTGACTTTGACCTGTTGTGTTCTCACATGTGCTCACCCCAACTTCTGCAGGCGACACATGCAGCCTGCATCCAAAATCTGGAGACTTTCAGGAGATCAGTGCATGTGTGAAAAAAAGTATTTTTTAAAATGCAGCTGGACAAACTTGAGAAACTCTGAGCTAACATACAGATGTCTGGTTCCATCTCTGCTGTGTGGAGACCACTTTTCAAGAGAGAGTGTCAACATATCTTTTAGGATATTTGGTTTTACATCAAGTGATGGAAACAAAACCCGTCCTGAATCAATATTTGATACTGAAATCCTTCCCATTGGTTTTTATCTGCTATAACTTTCATTTTCTCTTACCCTTCCTGTATGTTCCTGTTTCTGTTTTCTCCACTCTTGTAGGTTTCGGTAGCAGCAGCAGTACAGGCTTCAACTTCAGTAACCCTGGCCTCAACCCCTCTGCCGGTCTGACCTTTGGCGTGTCTAACCCGCCGGGTTTTGGAGCCGGAGCGCCTCTCCTCCAACTAAAGAAACCCCCAGCTGGAAACAAAAGGGGCAAGAGATAGAACCCTGTGAGCGAGCAGCTGACCAGCTTTGAGTTTGTAGCGGGTAAGGCCTGCTCTCCCAAAAGCATTTGTGCTATCTTTATTCAAATGAGGAAACATGAAGACATCAGTGATTCAATAAGGACATCAATAAAGATGAGACTTACACAGAAACACAAGATCCATTCAAAATCATTCAGAGGTATGCACATATCAAACATTTGGAAAAACCTTTAAACCAATAAGCATTATGTTTTATAATGCAGCCGTCTGTGTTCTCCATGGTTCTCCACTGATCTGAAGCCATCTTTGATCCTGAATAAACAAATACATGAACAGTTCTGATCTAACAAAAAGTAACCTTGTTCTCCTGAGATCGGTTCTTTGAAGAAATTAAAATTACTCGGCTAAATTTGAAAATTGTTTACATATTTTTAAACATGAGTTCACCTATTTGCATTGACTCAAAACGTTGCCTGCGCGCCATTTTCTATAGCACCACAATGCTTACGGGATTGCTAGCCATACAGAGAGCAGAGTAACTCAGTTAGTTTCTTTATCCGTCAGGAATTCTCTCATCTGAATATTGTACACGAGTGATGTCTTTTCAAGCATCAAGGCAGACAAACAGATTCTGTCACTGCACTTGAACGCCTCACAAAATAATGACTTGGTCCAAGTCTAGTCCAGGGAAGGGAAACACACGGTAAAGGGACAGTTCAAGTTGATTGGTAACAGCATAGTCCCTGCACACAGGTGTCAGCGGGAGGTAGAATCTGCTCCTAGATCCTTTTTAGCCACAGCAGAGTGTCCAGGGTGGGTTTTTGGGGAATCACAGTTTTATTTTTGTATCAAGTTGAGAAAGAGATGACATTCGGGAGGGGTAAAAGGGGACTAGCGTCTTTGGATAGTCCATTATGTAGTCCACATAACCTGTGTTGTTTTGCTAGAGTCCATCCTTGTCATTGTTTCACAATTATGTATTTCATCACTTTTTGCTTGCCCCAGTGTCAGAGCTCGGGAGAGGAAACAGTGAGGTGATGTTAATGAGATCCATCTGAAAGGGGTTTCTCCAGCAGATTCCAATGACTCCACTCATTTTCTATATGTACTAGAATACTTTTGCACTTGCCAGTGTACATGAGCTGACAGTGGTTGTTTGGATGTGCATGTGTGCCTGTTGCACAAGTATGAAATAGTCTCTCTGGTCTATCATCGTTTCTGACTTCTTTTGAGCGTCAGGTGTGGTTGGGGGAATATTCTGCTTTTTTTAAAAACTGTCCATGTCAGTTTGGTTACCAAATACTGGTAGTTGTAATATTATTTTCTAATCACAGTCTATGTAAACCTGTATTTTCAAGATGCTGTTTAATAATAAAATCTTCAATATGATGTTTTGCCTGTTTGTGGCATCACTTCAATAAATGTGCGTGTTGACACAGAATGGTGTCTGTCTTTATGTGTGTCTAAATGTGTGTCACCTGATTTGAGACCATTGAAACATTAACATGACTTTTACAACATTTATTTATAAATTGTATTACTTTTAAGCCACTATTCTTTACTATGTAATTTTCACAAGCCAGTAACCAATAAGAAGCTTTGTAGAATTACTGAGACATGTTTTTTATAGGTATGGCTCATAGACTGTATGACTATGGAAATTTGAGAGAGTGAAAACTAAATTGTCAGGGCCTGAGCACTGCTGCAACAGCTTACAGATTGTAGACCTACAAGTTATGGTAACATCCCTCAAGTGGCTGAAAAATTGTCATAACATTTTGGTGAAAGTAAATTATTCTGTAAATTAAACTGGCTTTATTGGCATCAAAATAATAGAGACAATACTGCCAAGATTTCAAGTGTAAATAAGAAACTGAAAAGGGACTTGTGCTAAGACATTTTTGTATGTCTATATGTGTGTTAAAGTTGTTTTTAGTGTGTTTTGTCTGTAAATAAAGTTTATTTCAGGGTCTTGGAGCCCAACCCTACAGGCAGTGGTGTACTCGGACTGTTTGAGGGGCAGGGGGGAAAACAAAAAAAGGGGCACCTCCTGAATTAAAATGTATTGATGTAGTGGTAGCAAGAAGGGGGTCTGGGGGTCCTCCCCTAGAAAATATTTAGCATCTCACACTTAATTCCTGCATCCTGGTGAATATTTATGTGACCAATTGTGAGGGAAATGGAATTCTGAAAAAGGAAAAACACAATTCTATGTATTTCTATATAATTGATTATATTACAAAATTAACATAGTGTAAATAACTACAAGGGCATACAGAGGACACTTTTATTTACATTGAGCCACCTGGAGGGGCACTTTTTAAAGTTTTATACATTTGAGGGGCATTCAGAGGGCACTTTTTCATGCATTTCCAATGAAAGAACAACAGAGAAAGCAAGATCTGATGTTTTATCTACTGCAGAGGAGTACAGAATGCCTACTGGATTTAATGTTCCAAAAAACGAGTACAATTAAATGAAAGTATTTTCCCGCGGTTTTAAATGAATGCACTTTCCCTCCGAGCCACAGGGGGCAGTGAGGAGCTCAACATGGTGCAGTTACCTCATTTGAACAAACGAAGAAGAGAGGCGTTGCTATGCGACGATGTTTACTACGCATCCATGAGTTCACATTAACAGATAGAAAACTGGTTTCTGAAACTTACTCCTCAATACTCGTTCAACTATCCAGGTACAGTTACAGTTTGAATGCTCAGGATGTTATAGAACTATATATTTAAATATATATATATAATTAAAGCTGACTCGAGGACAATATTTGATAAATTAGCCTATCTTTGTGTCATTTGTGTCAACATTTCACTGATCGATGTTCCTCCGTGTTGTATTAATGAGCTTTTCTGATTTCACTCTTGTTTTTCTCGCACTAAAGAAAATAAGAAGTGCAAGCTAGGGCTTTCATGATCAGCTTTTACCTCCATTTATTAAGATATGATATCAAAACATCACGTGACATGTTTCCAACATGTGTCCTTAGATGAGATAATTTATCTGGTTACTCATACTAACTTCATTTGTTCCTGTAGCATCCTCTGATACAGACATACCTCTACACTATCACCTGCACTGTAAAAACTCAAAATCTTACCAAGTGAAATTGTCTCATTTTTTGTCTAAATGTCTTCTCCCACTTGATTTAAGATACATTCACTCAACAACTAACATTAGAGCAAGATAGAGGGACTTGTTTTAAGACATCTTAAATATCCTGTTAAGTCAAACAATCTTGAAATGATCTTGTTTTGAGTTGGAATTTAGAAGAAACAAGGTTTATTTTACATTTCAGACATTTTTCAAGCTGAGATCTTATTTGTAGAAGACGGATAATCTTGATTTAAGACAAACCCTTTACTTGATTTAAGTAAATGCAGCTCCATTTATAAAAGAAAGAAAGAAAGGTTGTTTTTTTTAAGGGTGGGTTTCAGTTTTCAGACACTGTTTCTTCTAAATCAGATAAAAATATACATCCTCAAACTACATGCACACAATGAAACACCTCCTTTAGAGCATAGCTGGCTTATCCTAAAAAACAACATGACTGAATATTAGTATATCCAGCTCACTATGAGAAGACATTATATCTCAAAATACTCAAATTAAACTTTGTCATCTTATTTCAAGTACAAGCTGGTCTTAAACCTAGAGAAGTGCCGCTATAATACAACTCAAATGAAGGTGAATATATCTCAAATGAAGAAGTTGACATGAAATGTATTAGTGCAGAAATATTTTTTTGAGTGCAAAATACTAATTGTTATCATTCCTGTTTTATTCTGAGACACTAAGCTTTAAAATACTGGTACAATATTGCTTAAAATATGTTTTCCCTGCTAATTTTAAGATCACAGTTTTCTAAATATTAAGTCTTATTTTAAGAAATCTTACCAAGCAAATTTACACTTGATCTTTTGGCAGATTTTTTTGCTTATTTCAAGGTAAAAGTACCTTAAAATAAGTTTTTTTTTTCTTGTTTTATGAGGGTCATTTTTTCCAGTGCTAATTGGACTAAGCTGTAATGTTGTGTTATTGCAGCCATGCCTCTTCCAGACACGATGTACTGTGCCCAGCAGATCAACATCCCTCCTGAGCTCCCAGACCTCCTCAAAAACTTCACTAAGGCAGCCATCCGCACACAGCCAAAGGATCTGCTGCTGTGGTCTGCGGCGTAAGTCCAAGTTGTCTGTGGTGGTTCTGGTAGACGGTAGGGGATGCATGTGTTTGTGTTTCATTTCAGTCTTGATCTCTTAAACAAAACCACCAACATTCTCCTGGCTGCGTCAGCGTGTGAAAGTCAGACCCCTTCACCTGTGCATCGCTCATCTGTGCATCGACTCACACTAATTGGATCCCAGGGGCTTCCACGTCGCTGCAGCAGTTAAACTATCTGAGAAGAAGCACTTGATGAAATTATAATACATCAAGCATTTTTGTTCCCCCAAGGAGTGTCACATCATCTGCTTTTTCATTGGCCGGGTGGTGTTTACAGCAGCAGATAAAAAAAGAGAGCCATATGGTGAAAGAGAAACATTTCAAATGTCTCCTGGGTTACAAGATGTTTATATGCTATTAAAGTAACACCAGGCACATGCCTTTCAGGAATGCTGAAAGTCAACATTTAAATATTGTTTTAACTGTGAAGTGAGATAAGCCACAGTTTGCCCTTTAGCATGAAAACACATCACTTAGCTTCAGACAAAGGAAACTAGAACACATGCTGATTAATGCAACTAGTGGTCCTCATGAGAACTCAACTAGGACCGATGCCAACTCACGCCTCGATTTCCATAGCATGCTTTTATCTCCGTGTTTGATTGGCATGCTTGGAGAGCAGTGAGGGTGAGTGACAGCGGAGGTAAAGCTAAGCAGAGTTTCATAATATATGTATGTTAATGATGTGCGTGTGTCTCTCCTAGATACTTCAGCGCACTGTCAGAGGGAGAATGTCTGCCTGTCAAGGACCGGCTGGAGATGAATGTTGCCACCCAGAAGACAGACACTGGGCTGACTCCAGGTCTACTGAAGACTCTGCATAAACAGGTATATAGATAGACCACGGAGCACATAAAGGTTCACTTCATATATTTTATTTACACCTAACCATATCATATCATTCTGTCAGATGAGAACTAATGTTTAAAATGAGTCTCACGTCCTCCAGCCTTGCTCCTCCATACATCACAGACCTCCAGTCATTTTATGTTCCAGCTTGATCACTGAGGTCCTCGAATGCTTCCCTTTTAAATGTTCCTCGTGTGTCTCACACAAACACCAGCCAGAGAGCTTTCTGTTTTTACGCCCCTAAGATGTGGAACTCTCTGCCTCTGGATATCAAAATGGCGAGCTCTCTGGGTGTTTTTAAAAGTTAACTAAAGACTTACATTTAAAAAAAAAAAAATTAAAATATTTTTGGGCATTTTCGCCTTTAAAGGCCCTGTGAGGAGTTTTGAACTGGCTGAGAAACAGACTGAAAATGATACCGATGCCTTTTTAAAGGCTGATTTATACTTCTGCGTTGAATCAGCGGCGTACCCTACGCCGGGGGTCCGCGTAGCTCCCGTACCTACGGCGAGGCCTACACACATAGCTGACGTGCACCTCCTCCAAAATGTAACTCCCCGTAGAGCCGACGCGGACCACAAGCTCTGTGATTGGTCCGCTCGGCGGCTTTGTCTTTCCCGCATTTACAACACTTCCGGGATCCCGGACATCGGCCGCACATTGGCCGTGTCCTCCTCTCTATTCTTCATGTAATCATGTCTGTATGATAAACAGCAACATGTATCAGCTGTAGATTAACATAACACGCTCTGAATCTCTGTGGAAAAGTAAACAGAGATCGTAGAGGGACTGGAAGCAGGCGGCCAGCTATCAGAGAGACCGCACTGCCCTCAGGCGTTTCGGCGGAGAATAGCTGCGCGACACGAACACGCACAAGTATGTGGGGCTCATGTCCGCGTCAGCCCCTGCTGCGTAGGGGAGACGCAGAAGTATAAATCAGCCTTAAGACCTTCAATAGCAAACAAGACCATCAGCAACAACACTAATACCTTCTCTGTTGTCATTTTGAGTGGCTGAAACCGCCCTGAGGGGGTAGGTGTCAGACCAAATGATGGACATCTTGCTTCAGAAAAAGCCTTTATTTGACTGTTTTCATGGAAAATAATCTCATTCCCTGATAAAGTTGACTGTTAAAAGACAACAGGATGAGGTTTTTGTTGAAAACACTACTTTTGCATGTATAGCACAAGAGATAAGAGGTATCACTTTGTCCACAAGGGGGCGCCAGAATCGATACAATACAAAAGTTCCTCACAGCAGCTTTAATGTATTCGCCTTATTTTTAGTGTGGAAGTAAAGCTATGACGTACTTCAGAGTTTTGTGCCAGACATCCGGCTTTAAATATTTGTCGTTGTGTGGCTTGGCCTTTTCCGTTTGTATTAGCTGTTGTGACATCCTCTGATGGCACACATAATTCCCGTTTTCCTTGATGACATCACTTTCGAGAGATTTGTTGCTCTATCGGCTTTGAATTAGTCAAGCTACTGGTGTTTACCATTGACTGGAAGTAAGGAACCAGAAGTGCTTCACAAAATAACAGTTAACTGTCTGCGTCCGTTCAACCCAAGCGGCAACCTCCGGTCTCAAACGATGAAGCCCATGCAGAAGTGTTATAAACTGCAATACGTCGAAAATCCGCTTGAGGCTGGCTGCAGAAACACCAGAAACCACATAGACATGAATGGGAAAAAGACGATCTTTGCAGCATTAATAAACATGTTTACAGCCTAGTTCAAAAAACAGCTTGGCCCTAAAGGCTGATTTATACTTCTGCGTTGAATCAACGGCGTACCCTACGCCGGGGGTCCGCGTGGCTCCCGAACCTACGCCGTGGCCTACGCACGTAGCTGACGTGCACCTCCTCCAAAATGTAACTCCCCGTAGAGCCGACGCAGACCGCAAGCTCTGTGATTGGTCCGTTCGGCGGCTTTGTCTTTCCCTCATTTACAACACTTCCGGGATCCCGGACATCGGCCGCACATCGGCCGTGTATTTCATCTCCTCCTCTCTGTTCTTCATGTAATCATGTCTGTATGATAAACAGCAACATGTATCAGCTGTAGATTAACACAACACGCTATGAAACTCTGTGGAAAAGTAAACAGAGATCGTAGCGGGACCGGTTATCAGAGAGACCACACTGCCCTCAGGTGTTTCGGCGGAGAATTGCTGCGCGACACAGACACCGACGCACAAGTATGTGGGGCTCAAGTCCGCGTCAGCCCCTGCTGCGTAGGGGAGACGCAGAAGTATAAGTCAGCCTTAAGAAGCTAATCTCTCTATCAGCACACACTGTACGGGGGGTGAATTTTTTTCTAACGTGACGGTTCAGAAGATATTAAGATTACGAGTTTTTGCCCAAATAAGGACATGACTGACGTGACTCCCGGTCTGGAACACATAGCTATTGGCTAGGAGGCTCCCACTATGTCAAACTCTGCCTGGTTGAGTTCTGCATTTCCAATATGGCTGCCGCCGTCGATTTGCTTCCTAACAGCTCTCAGGAACAGATGAGTGACGTCACGGATACTACGTCCATTATTTATACTGTCTATGGTTCAACCGCCGAAAATAAGGTGGATAGGACAGCTGAAGAAAGACAGGAAATATGGGGAGTAGAGAGTGGGGGAGGACCTGCAGTGAATGGTCGAGGCTGGAGTCGAGCCCACGACCCCTGTGACGAGGGCTGTGGTCTCTGTGTATGGGGCGCGCGCTTAGACCGCTAGGCCAACGGCGCCCCGGACTTACCTTATTGATCTAGCTTTTAATAATAATAATAATAATTATTATTTATTTTTAGCCCTGACTGCATTATTATTATAATAATTGCTTTAACATTTATTTATCGTATTTAAAGCTGCTGTGAGGAACTTTTGTTTTGTATCGATTCTGGCGCCCCCTTGTGGACAAAGTGATACCTCTCATCTCTTGTCCTGTACATGCAAAAGTAGTGTTTCCAACAAAAGCCTCCCCCTGTTGTGTTCAACAGTCAACTTTATCAGGCAATGTGATTATTTTCCATGAAAACAGTCAATAAAGACTGTTTCTGAAGCAAGATGTCCATCATCTGGTCTGGCACCTACCCCCCCAGGGTG
Organism: Notolabrus celidotus; assembly: GCF_009762535.1. NCBI lineage: Eukaryota > Metazoa > Chordata > Actinopteri > Labriformes > Labridae > Notolabrus > Notolabrus celidotus. Next base: position 4,278,623 of record NC_048288.1, on the reverse strand, counting down.
GTTTCAGGCATTAAAAATTACAACAGAGAAGGTGTCAGTGTTGCTGCTGATGGTCTTGTTTGCTATTGAAGGTTATAAAGAGGCATCAGTATCATTTTCAGTCTGTTTCTCAGCCAGTTCAAAACTCCTCACAGGGCCTTTAATTATTTATTTATCTATTTATTTCATGTACTCATCTGATTGTGTTAATGCTACCTTATTTTTAACTTTTCTTTCCACTCTTACTTATTTTATTAATTTTAATGTGTTGATTTAATTTTTAAGTATTTTATTTATAACCATGCCTTTTAGAATTTTACCATTTCTGTTGTTTGCTGTCTTTGTTATTCTGTGAAGCACTTTGGGCTGCATGTTTATGTATGAAAGGTGCTATGTAAATAAAGTTGAGTTGAGAGTTCTTAATTGCTCCCTTAAAGCCTCTGTAAATGATCGCTGTATCTACTTTTCCATGAGTGTAATTATTATCTGCAATAAGTTTAATACCCACATTTGCTTACACTTGTTCTCTGTATGCATGTATCTGCATATTGTTATGATGCCGTCTCCCCATATGGGCATTAAAATTTTATATTATATATAAACTTATTTTATCTCACCTCAGGCATCTACCTGCAGCTCGGTGCAATGGATTCATTAAGAGAACTGAAAAATTAATGTGTCCTTAAAGACCAGCAGTCCTAACCTTGTGAGGGTGCTGCTCTATTTGTGTGCTTGTGTTAGTAACAGTGATGCTTTTACTGCTTACTTTAGCTTAGAATAAAATGATATGGTAACCATCCATCTTCTTCTGCTTATCCGGTTTCACTTCTCTGAGACTGTGGCCTCTCCCCGGCTACTTCCACCAGCTCTTCTTGGAGGATACAGAGCGCTCCCAGGCCAGCTGAGAGATATAATCTTGTCAGTGTGCCTTGGGTCTTCCCCGGGGCCTCCTCCCGGACGAACATGCCCAAAACACCTCCCCAGGGAGACATCCGTGAGGCATCCTGACCAGATGCCTGAACCACCTCATCTGGCTCCTCTGGATTTGGAGGAGCAGCGGCTCTACTTTGAGCCTCTCCCGGATGTCTGGGCTCCTGACCCTGTCTCTAAGGCTGAGCCCAGACACCCTGTGGAGAAAGCTCATTTTGGCCGCTTGTATTCGCTATCTTGTTCTTTCGGTCACTACCCACAGCTCGTGACCATAGCTGAGGGTTGGAACGTAGATTGACCGGTAAATTGAGAGCTTTGCCTTCTGGCTCAGCTCTCTCTTCACCACGACAGACCAGTACAGCGTCCGCATCACTGCAGACGCTTCCCCGATTCAGTTTCTCAATCTCCCGCTCCCTTTTCCCTTCACTTGTGCGACCTGGGGTGGGCAAGCCACCCTGTTCTGACTGAGCACCATGGCCTCAGACTTAGAGGTGCTGATCCTCATCCCCGCTGCTTCACACTCGGCTGCAAACCGGGCACTTATATCAAAGCTGTCCTGTGACATATGCACTCTAACACGTAGCTTGCATTTCAGTCAACCAGCTTTGTCTGCATGTATCCTTGCTGTGTCTGAATAAGATTCTCACCATGTGTTAAAGTTCACTCTAAGTTGAAGAAGCTTGCTGATAAACAGACCATTAATATTTACAGCTTCCTGATTCCGCACATCGCTGCTTTTGCAACAAATAACGCTGATTAATTACTCATTTGCATTTTTGAACAGTCATCTTGTGAAGTAGCTAACCTCATTTTTTTCCCATCTCTTCTTCCCCCCTCACTCACTTTCAGCTATCCCACAAGGACACATGCAGCAAGAAGGATCTGCTGAAGAAATGGAAGGGTCTGTGTCTACCCGTGGACCAGCTTGAGACCCTGCTGTTTCTGGGAAGCTTCGGCTCAGACTTTGACTGGTTGGAATTCTTCGCCCTGGGCTGCAATGCTCTGGGAGGGGTGAGATGTTTCATATGGCCAGATTTCAAACCCTTTAAACCTCTTCCTCAGAGCTGTTAAACCTACGGTTAGACCTGGCACAGTTTGAGATCCTCACAAAAAAAGTGTTTTTTTGTTCATCTGACAGTCTAGTCTTCCAGTCCTTAGAATTCATCCAGACATCCATGATCCAGTCTTCTAACACGGTCCCCAGGCTCTGACTGGATAAATCCTCCTCTGACTACTTAAATCTTTGGAAGCCAATGACTTTGCTTCAAAGTTGCAGATAGAGCAGAAGACAGATTAAAGTGAACATCTTTAAACATGAAAACTTTGCAGATGAATGACGACTTAGACTCTACAAAAGCAAATGCAGCTAAGCATCAACATTATGTGCTCAGTGTCAATAGAGGGAAGTGGTGCTCTAAACACTCTGACCACATGAGGGCAGTCATGATCTACACTCATCTGGCTCTTTTTTTAACTTGACAGCGAGCCATGTGAGTGTGTTTGCAGTGTCTGCTTGTGATGCTCAAACGTCCTTGATTGCTGAATAAGTGCTTTTGTATATTTTGTGTCTCTTTTTTTTTTAACAAAGTTTGCTTCTCTGTGTCTCTGCACTCACTCCTCAGACCCTCATGAGTTCTCTGAAGTTTGCCTGTGAGATCTTGACAGAGGACGAGGAGGGCGGTGCTGCAAGGATCCCATTCACCACCTTCACGAAGCTGTACACCTACCTGGCTCACCTGGACGGAGACATGCCACAGGACCGCATTGACAACTTCCTCAGCAGCCTGCAGGCTCAAGTGTAGGTGTTGTGTGTGTGTGTGTGTGTGTGTGCATGTGTGCCAGATCTGAGGTCTGGATGCTGATAGGAATGAAGCGACATTTGGAAAAAGCAGGGTTGATATAAGTTGTGGAGAATAGGTAACTTGATGTGCAAAGTTCCCCTTTACTTAGCTCTAGTCAATCCTTGTATAACTCCCTTCTTTCACTCTTTTTATCATTGTAGATTATCACTCATCAAGAGCATTTGCCTTTCATTATTTGATTTTACATACTACAGAAATACAAACGTTGTAAGCTGAAGGATTCTGACGGTTTGTGTTCTGCATTGCTGATTTTGGATGTTTTAAGATAGTGATATTCTCTACAGCAGGGGTTCCTAAACTTTTCAGCCCACGACCCCCAAAATATAGATGCCAAAGACTTGTGACCCCCACTGTCCCTCAAAGTGATTTAATGTGGCTTAATTTAGCTGGTCTGAAAAAAAGGACCCTACCTTTTTTAGCATGTGTCTGTGTTTCCTGTGCTGTTATGAATTAACCTGCTGCTACTGATGCTTTTGATAATTAACTGTTCACTAACTCTAAACTTAGGAGTCATCTGGTAACAAGAAAGGCAGAAAACTCATTACATTTTCTATTTTCAAGGTTTTATTTCAAGGTTAGAGACTATTTTTGTTGATATTCATTACTATAATTGGTCAAATTTACTATTTTTAGATAACTTTTGTCATTCAACTTTTTTTTGTGCATTTTTTCAGTATTTCTTTGTTCACCACAAATTAAATATATATATATATATATATATGTGTAATACAAAAACAACAAAAATATAAATAAATTAATAAATACAAAAAAATATTACAATAAACAAATAATAATAATAAATATAATAAATATTTTTAGATAACTTAGAAAAAAGAAAAACATTCTGGAAGACATCTCACGACCCCCATTTGGTCCTCGCGACCCCCCAGGTGGTCCCGACCCCACTTTGGAATCCCCTGCTGTAGAGCAGGGGTCATGAGATGTCTTCCAGAATGTTTTTTTTTTAAGTTATCTAAAATTATTTATAATTATAATTATAATTATTTATATTTGTTTATTTACCTTGTTTTCTTAAGTTTATTTTCCTTTAGATAACTTTTGTCATTCAACTTTTTGTTTGCATTTTTTCAGTATTTCTTTGTTCAAGTTAACAAATTATATATAAGTGAAATACAAAACCAATAAAGAAAAGAAAAAATGAATAAATCCAAAAAACAAAACAAAATACTTATAATAAACAAATAATAATAATTAGCAGTACAAACAAAAAGGAAGATAAACTTAACAAAATAAGGTAAATAAACAAAAATAAATAGTTATAATTATAAATAATTTTAGGTAACTTAAAAAAAAAACATTCTGGAAGACATCTCATGACCCCTGCTCTACAGCAGGGGATTCCAAAGTGGGGTCGGGACCACCTGAGGGGTCGCAAGGACCAAATGGGGGTCATGAGATGTCTTCCAGAATATTTTTCTTTTTTATTGTAATATTTTTTTTAAATTATTAATTTATTTTTCTCTTTGTTGTTTTTGTATTACACTTATATATATTTTTTTAATTTGTGGTGAACAAAGAAACACTGAAAAAATGCACAAAACAAAGTTGAATGACAAAAGTTAAATTTGACCCATTATAGTAAAAGATATTGACAGAAATAGTAACTAACCTTGAAATAAAACCTTGAAAATAGAAAATGTAATGAGTTTTCTGCCTTTCTTATTGTCAGATGACTCCTCAGTTTAGGGTTAGTAACAGTTAATTATCAAAAGCATCAGTAGCAGCAGGTTCATTCATAACAGCACAGGAAACACAGACACATGCTCATATAGGTAGGGTCATTTTCTGCAGACCAGCTACATGAATCCACATTAAATCACTTTGAGGGACAGTGGGGGTCCCGAGTCTTTGGCACCTTTATTTTGGGGGCTGAAAGGTTTGGGAACCCCTGCTCTACAGTGCACATTCCTGTCCTGCAGAGTAGAGCTGTTGAACTGATGCACTGGTTTCTTTGCCCGACAGCAACAAGCAGAACGGCATGATTCAGGTTTCCAACTTCTACATCAGCAGGAAGTGAGGGAAGGAGACATGCAAAGCAGGGGAAGGCAGTGAGAAAGGAAGGAAAAGGAGTAACAAAACGACCCTGTTCATAAATAAATTGGCCTGCTAATGCCTTTTCAATCACAGCTGTTGGTTCATTAACTAGAAATTGGTCCCATTAATTGTTGGCATCAGACACAGTGAGTTATTGTTCATCATTGTCTGACTAAACCAGGCTGCTACTTTCAAGCAGGTTGGAATCTTTTAATGAGCAGCAAGAGAGGCACAAAGCTGCCTTCCACAAACTGTCAGGTGGAGTGCGTGGATGCTTTTTATTGCCTGTTCCCTTATGTCTGGGTTAGCCAAAGTACATTTATCATACACACAACCTATCAGCCTGCAGCTTCACCTCATTTGGCCTCTCTGCGGGTGGATTCATTTCGCCCGGCAGACGAGAAGGAGGAGAGGTAAGGTGATAAGCTCTGAGGGCAAAAGAGCATGATTTTGAGCCTGTGTTAAACTCCTAAAGCCCCGCTGTGTTTAGTTCACTCCTCCGTGCAATATTGTAAATGAGCAAGTACAAAATGCTCACTCAGACAGGTTTATCACACTCGTCAGAAGCACAAAACCACATGCAGGGCCGAGACATCTCAGAGGCGCACACACACACATGCATAAATCTCCCACTTAGTCTCAATGTATCTTCAGCACACTGTCTTACATCCACTCAGCTGGAGCGTAATTTGTAGTCACAGAGCCATGACGTGTCACCTTTTCCCCCCCAACACACACACACACATGCTCACACACACACACATGCTCACACACACACATACGCTCACACACACAGACGTGTCGGGTTATTGTGAGTTTTTCATCTGGCAGGACAGGAAACATGATCAGAGGGAATTCACAGTGCAGGCACAGTTGGAAGTAGGCTTTAAGGGTGGAGAGTACACACACATATACACACACAGCCTCACATACACACTCAAGCTTAGCCTTTGCAGGATTGCAGCTATGACTGAGTCAAAGGGGATTGAAGGACAGATAGAAGCTCTGATAACCTGATAACTGCGGGATCACCACCCGTATGACACAGCAGAAAAGGAATTTTGTCAGGGCTTAACACACAGATCTCTCTATGAACCCCACAGCTCAACTTTCTTATATAATGTGTTGAAAAGCCCTCAGCCTGGATTTGTATCTGCTCAGAATACTGCACTGAGTTACAGGACTTGGAGACTGTGATAGAGATCTTCTCTCTATTCAGGTGGAGTCTTAAACTGAATTTGGCAGCACAGATGTGACATGCAAGTTCTGCTGTTGTTTACATCATTCTTATAAAGTCCTTTTATACACACTACCAGTCAAAAGTTTTGACACACCTTCTCATTCAATGGTTTTTATCTATTTTAATTATTTCCAACATTGTAGATTAAAACTGAAGACATCAAAACTATGAAATAATCTGGTTTGGCCATAATCTGGATTACAACAGTAGTCAAATAGGTCTATCCATTGTGTACTAACCCTACCTCTGAACAACACAACTGATGGTCTCAAACACATTAAGAAGGCAAGTCATTCTACAAGTGAACTCTTGACAAGGCTCATGTTAATTAGAAACCATTCCAGGAGACCACTTCACGAAGCAGACTGAGAGAATACCAAGAGTGTGCAAAGCTGTCATGAAGGAAAAAGGGGGCTACTTTACAGAATTTAAAATATAAAACAGGTTCTGCTTTGTTTAACACTTTTTTGCTCATACAATAATTCCATATATGGTCTTTCATAGTGTTGATGTCTTCAGTATTAATCTACAGTGTTTATAATCATTACAATAAATACAAACCCTTGAATGAGAAGGTGTTTCCAAACTTTTAGCTGGTAGTGTATGCATTTATTATTTTGGATGAGGATGATTTAGGATATCTGAAGGTTGAATTTTAATCTACACTTATGAACTTTTAATGAGGTTCAGCACAGTTGGCTTAAAGTCTCTATGAAGAGTTTTTAATTGGTCGTGAAATAGACTCAAATTAATTCTGAATCCTTTCAGGAGCTTTAAAAGATGGATGAATTCAGGCTCCTGCTCTTCTCCAAATGCTGGAACTTTTTAAGGAATCCAGACAGATTTTCAATGACACCTCAGTTAGTGATGTTCAGAGTGATTGATATCCTAATTGTTTAAACAGAAATTCGACTTGTCTAAGAGAAAGAAAACACTAAAGAAACACTCAGCATTGGGCACGATTTTTTTAATACTGCTAAACACAGGACCACGGCGTCTGCAGGTAAATAATGTCCAATTGGTTAGCTGAATGTGGCCACCAGCTGTTGGTCCACTTTGCCGCTTTATGCCTCCACGCTGCTCTGAGTGGTTATATGACTGTTTGTCCAGACACACCCTACATGCAACTTTATCTCAATTTGCTAGATCAATACTGACACACTGCGCTGCGCTACAAGACGCCGTCTGAGCATTATAGTGTTGTGGCAGTAAGCGTTAACTGAAGCTACAGCCCCAGCCTGTGGTGGGTGGCTGTGACACTAATATAACTGCAACTACTACTATCTGTCTCATCACTATCATCTCTCTCTCTCTCTCTCTCTCTCTCTCTCTCTCTCTCTCTCTCTCTCTCTCTCTCTCTCTCTCTCTCTCTCTCTCATGGTCAGATGTGTGTCTAACATGAGTCTGGTCCTGCTGGAGGTTTCTGCCTGTTAAAGGAAGTTTGTCCTTGCCACTGTGACTTGCTAAATGCTGCAAAGTGCTCTGCTCATGGTGGATTAAGATGAGACCAGACTGAGTCCTGTCTGTAAGATGGGACTGGATCTGATCCTGTCTTGATGTTGGGTCTTTGTTAACAATAGAACATAGAGTACGGTCTAGACCTGCTCTATTTGGAAATAGTCTGTGTCAATAGTCTACATGCTGCAGATTTATTGATTTATTGATATAACTTATAAAAAAGAATATAAACAATCAGTTCAACCAACTAAGAAAATCTGGTGCTGACTAGTTAGGGTGACGACTTCTAATCGTTTAGTCAGCTGAACACGCTCATCCCTGGTTCTGGTTCTGGTTCCTGGGCCATGACTCCTTTTCCTCAGAAAGTTCCTGCTCTTACTAGTTGATCAAGAAGTAGCTGACGACAAGATCTAATTAACTTCAGCACAGTGCGTAAAGTATTCAGTCAAACTGTAAGCAAGCACCGTCTGCTGCTAATATTAAAATATGTTAAACCACAGCTGAACCCCCTGAACTGGCCTATGCTTCATCATCACTGACTAACAATTGTAGTGGATAAATAAACCTTTAGATGTATGCATAATTTACCAAGACAACAATAGTCGTTAGCATCTAATGATTATCTGTTGAAGGTCGAGAAATCAGGTTAAAAAGAGACAAGTACCTGTCTGCACAGAAAGCTCATAGAGCCAGCCTGGTCTTTAAACTCAGAGTGAAACTAGGTTTCTTCTTCAGAAACAGATCCTGTTTCTCCCTCAGAGCGAGGAAACTTCTCATATCTGCAACTTTTCTGATAGATTGCGGTGATGTGTTGTATTTGGGAGCTTCAGTCTTTAAATAGCATATATCATTATCATATTCACTCATCACTGTGAACTTTACATCAAAGCTGACTGGCCATCCTTAAGTGTACGCTGACACACACATTGGCTACGTCTGGTTTATAAATCTCTCATTGGCTTGGTCCCAACTTATTTATGTGTGTATCTTCAAAGATCAAAAAGCCACGATGCCTTGCGCTCCTGTGACACTTTACAAATGTGTGTTCCCTGTGTTCGGACAGAACTTCGGTAAGAGAGCGTTTAGTTTTGCTGCTCCTACTGCTTGGAATATTCTCCAGAAGGAGTTGAAATTGTCTGATTTTATTTCACTTGACGCCTTTGGCTGCATCTAAAAGAAAGACAGACCACAGAGCAGTGCCTGTGTTTGAAAAAAATGCTGTTTTGTGATCACGAATTGCACTTTATTTGCAAATTAGTTGCACTTCTAAATTATTGATTGTTTCTACACACTGACTGTATATGTGCTCCAATATTATTGAACTGTACTATTTATTTTGACGTGTGCTGCTGACCTCTTGGCCAGGTCGCCCTTGTAAAAGAGGTCTTGATCTCAATAGGTTCTCATCTGGTTAAATAAAGGTTAAATACAAAAATAAAATAAACTAATATTTTCCACTTTTCACTCTACAATGTGAAACAGTGACATGTTCTTCTAATCATCTGTCAGCCTGTCCTCAAATGTATAACCAGCTTTAACATACTTCAAGGTGCACAGTCTTGTTCGTCTGATTTTACAGTACAGCCCCAGAACTGTACGCTCCATTGTTTACTGACACTGGAGCTTGGGAGGGGCATGATGTCATTGCAAAGATGTCAGTGGTTTAGGAATCTGTGCTCCGGGGTGGACCTTATTGCACAACTCTAACTGTTTCTTCAAGCTTTGCTCATAACATGACATCTCCAGGGACACGACAAATGTAGCAGAGCAGTGCGAAAGAGACAGAAGAAGAGAGAGTGGACACAAAGGCTCCATTTTAGCGTTCCGCTCTGTAGATGTTGTGTAACAGACTTCAGGGTAAGGATGAGGGAAAGAATGATTCATTCTCTATTGTGAAGTCTCAGAGCATCAGAATCAAATCTCTACTACTGGACTGAAAACGCTGTCTGCTGTATTAGAGAATAATGTTTCAGATGATATAACGTAAGGATATATTATGTTGGATATATTTATGATAATAAATAAAAACAAAGATTATGTCAGTCTGCATTGAGATTCAGTTAGAGAGGATAATTAGCTGTTATGTTGCTTACAGATTTCAATCAATCAATCAATCAATCAATCAATCAATCAATCAATTGGTCAATCGGTCAACCTTAATTAACAAAGACCCAACATCAAGACAGGATAAGATCCAGTCCCATCTTACAGACAGGACTCAGTCTGATCTCATCTTAATCCACCATGAGCAGAGCACTTTGCAGCATTTAGCAAGTTACAGTGGCAAGGACAAACTTCCTTTAACAGGCAGAAACCTCCAGCAGGACCAGACTCATGTTAGACACACATCTGCTGAGACTGTGTTGGAGAGAGGGATAGAGGGAGGTGAAGAGAGAGAGAGAGAGAGAGATGATATTGGTGAGGCGGATAGTAGTTGTTGTAGCATCTGGAGTCTACGGTAGAGATCCAGAGGAACCTACGAGACAAGGGAGCTCAGGGACTCAAGAAAGGTCTATGGTTAGTGACTTTAATGGAACAGGAAGACTTAGAGTAAGAGACAGGCAGAGAGAGGAGAGAGAAAGAAAGACAGGATCCCAGTGTGTCAGTTCCCCTGGCAGTCTAAGCCTATAGCAGCATAACTAAGAGCTGGTCCAAGCCTGATTCAGCTCTAACTATAAGCTTTATCAAAAAGGAAAGTCTTAAAAGTAGAGAGGGTGTCTGCCTCCCAGACCCTGACTGGTAGATGATTCCAAAGGATAGGGGCCTGATAACTGAAGGCTCTACCTCCCATACTACTTTTAGAGACTTTTTATGTACGACCAGCAGGCCTGCATGTTTGCAGCGTAGTGTTCTCGAGGGGTTCACTGTATAAAGGTATGTCAAAAATGTCTAATAATATACTCTGTGTTTCAGGGAGCTTCAACATGGGATGATAAAACCTCTTGACTTTATCTTTCTGGATGACACGGACTCAACTCCTCCCGATTCATCAGACTTTGCCAGAACAACCTCCAGGGCTGAATAAGAAAAAGTTTCAAGTTTTATATCGAAAGCTACATCTAATTTGTACCCAGAGAGCTTGGTGTACCCCAAAAACACGACTGGACTTACAGCATGGACAAGACTTTTTAATGAGGTGTTTTTCTAAAGAGACGGGTTTCACTCGGCACACAAAGCGGAGCAGAGGTGGGGTGAACATGCATAAACGTCCAGGGCTGCCTTTAAAGGAAACTGTCAATCATGAAAACAGACCTTTAGTATGTTTCCCTTTGAGCCTCATTATCTTCAGAAGAATGATCTAATAATGCCCTCTGTGGTGTTTCTCTTCTAAAGCAGGATGAATCTATGGACATGTTAACTGTTTGTGGTAAAAAAGCTTTCAGTTCAAGAGAAGTTGGAGGTGTTTTCAACAAAGTCTGTGTTTCCTTGGGGCCAGTATCCTGCTGCCATTAAAGCAGAGACACCTCTGCAGTGGCTTCACTGTGCTGCCTTCCTCCTACAAGATCATGTTTGTGTGTAAAAGGATAATCATGTGCTCCTCTGCAGGAAGACTTGTACTTCTGAATGCATGACTCTGTGCTGTGTCTGCTGTGTTTAATTCTACATTATGTTTTATTTATTATCATGAATAAAGATTTTAAATGCAGAATTCAACCAGAATGCATAAAGTCAATTTGTCCAGGCTTTATTTGTGAGTTATCTCTCACACATGAACACACATCACAGAGAGAACTTAATTAAGGACCATTGCTGCCTGATTAAAATGAGTGAATTACCTCTTGTGGACTATTCGATTTATTCTGTTCAACTGGCAGCAACATCTTTCTTTCTCTTCACTGAAGTGTTGTTCTTCTGAGCAGACATGTCTGTCTGTCTGTCGCTGCCTCATTAACTGATTACTCAATAAAATAAAGAGCTTCTAATCAAGCTATTAATAATCAGGAGTTTTCTAAGCAGTGGAAAAATAACATTTTCACCCAAGTCTTCTCTGACACAAGCAGTCCTGTTAGAACCCAGGCACAAACACTCCACCATCACATACACAAACCTACACAGTCCAGTACTTGTGTATTAAGAGGAGACTCATAGGAGGTCTTTGTGTCCTGCTCCTGCTTCAGTTATGCTTCAGAGGAGGCCCGTGTTTGGAGGGCTGCTTTGGCCGTTAGTGGTTTAAGGTGGGATAAATAAATGACTGAACTAGAGAGAGGCAGCAGGAGCTGGTCTAAACCTACAGACACCAAGGCCGTGTGTTCATTAGGTACTGATAAACCTGTCCTCTAAACCTGCCTTACTCACCACAGACCAATCATTCCTTAGATTAGAGGAATACAGTGTGCTCATGACCATGAAAGCTCAAACAACCACTTTAAGGACACGCTGGTAAGAAGATATTCACCACTGCTTTCAGTTTGTGCATGTCAGAGCCAGAATCAGAATCAGAAATACTTTATTTATCCCAGGGAGAGAAATTTGGTCATTACAGAGCTCTTATAAACAGTCTGTAAGAAAGTCAAAATATGAACAGAAGAAGGAATAAAATAAGATATAAATACAAATAAAATAGAAATAAAGATCAAATCAAATGGAATAAAATAAAATAATAAAGTATTTACAGAAGCGCAGAATAGTTCGAGCAGTGTGAGCTTATCAATACTGATCCATGTCTTTGTAATGTTTTAAAGGTGACATATCATGCAAAATGGACTTTTTAATGGTTATCTACCTGAAATATGTGTCCCTGGCATGTCTACAAACCCCCCGAGAATGAAAATAATTCATTCTGCCCCTGTTTTGATTTCTACACCTTTCTGTAAATGTGTGTGAAACGAGCCGTTTCAGACTTCAGTGTTTTTGTTACGTAACAACAATATCCGGTCTGTCACGGAGTCAGAGCTCGGAGCTTGTTCAGCCCATAGACTGTATAAAATACAACCCAACCCCTCCTCTGTTTTTCATTACCTGCACAAATGTGTGCTAACAAGGAGCTTAGGAGGGAGGCATGCTAGTTGTAGGCTGTCTTAATAAACACAAAGGTCGGTTTTACTCCCCACGTCTGCAGATTTGAAGATCTAGTGGATGATTTTTAATCATGGATAAGTGATAGCGCTAGTTAGCATAGCTACATAGCTACATATCGTAGCTGCAGCTGTGTACCAAGACACACGTCTACATACTGACAAATAAAACAACAAGAAACACTAAATCTGTGACCAATGGTTCAGAAAAGGTCCTGCTGCCTTTCTGGCAGAGGTCGGTTTTACTCCCCACGTCTGCAGATTTGAAGATCTAGTGGATGATTTTTATTTGTCATGGATAAGTGCTAGCGCTAGTTAGCATAGCCACATAGCTACATGTTCATAGCTGTAGCTGTGTACCAAGACACACGTCTACATATTGATAAATACAACAACAAGAAACACTAAATCTGTGACCAATCCTTCAGAAAGGTCCTGCTGCAGGCGCCTCTCCATCAGGATCAGATTCTGGATCAGATTCAGAGGGTTGAAGTAACGCGATCTATGAGCAGCCGTGTATATTCAGCCAACATGTAAACATTAGATCAACGTGCTGGACAGCCAAGGCACATCCACTTCCTGAGGGGGCGTGGTCAGAGGGAAAACAGAGTGTTCTGAGGAGGACTGAAGAAAAGGGCTTTTCAGGCAGACCAAAATCTGATTTCAAAGTGTTTTTTTGAGCATAAACTTTAAAGACTTGTTTTGGGGACCTCTTAGACCAATATATATTGATGAAAAAAGAGTGATATGTCACCTTTAATATAGGTCCTATATTGCATCAAGCTGGCATCTCTGATGTGTTCCCCTCACGTAAAGAGGAGTAGTTTGTTGAAACCTTAAATAATGCATGAATTACTGCGTCTATAGCAGGCATGTCCAAGGTACAGCCTGTGGGCCATTCGCGGCCCAAGGTCCATTTATTTACGGCCCCAAGCTTCTATCTTCAAATGTGTTATTTGTAGCAGAGAAATTAATCCCATTCTGAATCATGGTACATTTGCAGTTTCTTTTAAGCGCACAAACAAAACTAAAGTCAATCCAGAAACGTCTCAAAAAGCTTCATATGGACTACTTGTATAAAGCCAAAGCACTGGGAAGTCTGCAAGTGGTAATAAAGAAGAAACTCTCTCACTCTTAAAGTTGACAGGTTTTCAAATTAATGTTTTTATCATGATGTGGAAATGTTCTTGATGAACACTAAGAGTTCAGAAGACACAAAAGAGGACACAAGACAAGATCAACATTATGAAATTGTGCAGAAAAGGCTAAATTTGGTGCATAAAATTTTTCGGAATGCAGGAAAATAATTATTTTGATGTAAAAATGTTGCCTGCTGGTCAGAAAAGTCTTTAAAACAACATGAAAAAGAAGTATGATGAAATCCATATCATGATCCTGCCATAGAGAAATAATGAGACAATATTTTCCCACATTGCCTGACCTTAATGAAAAACATTTTCCTCCAGAAGAATATAAAGTGTTCTCATGTTTACGTGGCTTGAGAACTGAGGACTACCTAGTTACTGATTCATTGAGAGAAAAAAAAATAGACTAATTGTTATTAGATAGAGATTTCATATGTAATTTTTATGATTACTAAGTCTCAGTAGGAGCCACTGGCCCTGAGGTATTCTGACAACATCAAATGTGGCCCTCTTTAAAAAAAAGTTTGGACACCACTGGTCTATAGCATGCTGCACTACATGCAGAGAAAGTAGACCCTCCCTCCTTTACGCAGCGAGTGAAGTTCCTTTGTTGAACGTTGCAGGTAGAATACAGAGCATCTTTTTTTATTACCTGGCTCTCTTACTGATCTTCCAGTTCTATAAGATGCTTAATTCTGATTGGTCTACACCCCTTGACAACGGTTATTAACTTTCACTAACATGAGGAACACCAGAGACAAACTGATCACAAGTCATGTCAAATCAATCCACAGAAAAGAGTTCAGACACATTTAGCTTCTGCTTGTTGACACCATAGACCGTAAGGTGAGGGGAAACCGTTAGCTTCCGTTAGCATCAAAACAATGTGTTTCTGTTTTCTGTTTCTGCAGGCTGCGGACGTTTTCATGTTGGATTCTGTCCAGCAATATGATCAAAGAGTGGAGCAGGTGAGAGAAACTTTAGATTAGTGATCTCGACAAAGAAACTTAAACCATGAGTGGTGTTTTGGGGTTTTTTTGGTTTTCATTTTGTATGAATAAAATACTATTTTAACCCAATTTTTCGCCAACGTGTTTGTATCTTTAGGTAACTAAATAAATATAAGGTAATAAGCAGGATAATTCCTCCTTGCATTGGGGTCTTGTCCACCCTGTTAGGATTCTATTTCCCATAACTACCTGTACATTATCCCTTAATTCACAATATGTGCTCTCTCCACTTGATGAGCCTTAGTGTTCTAACTCACTTCCCTCGTATTTATGCAATTTTATTCACTGAAGAAATACTGGAAGCTACAGTCTCCGCTCTGTGACCCAGTCACAAAACTTGTTTTTGCTTTAGACCATCAGAGAACGTCTCGAAATGGGTCAAAAGAGTTTTAGATACGCTGCTCCTGCAGGAGAGTTTGGGTTTGAGTGAGCTTGTCTTTTTAAATGTTTTTAAAAGCAGTCTGAAGGCATTTGAGGAAGATTCATCAGCATGTAGATGCTTTGACTCATGACTTTTTTCTGAAACCCATGATATGTTGTCATCGTTTAGAATTCTGTGTTGTTTGTCTGTAACTTTGTTGGAACGTGCTGCTGCCGATCTTGGGCAGGACACACTTGTAAAAGAGACTATTAATCTCAACGTGGTTTTCCTGGTTAAATTAAATATTAAAAATGTAGCCCCTTCCAAACAATGTGTCCCCACATTTCTTTACCCCAATTATCTTGCAATAAAGAGACAAACAAGTTGCAGATTAAAAATAATAAGTACTCTCATGAGGTAGTTGTTGAAATAATCTTTAAATTATAATGCATGAGGGACTGAGTATGAACCTGATCATTACATGACACACAGGCAGACACACACAAACGTACACATCCAGCTTCATTGTGATTACCTGTCTGCAGGATCTTTCCACTGAGCTGTTATTGACTGTTGGAATGATGGTGTTGCTAATGCTGTGCTATTTTCAGCGTGTTTCAGTCTCACATGACTCCCCTGCAAAAGCTGGATGTATTTTCACTAAAGAGAAAACGTTACAGTTCTGGTTTTCCACATAGCTATATCACAGGACTCTACAGTGCAGCATTAAGAGTGGGATGTTGTACACAGGACACATGGGAAGGTGATCTTAGATCAAGTCCTCATATCAGCAGGCATCTGCCCTCCTGTAGTGTCCCCGGATGAACCACAATTTCCCCTCCAGCTGCCCTGGCCTCAGACCTCAGATGAACCTGCATGTGAAAAATCAAGTGTACCTGAAGAGTTCTCATCCTAAATGTACTGCTGGCCCTCTTAATCAGGATAAATTATTACTCTCCACTTCACCAGGGTTACATGCAGCCCACCAGCCCCACTCAGAGTGTGGAGGACAGAAACATAAGATAAGTAGTCATTTTTTCTATCACAAAATTCAGGCCCAACTACTGTCATTTAATGTACCCTGACCCACCTGTTTATCACACTGTTAAAACCAAAAAGCTGTGAAAACTCAAAATGTCAAGGTAACTGTCTGCACTAGATTTTTAAGTTTTGAGGCTAACTAGAAATCTTACATTTAAGCCAACTGATGAGTTGTTGTTGAGATAACTTATCATTCATATGTAGTGTAACTTAAAGTTTTGAGTTCTACATACTAAGAAGTGAAAGTTGTGCCAACTTATTATTGCTTGTTCAGAAAATGTTCCTTTGTTACTCCACGTTACTGCACCGTTTTCACACTTTCAAGGTAGCTAGCTAATGTTCAAGGTGGCTAACTATTGGTAATGACCACGCCTTATTAAACTAACTAAACAAATTAAAGTGACAGTAACCGGTAATCAACTCACCATCAACTGACCAACTGTAAAGCTAGAGTTTCAATACAATCCTCAAACCAAACACTCACCTTTAGGGCGATCAAATCCACACAGGACAGGAGAGATGGCGCCACATGTTGGCCATGGACACCAGACTGGCTACGTTTGCAGTGGTGTTTTTTTACTATTTTTGTTCCTGTGTGTGTCCGAAGATCCTGAGTAACCATGGTAACATTGTTTACATACCAGATCAGCTGTTAGCAGCCTGTAGCATGTCGATACTAAACGATGCTAGGCCCGATGTTCCCTGCAAGCTGAGTAGAAGGAGGCAAGGACAACCTGCTGGTATTGAGGTGCAAGCTAAAAAAGATGACATGGACCTGTCCTTCCACCCACCGTTATGGGGAATGTAAGATCTATCTACGATAAGGTGGACGAGCTAACCCAGCACCAGAGGGAATACTGGCAGAGTGCAGAGCATCATGCTAACAGAGCTAACACCGGACATGAACGTCACATTGGAAGGATTTCACCTGCTGTGGGCGGACAGGATACAGGAGAGCAAGACTGAACTAACTGGTGAAGAAGGCCAGCTCAGTCCTGGACCCTGTGGAGGTGGTGGCTGACAGGAGGAATAATGGCCAAGCTGTCATCTATGATGGACTTTTAAAAACAAAATTATATATATATATATATATATATTCTTGTACTGTACACCTTCTCGTTTGATGCTGTAACTCCATGAATTTCCCCGCTGTGGGACGAATAAAGGAGTAACTTACTTACTTACTTACATGTGGGGAATTGAAAGTTCGGAAGACCCCTGTAGATTTGAGTTGGAGACCCCGTTCTTTGCCTGAAGCAGACTCAAATAATTTAGCCAAGCCGCAAACTCATAATTTACAGTTTTGCCAACCTAACTTATGAAATGAGACCAACTTTACACAACAAACTTCATACAGGTAGTTGAGAGAACTATGTTGATGAAGTTTGAAACAAAATTAATTAAAAGGTTCTGTTGGTAGGAATGGTGTAAAAAAACTGTCCTTTCTTTCTGCTGGGTTTGGAGAAAATATCATAATATCAATCAGTACTCATCAGTAAGTGAAGTAATTTGAGATTATGGCAAAATCTCTGTGTTTTCCAATGCCTGTGTATCAAGCAATGTTATTATTCCCCTCGTTCCCGTTATCACAGACCAATCAGAGCTGCTCCCCAACCCTCTGTCCTGGTTGGTCAAGTGGCGGCCCCACTACGTCGCCCTGATTGGCTGGGAAGTCACTACTTCCACATAGAACGCAGACAACAATCTTTTGTGGGCGGGGACAGCAGAGAGGGGAGGGGTAGTGTTGACATTCGAAATCTCTCTCAGAACTGATGTTTATATCACGACTACCAACAGCAGCTTTAACCAAAAAATCATTTTCAGGCCAACAATTTGAAGTTTCATTTTTACAGTGAAGCTACAGTGTTTAAATCAAAATATACCAAAATATATTCAAAGATTTCCTTTTTAATCATAATCCAGACCTAAAGTGTTCAGTGACTTTTATACACCTGTGAAAAATCCAGTTGAGAGCAACACAACATCATGGAAGTAAAGCACAATCCAGGTACACACACAGTATTGACATCTATGTTGAAACCTTCAGTGTAACCTCACCACAGACTTTTCACCTGACTCACATTGGTTCAAAGATGTGGAGTGTTATTTTAGTGTCCTCCTTTGGTGATTTTGTCTGTGGTTTAACCAGACAGTGTAACTTTTCACAGACATTCATCTGTGAGAGTGCACTCTGGCTGTCACCCACACAGCAGCAAACAGATACCATAGAGATGGAGGAGCCACTGGGGAGCACAACTCTCAGCTGGGGGTAGCTGGAGGTATAATAATAATGGGTACACACTGGGACTGTTATGCACTTGGTTTTTCCACAGCAGGTGATGTCAGCAAACTCATGTTATTAATGACTGACAGAAAAGGATCTTGTTGGCATAAGTCTTGCAGGATAATATCGTACCCTGACCAGAAATCTCCTTGTATGTGTGAAGCAAACTGTTATCACCTCACCTCACTTTACTCTCTCATTGGTCAAATGCAAAGACATTGTGTAACTTTAAACAGGATTCAAAGGTTTAAGCAAAGGTCAGATGTGTAGATCGCTTTGTAAACCTCTTAGCCTTATGCAAACATGCGTGGGAAGTCTGCCATAATACTCACAGGTCTTTACTCATAAGTGAACATGCAGATCTGCAAATCCTTTAAAGAATCAGATGCTGCTGGTGGGATGATTTCTACATTTGTGACACTAATAGTCTGCTTAATGGATGTATACTAGATGGGATTACTAAAAATAAAATACATGCAACACATTTTTTTCCTCATGCTTTATGAGTGTTATCACATTTAGGTAGTGGTGGACAGAGTCCATGTCTTCATGACTGAAGTCAGAGTATAGATCCTCCTGGTCAGACATTACTCCAATACAAGTGAAAGTTGTTCAGTCAGATTCTGACTGGAGTTAAAGTCCTGGAGTACTTCATTTTAAAAATACTGAAGTATTCAAAGTACTTTATAAAATATCTCTAAATGTATTTTCACAAAGCAGGAGGTCAGTCAAGAATGCATGGGTGAACATTCTGCTCCGTTCTGTTTATCTAGAAAACATGATTTCATATCTAAAAAGTCTACCATGAAATCTAAACTAAGTTACTACAAGCACAGACAAGTTTCCAATGTTCCTCTGGAATCAAAGCAGTGTGTTAGCTCCACACCTCCACATGCTTTCTCAGGTTAGATGCTGATGTTTTGGAGGCTGTGATGAAGTTTGTGTGGTAAACAGATCAGAGATTTACAACAATACAAACAATCATTCTTTATTTCAAAAGCTCAAACGTGGGTTTAAAATACGGCCGTGGTGCTCAGGTAGAGAATCATCATCCTTCTCATTCATAGCCATCATCACCACGACTAAATGAACGCACTGATCTGAAGAACGTTCGATCTACGCTCAACCCAGGTACGGCTACAACACTGAGACAAACCAAACACAAGGACACCAACAGTTTACGGTCTTTGGGATCTGATTTCAGAAAAGAAGACTCATCAGCTGACTTCAAAGATAAAGTAGAGAGTAACTAGAGCACTGATAGAAATGTAGAGGAGTCAAAAGGATGATAATTGTCTTTCTCAAGTGAAGTAAAGATACTCAAACGCTGTACTCAAGTAAATTGACTTTGTTCCTGTCCACCACTGCATTTAGGGCTAATAAGGCCAAGTATGTCCATATTGTCTTTACAGGTTAGTGGCTAAGAAAATGAAAGCATGGGATGTTGCCAGCTGATCAAAATGAGCTGAGGACACGTGTAAAGTAAATGACCTCATGCTACACCTGATAATGGCTCATGTAACAACACACTTGTTATGATGTTTGTAAAGTATCACATAATTTGAGCCTGATCTGCTCTAAGCCTGACAGTTTGTTGGATAGAAGTTATGACATGACTCATTCTGAAATGAAAGTGAACTGCAGGTTTTCCCCTTGTTATCAGTTATGAATCAAATGTAGAGTACCATCATTCCCTACTCATGAGGGTTTTTTTTTTTTTTCTTTTAAAGGAAAAGAGCACACGTGTTTCTTTTGGTTTCAACAATGTGTGAAACCACAGTAGCCTGGTAGGAAGAGGCTGACACAATGATGTTCAAAACCAAAAGTGGTTTCTACAGTAATCTGAGTCAGAGGCAACTTCTGGTAATTTGATTTAAAAAAAACCAAAACATATTCATAAGAGTGGGAAGTGAGTCACTTATAAATTAATTAAAATACTTGATTTGTTTTATTTAAAAATATATAGATAATTAAATTAATTCAAGTCTTTATCATGCATACATTAAAAACAAGATGAATAACTATATAAGTATGAGTAGAGTCAAATTAATCCCTTTTCAACAGACAGAGAGAGAGAGAGAGAGAGAGAGAGAGAGAGAGAGAGAGAGAGAGAGAGAGAGAGAGAGAGGTCCCTGTCCCATCTAATCGGATTAAGGGACTGTGGGTTAACAGGCTGCTGTCTCTCTCCGCCCTACATGGGACGGTCGTGTGAGCAGCTCTCTAACTTTCTGCTGTCAGCTCCTCATTTTACACAAACTGTGTCTTCCCTCGTGTGCTCTGGAGCCGGATAACCGTCACTTCACATTAACGTGGTTTCGTTTTGGGCGTGTGCCACAGCAGATTCTTCACCTCGTGGGACGTTCAGGGACCAGACGCGCGTAATGTCAACAACTCTACCAGAATGACTGACGGGTGAACGCACGCGCTACGGGCTCATCCAGGAGTCACTTTGGCACAGAAGAATTTTGCGTAATTGAAGCTCCCGAAAGAGATGAAGTGACTTCAGGGACCGTGGTTTTATCCAGCTCCTGTCCGAAGAGACTCAGTTCCATGTGTGCGCCCTGCGTGCCAGGCTGCACTCCACCCCGAGGACTGTGCCCAAGACCCGGGGGTTAGATGGTGCTTATCACGGACGACAGGGATGGAGGAGGCGCTTCGTCAGTCCGGGTCAAACAGCTCCACCAGACACCTAAAGTCGGGGTAAACATCCCTCAGATCCACCCTCCTGTGGCTGAGTTCAACTCTGACGAGGACTACCTGAGCTCGTGCGAGGAGAACGAGGAAGAGGACGATGAAGGGGAGGAGGGGGATGATGAGTTCGAAGAAGTTGACTTCGAGGACTTGGATGATGGCAGGAGCATCGCGTCGGATGACTCCTACTACCCTCCGGATGATGTGTTCGCGGACTCGGAGCGCACCCCGTCTCCGGACAGCCCGGAGCCGCTGTCCTTCTTCCAGGCGTGCTGCAACAACAACGCGGCTATAGTCCGGATCATGATCCGACATGGAGTGACGGAGGAGGAGGTTCACCAGAAGGACAGGAATAACAGGGTATGAGACACTGAGACCACTTTAAACTCACTTTGAAGTAGTCTAACTAATAATTCCTGTAGTCCACCTTCAGACCATGAAGTAACCACATCAAAGGTGGCTTCAAAGCATATAATGTCAGGGATAACATGGCTCTGCTTACTCCCTTTACCTCCAGCAGGAGTAGTAGTCATATAATTTAAAGATGAGTTATGGAGCAAGGAGTCCTAGCACTTGTGTAGCCTCTTGGCACTCCACCATCCTGAAGCACACCTTGAGTCAGGCCCTTATCAGCCTCCTGTCACTCACTGCAACAACTCTCACACTCAGAGGGTATTGAAATAATTAAGCCTGAGCCTGCTGCTCTGGCTTATCTGCAGTCCTTGCTGGCCTGCCTCACTGACAGCTTCATAACATCAGTATCTCTGAGTCTGAACATCTTTAACAGGATGCAACAATGACGAAATCATGAGCCAGATAAGAGTCAGCTGATGCAGAGCTGCAAGAGATATCACAAGTTTCTCAGTAGATCACGTGCTCGCTTTATGAATCCAACATCTGAAATCTTCCATGTGTTTTTATCGCTCCTGTAGTTTGCTTTCTTTTTCATGCACAGCTCACACTTTCACCCTGAATCATATTTAAAGCACTCAGGTGTTTTTTTGACAGCTCTGTGTTATTGATTTCAGCTTTTCAAGAGCAAGAAACCTCAAGCTCTGTAAAAACACTTCAAGTCTCTCACAGTTAGAAACACAGTCTGTTGTGTGAGTGTCAGAGAGAGACAGAGAGAGAGTGTGTGAAATGTGTTTATGAGAGTGCATCTGACGGCATTTTCTTCTCCTGGATTTGGATTTAAGTTGTTGGCAGCCATAGGTAAACACATTATCCACCAATAAGACGATGGCATCGCTGTGTCTTGGAGCGGTTCTGTTAATGACTCCAACTGTGCAGTAAAAACTATAAATTCCACTATAGGGAGGAGTGCGGGGCGAGCTTATGGAATTATAGACTTTTTGCTCTATCAAGCACTTAATACATCATAGTAAAGTAAAGTCAATGTATCTGTTTTAAATGACATAAACCTCTTCTTCATGGAGTGCAATGCATTAAAATAGTTATTGTCAGTTTGCAGTGTCACAACAGGATGTATTTTTCCGCCTTGTGTATTGCTTCACTCCCAACGAACAACTTTAGCCAAGGGCTCAAAGATAAATCCATCACCATGAAACGACAGACTACTTTTTATCAGTCGGAAGGTTTTGTAATGAATTATCTGAATTAAATCACACAATAGATCTACATACAGAGCCTCACAGTAGTTTTCTAGAGTCTGAAACAAAGAGCTCCAGTAGAGAAGTTTGCAGAACTCCGGCCTGAGGCAGCTTAGAACAGTTTCAGAGAGAACCAGTGTTCTATTCATTCTCTCTCTCTTCTAAAGCGGCAGATGTTTCATACTGACCTAACATCACAAATTATCATCCCTGACCCTGAGCCCCTGTCTCCCTCTCTCGTTCTTCTTCACATTTCTCCCCATTTCTCTGAATGCATGTTATCACTGATGAGGAGAGTGGAAGTGACATCATTGAAATGTTCTCTTCGTTTTGCAAAACCCCAAAATATGTGCTTTCATTTGACCTGCGTGTGTTCAACCCCGTGTGTGTGTGTGTCGCTGGGACAGGGTGACATTGTTTGCAGGATGTAAATGTACCAGACAAAGTGCAGGTTAGGAAACCCATCCGTTGGAAACACATATTTAGTGGGCTCTGTTAAGCTCATTAGTGCCTGTGTGTGTGTGTGTGTGTCTTCGACATCCTGACACAGATGTCATCAGTCTGATACAGCAGACTGCCTCTCTGTGTTGTGCAACACAAAGACTCATGTTAATTCTCATGTTGTTTCATTCTCTGTGTCTTCAGGGGCTTAAAGGGGGATTTCTAGAGTCGTGACTTTGTGGATTTTTGATGACAAAGAAACTACTGAAACTGATATTCACAGTGTTTATTAGGGAGGTAGGGCTGATATATGATGCGATGGCAAATGTTTGGCTGCACAAAACTTGTTCAAGGACCTCTCTTGCAGTAAAAGAGGATGAGGTTCAAACGAGATGAGGGCGTCAAATGATTGCTATTTTTTAATCATAATTAATCACATTTTTAATCTCATCTTCCAAATGACATTATTTTGCATTTGAAAACAGTTTAAGTCTGTATTCAAATAGAGGCAATTCTAACCTGTGCAGATACCTTTGATCATCCATCAGTGTGCAGTGATTCCTGGAGTTCCAGGAATGAGTGATAGGTGGTAGGGCGTATGATCGGTCACAACCATAGACTGTAAATAAAAATGGACAGTGTTGCTCCGCCTCTTCTCATTGTACGGTTCTGAAGCCAAAAAATCCCGCTACTCGGCGCCGCCATTGTGCAGCCAGAGTCTGTGAAGCCACTGTAACAAGCTCCGCCCTACAGCGTAGCGTCACAAGACGCTGTGTGTCCTTTGAAGTTTCCCTCTACGGCAATGAAAAATAAACTTTTCAGAAAAAAGAGGCCTTGAACATAAAACAGTCAAATAATAACTACATATCACCACAGCATATGGATGTGAGAAACATTTGTACCACGTGTATTTATTTTTTAAAGGTGACATATCACGCTTTTTTCATCAATATATATTGGTCTAAGAGGTCCCCAAAACATGTCTTTAAAGTTTATGCTCAAAAAAACACTTTGAAATCAGGTTTTGGTCTGCCTGAAGAACCCTCTTCTTCAGTCCTCCTCAGAACACTCTGTTTTCTCTCTGACCACGCCCCCTCAGGAAGTGGATGTGGTCTCGGCTCTCCAGCACGTTGATCTAATGTTTACATGTTGGCTGAATATACAGAGATCACAGCTGCTCAGAGATCACGTTACTTCAACCCTCTGAATTTGATCCAGAATCTGATCCTGACGGAGAGGCGCCTGTAGCAGGACCTTTCTGAAGGATTGGTCACAGATTTAGTGTTTCTTGTTGTTTTATTTATCAGTATGTTGACGTGTGTCTAGGTACACAGCTACAGCTATGAACATGTAGCTATGTGGCTATGCTAATTAGCGCTAGCACTTATCCATGATAAATAAAAATCATCCACTAGATCTTCAAATCTGCAGACGTGGGGAGTAAAACCGACCTTTGTGTTTATTAAGACAGCCTACAACTAGCATGCCTCCCTCCTAAGCTCCTTGTTAGCACACATTTGTGCAGGTAATGAAAAACGGAGGAGGGATTCAGTATTATTTTATACAGTCTATGGGCTGAACAAGCTCTGAGCTCTGACTCCGTGACAGACCGGATATTGTTGTTACGTAACAAAAACACTGAAGTCTGAAACGGCTCGTTTCACACACATTTACAGAAAGGTGGAGAAATCAGAACAGGGGCAGAATGGATTTTTTTCATTCTCGGGGGGTTTGTAGGCATGCCAGGGACACATATTTCAGGTAGAGAACCATTCAAAGTCAATTTTGCATGATATGTCACCTTTAAAGTTTGACTGCATGGGGGAGACAGATTTTTTGACCTATACTGCAGCCAGCCACCAGGGGGCAGACACTCCGCTGCACCCCTGGTCACAACAGGCCACCTGAGGTCAAGACCTCAACAATGTTGACGCGCCTGCAG
Source organism: Notolabrus celidotus (assembly GCF_009762535.1). NCBI lineage: Eukaryota > Metazoa > Chordata > Actinopteri > Labriformes > Labridae > Notolabrus > Notolabrus celidotus. Next base: position 4,253,559 of record NC_048288.1, on the reverse strand, counting down.
TCAGCTGCCATCCTTTTATAAGCACAGTTACTTTCTTCAGTTTAGTTTCATGCACAGGTCTGTGGTGAGTCACGTTCTCCGGTTGCCCGCTGACATCAGTCTAATTAGCTGCACTTGTAGATGGTCGATCAAACTCAAAGTACTTTGGTGATATTTGAAATCCGTTTGACACAAAAGACGTATTACTTTTAACTTGTCAACTCAGCTGCCCTGGAGGTTTTTAATGAAATGTGCTGTTCAAAAGCACAGTGGGGACGCTGGTTTCCATCAAGGTGGCAGCAGGAAGGAGCAGCTGTGGTCACTGCAGCTCCAAGTGTAGCAAAAAAAGGAACAAATAGCATAGTGAGTAGTTTAAGAAAAAAGACTATTTTTGACCTTAACGTATCATAACTAACGCACACTGACAGCTCTAAATTAGATATTTCAATATTGCCACTGATAGAGGAGGTCAATATGGAAACATTACGCCTGTAAGTGTTAGGTTGTGAATGTTGAGAATAAGATGTAAGCTTATTAAAGATGCAGAAGAGAGGAAACATTATCCTAGTTCAAGCTTATTATTTGATGGACACATTATAATTTGTTGTTGTGTCCTTCACGGGGAGGTCAAAGGTCAGGGTCATCCTCAGAGTGACTGTTTGGACAGTGGTTGGGATTTTTTGCTTTGCACACACAACTGAAACACAGGAAATGAACCTAGAAGTTCATAGCTCATTAAGTTTCATTCATTTGACGTGAGACTCATCAAAATAAATCATGCAAAAATCTAAAATATCTCCTGTGGATGAAACATTAAAGCTATGTTGGAGCTTATGGACAATACATGCAAAAAAACCAAGTCAAATGGTCCAAAGAAACATTTGTAAATAATTTTCACCTGTCATAACATATATGTAATAAAACGTATGTTGTTTGATAGACCCAACCCACCAATCTCAGTTAAAATGTATATCTGTGCTCAGAGGACACGTAAAAATAAGCTTTGGAGTTATAAGAATCTTTCTTTGCATTTCTTTACTCAAAGGTCGGTGTCATAAAACCCTCAGCCTCACTCTAATGTCGAGCATGTTTCGCGAGCCTCTTTGAGCACATTTCTGCCCCAACCAAGCAATTTGAGAAGCAATGAAGTAAAGCATACTTTCCACAGCATGGCACACGTGTTGAAACATGATTCACTTGAATCAGGATCTCCCTATAAACACGAAGAGATGGAGTCCTGTACCCTCAGAGGATGACATCAGATAGCTCCCTGTGAACTAAGTTTAGCCTGGATGTTAAATGTTGCAACAAAAAGCCAATACTGTTGATCATATTCGAGTGTGTGTGTGTGTGTGTGTGTGTGTGTTTAGGTGTCCTTTTTTCAGTTACAGTTCAGACGTCACAGAGCCGTGAAGCACGTCAGCATCACCAACCCGTCCAGTGTTTGTCTGTGACGGCTGATGTGGCAGATCATATTCCAACAAACCATCGGGTGATATGTACAAAATAATGACTGCAAGTCAATGAACATCAGGGCGAACTGGGTGTCAACTGTGAGAAGATGTGTGTGGGTGTGTGTGTGTGTGTGTGTGTGTGAGAGAGAATATCATGTGCCAAAGCAGTAAATCAATGTCCTCAGGCCCCTCTGATCCTGTTTAGGACAGTGTGTGTACCCCCCGCAGTGAATTTGATAAGATGCCATGCTCACATGTAAATTAGATAAACACACACGCACGCGCACACACACACACATACACACACACACACACACACAGAATCCAATCAAATTAAGGTCACTGTTCGCCTGATTGCTACCTCTCTCTTTCCCTCACACACACACACACTCTCTCTTCCTCAGAACACAATCAGATTTTCCAAACAGAAGCAGATACAATGTGTTTCTGGCAGCAGGCAAGAGGCCACAAAGTGTGAGACAGACACAGTCCGACTGACCAACGCATACATCGACCATCAGGCAGACTAACTGAAGAGAGAGAGAGAGAGAGAGAGAGAGAGAGAGAGAGAGAGAGAGAGAGAGTGAGAGAGAGAGAGAGAGAGAGAGAGAGATGTGCGGCTGCAGATGGCAGCAAGCAAATATAGACAAGTGGAAAAATCAAAGCGGCAGTCATACTCATCTGATTTAATGCAGCCATGTGAACGCTCAGCTGCAGACACAAAGACAGTTAACAGGGAGGCTATTGATGGACACATGGCCCAGTGCGCCTATGTCACACACACACACATGGCCAGGGACTGTATGACTGTATGACTGTGTCCGTGCTGCTGTGTGCATGTTCCTGAACACAAAGACGTACTGTAGACGCAGACCCAGTGAGGGCTGCAGAGTTACACACCGTCTGCTGTAGGACAAGGACTTATTTGGAAGTTTAAAAATACTGTAAGGTTAGGTCCTGATCCAGGGACTAGATTAATGAAAGCAGGCTCTTCGTAACGTGATTATTTAACAGGTGTCTGCTTGTTTGTCACTAGTTGTTTTTGTGATGTAATCTAATTCTAATGAATAACTTGATGCTGTTCTGGTGCCTGTTAGATGAAATTTACAATGTTTTCCAGCTGAATAAGAAACACATGACATACACTACCAGTCAAAAGTTTGGACACACCTTCTCATTCAATGGTTTTTATTTATTTTAATTATTTTCAACATTGTAGATTAATACTGAAGACATCAAAACTATGAAATAATCTGGTTTTGCCATAATCTGGATTACAACAGTAGTCAAATAGGGCTATCCATTGTGTACTAACCCTACCTCTGAACAACACAACTGATGGCTCAAACACATTAAGAAGGCAAGTCATTCCAAAATGAGCTCTTGACAAGGCTCATGTTAATTAGAAACCATTCCAGGAGACCACTTCATGAAGCAGACTGAGAGAATACCAAGAGTGTGCAAAGCTGTCATGAAGGAAAAAGGGGGCTACTTTACAGAATCTAAAATATAAAACAGATTCTGCTTTGTTTAACACTTTTTTCTTCATTCAATAATTCCATATATGTTCTTTCATAGTTTTGATGTCTTCAGTATTAATCTACAGTGTTTACAATCATTACAATAAATACAAACCCTTGAATGAGAAGGTGTTTCCAAACTTTTGACTGGTAGTGAACACAGGAAGTTCACTTTAATAACAACCCAGAGGAAAATTTTACTGCTCAAGGCTTTCTCTTCTAAGTCTCTGGAGACAAAATTGAGATTCTCACTTCAGCCTCATTCAAGTTTCAAATTGTTCTCATTTGTTTCTCATTAGTTTCTCCTAAAATTCACTAGGAGAAATAGTTGAGACCATGACATGAGTCTTATTTGAGACTTAAATGAGAGATCTCATCAATGGCTAATTTTCTTCTCTTTTTTAAAATAATTTTTTGGCCTTTTTGCCTTTATTTGACAGGACAGCTGAAGAGAGACAGGAAATGTGGGGAGTAGTGAGCGGGGGAAGACATGCAGGAAATGGTCAACCGGCCCAGAATCGAACCGGCGACCCCTGCGATGAGGACTGTAGCCTCTGTATTTGGGGCGCTTAGACCACTAGGCCACCAGCGGCTAAAAAAATCCACCCCTTTAATTGTAATAATCTGGCAAAATCTGGTTAGCCCTTTTGTGGCCCAAATTTTAAATAAATGGTCTGTCATACCTGGTATGAAATCTCTATCTTTTGCAATTTCTCTCAAATCCACTAAATCTTTGTGAAGTTGTTTTGTTCCAAACAGACTTGTAAAGGAAGGACCATAGTGTGAAGTTAAAGAAGAGATCATTTGACATCTAAATAGCTGATCTTGCAAGTGGTTCAAATGTTTTAATGAGAATTGTAAGTTTGTGGACAATTACATTGAAATCTTAATTTTTGCAGGGCACTATAAATGTGCATGAAAAGATGAGCTCAGGCTCTTTCTTTGCTCCATCTGAGATCAGCTTGAGACAACAAAAACTGAGTCTGACAAAAACAAATGGACGAGGTTAGATTGAGACAATTGAGAGAGCTCCCTGATTTCTCCACCTGAGCTCAAAAGGAGTCACAACACTTGAGAAATACCTGAGAATCATTTCAGATTCTGACCAGATCTCCTTTTGAACTGAAAGGGAGACTAAGCTGAGACTTTTTGCAACTTTTTTTCTGGAGGCAAGAATGAGAAACAGGAGACATAAGCTATAATCTCATTTTGCTTTCAAACAGATCTCATTGTTGTCTAGGAGACATAAAAGAAACACTTTTGAGATCTCCTCTCTAGATTTATTTTCCTATGGGAAACAATGTGACAGAGCTCATTTGGTTTGCTATCATCCAACAATTTAAAACCAACACTGAACAAACACTGTGAATTAATTCTGTTTCCAAGCTTCAAGTATTTCATGCTCAGTCAATCACATCCATAGTTATCTGAAATGCTGTTAAAGTGTGAGCCTTTAATTGTTTTTTACCTGATGTGATAAAGAAAACTGATAGCTGAGGGTTCAGTGTCTAAGCCGTATTTATTCAAAGTCTTCTAGGAATTTTATGGGGTCACAGTAAGTGTTGTGTCATCCTCACTGGAGCCAATTATTACAGCACTCTTACATTAACTGCAGACACTCAGCCACATCTCTCCCCCTCCCCCCTCTCTTACTCTTTGTGTCTCTCTGATACGGCTAAGCCTTTCTATTCCTGGCTCTGGATATCCCCCAGATTACTTTGTGACTGTGTGTGTGTTTGTGTCTTTGTGTTTCTGTCAGTGTGCGTGTCCCTCCATGGGCTAATAAGAAGATGACCACATTGAGTGTGTGTGTCTGTGTGTTGATGTCTGTTTTAAGACTGAATAGAGACCTAGTCCACTGACCTCAATTTCAAAGGAAGTTTTAGTTCAGTAAAGTAAAACGGATTTTTTTTAGTAAAGCTCCTGTGAGAACTTTTAGTGAGGAACTCTGTAGACAAAGCAGCACCTCTCATTCTTTTATCCCTGTATAAGTAGTGTTTTCAACAAATAATCTCATCCTGCTGTGTTACAACAGTCACATGTTTGACTCATGGATGATCTTTGCCTGGAAAATGTTTAAAAAATGTGATGAAAAATGCAAATAATCACCTGTCATCTGACGCTGACAGCAGCTTTAGACATTAACAGTAACTTTATAGATATTTGGTCCTCATGCTTTATTCTGTATTAGGATCCCCATTATCTATCCATCAGTCCATCAGTCGCGGGGCGTGGGTGGGGGGCGTGGCTGGGGGGAGTGGTCGGGCCGGCTGGGGGGGGGCGGGGGGAATTGGCCCTGCCGCCTCCGCCCTCCCCCCGCTCCGGCGCGCCGGTTGGCGGGCTCTGGTCCTGGTCCTGCCCGGCTGCCTGGCTGTCTCCTCCTGGTGCTGGGCCCCCTCGGCCCTGGTGGCTCCTTTGGCTCTGTCTTGGGGGGCTGTGGGGGCGGTGTTGTGGAGGTGTTCCTTGGGGGGGCTGCGGGATCTCTCCCCCCTCGCCCCCCTTTTCTCCTGCTGGGTGACCTGGGGGTCGCCCTGGGTGCTCCGGCGGTACCTGTTTGCTTCCGGTCTGGGTCCTTGGCTTGTCCCCTGGCCTGGGTCTCCCGCGGCGCGTTGGGTCCTTCGGTCTGACTGCTCTCGCGGCCCGGGTTCTGGGCCGAACCGCTCGGCTGATCTGACCCAAGTGGTATCATCTGCACCAGTGGTGGTCTTGTTACACAAATAGAACACAGCACGGCGGCAACCCTCTGTGACCCAAGCTTCAGTAATGATTGTGGACACTAAGGGTTGCTTAATCATTAGTATCACCCCACGGAGTTTTTGGTGTCATGGTGAGACGCCTCTCCTTCTCTTTCCCTGCCCCTTTGTATATCCTTATGTAATCTTTCTTTTACTCTCTCTTATTTTTTTTTGGCCCACCTAGGTGTGCACGCCCTCTTTTACAGAACATGATATTAGCTGCCAATAAAAGATAGGCCAGAGTTCTAAGAGGGATGGTGATGGTTGCATGCACACAGTCACAAGCACAGAAGAAAAAGGTTTTCTTTCTTTTCTTTTGCTGCAAGAATAAATTGCATTAATATTTGACAGTTTGTGACAAACACGACACAAACCAGAAATATATATGCAGATAAGAGGAAAAAAAAAAAAAAAAAGATCCCCATTATCTTCCACAGTGTTGGTGTAAATCTTCCTGGGTTCCACACAAGCGGCAACCTCCGGTCTCAAACGAGGAAGCCCATGCGGAAGTGTTATACACTGCAATACATCGAGAATCCGCTTGAGGCTGTCTGCAGAAACACCAGAAACCACATACACATGGATGGGAAAAAGATGATCTTTGCAGCATTAATAAACATGTTTACAGCCTGGTTCAAAAAAATAGAAGATGATATTTAGATTACCAGTTTTTGCCCAAATAAGGACATGACTGTCCAGTTATCCAGTTGTACTGGTGACACGCTATCAGCAGAAAAGTTATAACACATATAATACTGTAACAGCTCTACTGTTTGTTAAACCTGTTCAGTGTAGATGTTCTTAATTCCTACAGTGTTGACGGTCAGTGAAGGCATCAGGAGAGGTGTAGAGTGTGCGAGTGGGAGAGAGGAGAGACAAGAGGAGAAGTTCTTCATTCATTCAAACATTGATTGTTGTTTTGTTGGTTGGCGTGATCACGGCCGACAGTGACCGGTTATTAAAGCTCAACGTGTTCACGAATCGGCTCGTCATCACTACAGCGTCCGGACGGACGCTACAATAAATATATATTTTCTGTAGGACTTACTGAACGTCATTAATTATTCTGCTTATTGGTGAGAGCTTTTTAGACTCTGATCCAGACTACAGTCCTGAGCAAAGCACCTCAACATGTCAGAGGGGACAGGCCCGAGGACGAGCGAGAGGGGCAGTAAATAGAGTCAGGGGAAGTAGAGGCAGGAGACGGGGACTCGGAGGAGTGCACACCGGGGAAATGTACGCGCAGGAGGAGGGCAGAACAGCAGGACGGGATTTGATTGGTTTAAAATTTGGGGAGCCAAAAAACGGTGATTGGTTGGTGTTTTCCCAGGTTTACTCCGGCTGTAGATAGCAGTTTTTTTTCACTCTTTTTTAGGAACACATCATGTATTGATTGCCATCAGGACATAAAGATCATTTTAACCAGTATGACAAAAAGTGTATCTAAATCTGATTACCAACCCCAGCTTTAACACCGTGTTTGAATAAACACTTTGAAGCTATCTCCTACCTCTTCATGGTTCTAGACCACACTGGTGCAGCAGAGCAGCATTTATTTATTTTGATAATAAATCTACAAGAGAAGATCATAAAGTACATTTTATTGCATTCATTTGATTCCCAAATGAAGACACTGGCTTTACATTGTTAAGGACTCAACCTATTTGGAAATGCAAAATATTGGGATTATAAACTTGTGATTAAAATTATGATTAATCTAGAAATTTCTTTTTTAAATCTGCAATTAATCACAAATTTAAAAATCCATTGTTTGAAATCTGCAACTCCTAAATACTGTTTTTGTTGCTGATACATCTGACACCACTCTTACCAGATAAATCGTTTGTTTTTGTCCATCAAGTCGCTGTGAGGAGTTTCCAACATGACATGAAACAGGCCGACGTTAACTCTGATTCCTCTTTATGACTTAAAATAACAAACAAAACCATCAATGACAAAATATTCACAATGATGCATTTCACTACTCAAAGATGGCAGGATGAGAATTTTGTCAGACGTCGTTAATTAGGCATGTACCAGACAAAAAATGCAAAGATGTGAGAGGTATCACTTTGTCCACAGGGGGCGCCACAACCGTCACAAACAGAAAGTTCCTCAAAGAAGCTTCAAATGATGATGATGATGATGATAAGGAAAATTAATTATTAAGGAGGGACAACAGAGTGTTTCTTTTAAAAAACTCAAACAGATGAATTTATTATTAAAGAAGTTGGTGATTAAATTAATAAGTAACAGCTTATCAGGGGATCATTGCAGCCTCAGTGGGATGGGAATCTGTGCAAATATTTAAAATTTAGAGTAGCTAGCCTCCACTTTTAGATTGCAAGGGTGGACTTGGCATCATAACAGATCCTCTAAATAAGTGATGTTTTAAAGGGACAGAGGCATGTTGGATTTCTAAGATTAGACAATTATGTAAACAGGAAAAACAAGCTCTGTTTCTAAATATGACACCATGTGAATGCTGGGAAAAAAATAAGGGAACTATTTTCTTTGTGCCCAGAAGAGTATCAAATTACTACACAAGGTGTTTTGGCACCATGTATACACATTTATATTTTGCAAGGCAACATTAAGAGAAAGGTCAAACAAACCCCCAAACATCCATCAAAGTCAAGTTCAGGTCAGCATCAACTCTGAGGTAAACACTCTTCATACAGCGGCTGCAGTTCAGTGTAATTGAAGAGAGGAGATTAAAGTCAGAGAGGACATACGTCCACGTCCATCAGCATCAAGTAATACAAGCTTTAAAAGTGCCATAGTCTGCATCCTCACTTGGCCTACATGCAAAATACATAATCCTTCCAAAAAGTATTGGTGTGAGGGATTTGATTCTTAGTCATGCTCAAAGCCTCACTTTACATTTTACTGTATGTGTATCGCACACACACACAGAGTGCGCACACACACACTCATCCACCCCTGAAAGTACCTCTCCTGATTGTTTCAGGGTTGTTGAGCTACCTGCTCATGTTGTTATTTTTATCCCTTCAGCCTCAGCGTTAGGCACTGAGTGGGTAATATTGTGTAGCACATGATTGCCTTTCCCTGATTCCTGTGTGTCTCTGCGATTGCATGCTGTGTGTTTCATTTCACCGGGACTCTTCTCCGGCAAACATTGCCAGCAGCCACTGATAAAGAGCATCAGAGGGTGTAGAAATGTGTTTGTATGTGTGTGTGTGTGTGTGTGTGTGTGTGTGTGTGTGTGATAGGGATGTGCTGACTACAGGAGCAGAGCCAGAGAGAGAGAAAGGTAGAAAAAAAGAGAAGTTAAATATTTGTAAGAGAGGTTCACAGGGAAAATAGGACATTGTCAGAGGAATGAGATTGCTCCAGACACGCTGCAGGACATGCTGTTAAAGTACATCACAGCAAGGCTGGAGGGCTGCCAGGAATGTGTGTGTGAGAGTGTGTGTAACAGAGAGAGAGAGAGAGAAAGAGAGAGAGAGAGAGACTACATGCCTCTCTCTAACCAGATAGAGCGATCTGGAACAGAGCCAGTGTGTGTGAATTTCTTCCAGACATCCACCCATTACTCCACAGGACCTCTCTCCACCTTTATCCCTTAAAACTCTCCGAGCTGACAAAACTAATCGTGACTACATCTCAAGCTGGCTGACAGCCCGGCTTGTTTTAACTTCAGTGTGTCTGTCAGGTGAGAGAGCTCCCGCTGTAAATACACTGTAAATACTAACTGAGTCGTTCTGCGGACCAAAAGCTTGGCTCCTATCTTTTTATTACACTAGACTCAGTTCTGAAGGAGAAATGGGATTGGATAAGAGGCAATCCTTAAGCGCTGATAAGTGCCCAATCCCAACGTCCACCTTAAAGCCTCAGCACTAAAACCTGACAGACTTAACAGGCGTGAGGCTCACAGTGTGAGTGTACATGAGGCCACGAGGGCTTCAGATAGTAAACACATGAGGAATGGGACATCACTCTCTCTCCTCCAACTGGTCCTGCAGCTAGGCTTCTTACTGGTTTTAACAGATGACATCACATCACTCCTGTCCTCGCTTCTCACCACTGGTTTCCAGAGCCTTTTAGAATTTAAGATTTTAATGACCACTTGTGAAGCACGCTTGGGTCTCGCACAGAGCTATATTGTGGAAATGCCGACACCATACGAGTCCTCTTGCAGTCTTAGATCCTCAGGTGGGGCACTTCTGGTCGTTCCAAAGTCGAGGATCAAATCCAAAGGGGATCAAGCTTTCTCCATCAGAGCCCCTCGACTTTGGAACGGCTCACAGAGTCAGTGACATCTTTAAAATCTCTTCTTAAGACTCACTTTTACTGACTTGCTTTTATATGACTTCATCCTTTTAACGGCTTTTTCTTTTACTTATTTTTTAAAATTGTTTTATTTACCTAATTCATTTGAATGGATTTGTTTGACTTTTATTTTTTGTAATACATTTTTTCATGTATTATTTTAATGTTCTTAATCTTTAAGCGACTTTGAGTATTAAGAAAAGCGCTATATGAATTCTATGAATTATGAATGATTTCCTTTTCTATTTTTTCTGATGTGATGTCGTCTTCTTCCTAAAACCTTTTTATTGTCCTTTAATGCTTTTATTTACTCATGTATTTTTATTTATGCATTTATTATTTTGAAAAACCTCTATAATAATGATTTATTGCTGTATTATCTCATCACTTTATTCGGTTTAATTTGCTCTCATTATTTTTAATCTTTTACGTTGTATTTTGTTTTTTGCATTGTTTGAATTTCTACACTCCTCTCTGTCTGTTAAAGGTTTATTCCGTCATCTAAATCCTGCTAAATTATTATTATAATTATAATTGCAATTATATATATATATATAGCTGGGGTTGGTAGTCTTGGAAAACTAGCATGAATTTGAATGTAAAATTTCCTCATGACTCCGTCTAACCCCTCCCTGACCATATGATGGTGACTGATTCAAAACCGGTCCTCACCAAAACATTCCCATAGTGAAAGTTAAAAACACAAACAAACATGGCTGCTGTTAGTACTCACAACTGTCATGCTAGCATTATCCAGTTGTAGTGGTGACACGATATCAGGAGAAAAGTTATAACACATATATAATACTGTAACAGCTCTACTGTTTGTTAAACGTGTTCAGTGGACGAGCGAGAGGGGCAGTCAGTAGAGTCAGGGGAAGCAGAGACAGGGGACGGGGACGAGGAGTGCACGCTGGGGAAATGTACGCGCAGGAGGCGGGCAGAACAGAAGGACGGGATTTGATTGGTTTAAAATTTGGGGACCCAAAAAACGGTGATTGGTTGGTGTTTTCCCAGGTTTCCCAGTATGACAAAAAGTGGATCTAAATCTGATTACTAACCCCAGCTTTAATATTAATAATATATTTTTTATTTTTATTTTTATTTTTATTTTTATTTTTATTATTATTATCATTATTATTATTATTATTATTATTATTATTTTATATACTATTATCACAAGATTTTCCATTAAATAACAAAACAATTTCAGATCTCAAGTCTTGTGTAATATCTATTAAAGTTAACAACCACAAGTCAAAAGACATTAATGTTAATCCTTAATGAATTGTTGCGTCCCCAAAGTTGATTAGGAGATGAAGAGGAGTAACATCAAAATGAACGCTTGGGAAAAGAAGAAAGGAACAAAGTATAAACAAATTAAAAGAGGTTTATTTACAAAAACACACTAAAACAAATAAAAACAGAGAAGCCAAACTACCTTAAACAGAAACCAATCAGTGTTGAGGAAGAGGAGGCACTGGTCTCAGGAAGAACTCTACACACACGCACGCACGCACGCACACCCATCCATCCACACACACACACACACACACACACACACACAGCCAAAGGCCTCCTGGCATGGCCAGTATGCTTAAATCCCTCCTGCTTAAATACCAGCTCCTGATTGGTAATTGGGCACAGGTGAGCTCGATCACCTGTGGTGAGGCTGGGAGCTGAGAGAGAGCACACGACACAAACACCATCGAACGAACAGAATAAAAACAGACCACTTATATTGTATGAACATTTCTGTCATGCTTGCTTTGTTTACATGTTTTCAAACTTTACTGAATACTGCTTCAATATACAAACATTCATTTATCACCCTGGAGGATCACATCCTTCACATCACTAATTCTGCAGTGAACTTTGAAACTCAAAGTTCACTGCTAACTTGATGCTTGGTGTGCCACAGTTCAGTCCACAGAAACGCAAACTCAGTGAAAGTGGGGGAGTATAGTCAGCACTACAGAGCCCTCACAGTCACACTTGATGTGATGGTGGGACAGCCTTTAGCACTCACACACTCAAACACTCACACACTCACTGAGAACACACCTCAAAGTCTGTGAGTGTGGAGTTTGGGATTATTAGAGAACAACTTCAACAGGACTTTTAATCTTTAATCGTCCGTTTGTGAAAATGACAGTTCATCTTGTTTGATCTTACTACATCTCACATGAAAGACTCATATTGCTGCTTGTATGATTCATTAAAACACAGATACATGTGCATATTACTAAAACACTGGTCCTCTAAAAGTATCAGAGTGCAGGAGAACGTTTGAGTTGTTGTCCCTTATTAATGTATGACTTTGAGCTTCTTGTGGAACTGTAGTTTTTAAGAAATATCAGACTTTTGGTTGTGATGCTCTGAATATCAGCACGCAGTGATTATGTACGGTGCTCAGCCTGAAGCCACATGCCGGTGACTGAATCACAGTCGGTACATCTCTCCCTCGAGTGCAGTAGAGCTTACACTAAACTAATAGTCCTGATTCTGCTTTTATTAAGGAACATAAAATATTCTGCTGCCTCATATCTGTGTTGTTCAGGTTTTTACATTTAAACTCAATGAAGGATGATTTTCTTTTAAGTATTTGAAGATACATGAAACTGACAGTGGGATTTGTATTTGTGTGTGTGTGTGTGGGGGCTGGCACAAACTTAGTGTGTCTGCTGCACACCTCCAGGCCCTCTCTGTTCCCATCTTCACTCATTATTATGTTTACTCGTTTCACGTAGTTCAGAGAGACAGAACTTTTGATCACACCCAAGCCAGAGTTTAAAAGAATAATTTAGTGGAGTAACACAGTGTGCTGAGGGAACCAGCACTAAAAACTGCAAGTGCCAAGAGTTGCAGAGTGCAGAGCATCAAGCAGATTTTATGAGTGTGCTTGTAAAGAGAACATCGTGTCAGGACAGAACCAGGTTCTCAAATCAAACCGGCTTTAGGAATATGAAAGTGCAACAAATCATAAAAACTTTCCTAAACTTGGAAATTATTTTTCCAGCGAAGTTCAAATTATTTCTTATGTGTTTCCTAACTGTTTATGAGGTCTGATGGTTACAGGTCACTGAAAAATAAGGCTGGTATTGGCTCCAGGTATTTAGCTGGATTTGCTGTCTGATATGAAAGTTATGCACAAGAAATACATTGCAAAAAAGGACACTACTGTTGGTTTCATCATCACATTTTCAAGCAGAGCGTCCTCCAGCCCCATTGCTTACTACAGTCTGCAACACATGTAGCACATTATCCAAGTGTAGTAAAAACTAAATGCACACTTCATGTAAAAACCAAGCGACAACCTCCGGCTGTGAGAATTGAAGCCTATGCGGAAGTGTTAAAAACTGCAGTTCATCGAGGATCTGCTTGAGGCTGGCTCTGGAAGTACCAGAAACCACATACAGTTTAGTTTAGTTTATTTATTATTCATCGTGTCATGCACCTTAAGGTGCCCAGCCCATATGGACTTACAAGACACTACAAAACAAAACAAAATAGGAGCAACAACATCAGAAGAAAAAGAAAATAGGAGAAAGAAGAGCAGTTACAATACTGCACATGTCCAACAATGACCTAAAGTAATTCAAAAGCACAGAGGTACACTTCAGACATTTGACAGTGACAACTAAATCAGACATAGAGTGTGCTCCTGTGCTGCTGACAAGCAAAACAAATCAGGACAGTTTTCTGATATTTTGTTGAAAAGGAGGCCCCTGAGATCATGATATGAAGGACAGTAGAATAAAAAGTGCATTTCATTTTCAACTTCCTCCAGATCACACAAGGAACACTTTCTCTCCTCCTCTGGAACAGAGTGGAAGCGGCCTGTGTCTCATGCCAGAGGAAGGATACCACATCTCAGCTGAGCACATACAGACCTCTGAGCTCTGGTTAGGTTAAGAGTGATGTAAAGCTCCAGCTGATACATTTTTTTGAACAGACAATATGTTCTTAGTTTGGGCTTACACAGGACTTCTTCTAACCATTTGTGTTTGTAAGTGTCAACTAGTTTTGTTTTAATCTGACTCACACTACAGGTTAACATGTTTCTATAAATATATTGGAGACCTACACTACCGTTCAAAGTTTGGGGTCACCCAGACAATTTTGTGTTTTCCATGAAAACTCACACTTTTATTTATTAAATGAGTTACAAAATGAATAGAAAATATAGTCAAGACATTGAGAATGTTAGAAATAATGATTTTTAGTTGAAATAATAATTTTGTCCTTCAAACTTTGCTTTCATCAAAGAATGCTCCCTTTGCAGCAATAACAACATTGCAGACCTTTGGCATTCTAGCTGTTAATTTGTTGAGGGAATCTGAAGAAATGTCACCCCACGCTTCCTGAAGCCCCTCCCACAAGTTGGATTGGCTTGATGGACACTTCTTGTGTACCATACGGTCAAGCTGCTCCCACAACAGCTCAATGGGGTTGAGATCTGGTGACTGCGCTGTCCACTCCATTACAGACAGAATACCAGCTGCCTGCTTCTTCCCTAAATAGTTCTTGCATGATCTGGAAGTGTGCTTTGGGTCATTGTCCTGTTGTAGGAGGAAATTGGCTCCAATCAAGCGCTGTCCACAGGCATGGCGTTACAAAATTGAGTGATAGCCTTCATTATTCAAAATCCCTTTTATCTTTTACAAATCTCCCACTTTACCTGCACCAAAGCAGCCCCAGACCATCACATGACCTCCACCATGCTTAACAGATGGCGTCAGGCACTCTTCCAGCATCTTTTCACTTGTTCTGTATCTCACTAATCTTCTTCTGTGTGATCCACCTGAAACTTTGATTCGTCTGTCCATAACACTTTTTTCCAATCTTCCTCTACCCAATGTCTGTGTTCTTTTGCACATATTCATCTTTTCCTTTTATTGGCCAGTCTCAGATATGGCTTTTCCTTTGCCACTCTGCCTAGAAGGCCAGCATCCCGGAGTCACCTCTTCACTGTAGACGTTGACACTGGCGTTTTGCGGGTACCATTTAATGAAGCTGCCAGTTCAGGACCTGTGAGGCGTCTATTTCTCAAACTAGAGACTCTACTGTACGTGTCTTCTTGCTCAGTTGTGCACCGGGGCCTCTCACTTCTCTTTCTACTCTGGTTAGAGCCTGTTTGTGCTGTTCTCTGAAGGGAGTAGTACACATCGTTGTAGGAAATGTTCAGTTTCTTGGAATTTCTTGCCTGGAATAGCCTTCATTTCTAAGAACAAGAATAGACTGTGGAGTTTCATATGAAAGTTCTCTTTTTCTGGCCATTTTGAGAGTATAATCGAAACCACAAATGTGATGCTCCAGATACTCATCTAGCTCAAAGAAAGGCCAGTTTTATAGCTTCTCTAACCAGCAAAACCTTTTTCAGCTGTGCTAACGTAACTGCACAAGGGTTTTCAAGGTGTTTCTAATCATCCATTAGCTTTCTAACGCGATTAGCAAACACAATGTACCATTAGAACACTGGAGTGATGGTTGCTGGATATGAGCCTCTATACACCTATGTAGATATTCCATTAAAAACCAGACGTTTGCAGCTAGAATAGTCATTTACAGCATTAACAATGTATAGAGTGTATTTCTGATTCATTTAATGTTATCTTCATTGAAAAAAACAGTGCTTTTCTTTCAAAAATAAGGACATTTCTAAGTGACCCCAAACTTTTGAACGGTAGTGTACCTTGTCAAATATTTTTGCAAGCTCTGAGCTCCAGGTGTAGCTGTTAGAATAATCCCAGTAGGAAATTTGTTTAGTTAGCCGGTTGTCTGGCATATTAATAAATCTATTCCACAGTCTCACCATACACACCAATTGAAAAAAAACCCAGCAGAAATAAACATGTTTACAGCTTTGTACAGAAAACAAGTGTAGTCTGGGTAGCTCATTTCTTGGCACACACTGTACAGGGTGAATTTTTTCATAACGCGGCAATTTCAAATATATTGAGATTACAAGTTTTCCAATGAGAGGTCCAGCTGACTTGATTGACAGGTGGGAACACTGTAGCAGTTGGTTAGGAGGCTCAAACCCCGCCTCTTTACGTCACAATTGCTCGGAGTTTGGTTGAGTTCAGCATTTCCAATATGGCACCCACTGACGATCAGCTTCAAAACAGCGCTTCAGAAACAGATGGGTGACGTCACTGAGACTACGTCCATTATTTAAACAGTCTATGGTAAAAACATCAACTTGAATGTTAGTATCAGTCTTAGATTTTCCCTGAATGGCAAAGGCTCCATCTCTGCCCTTCTTCAGTCTTGCAGCTAAGCCATTGCATTTCTGTCGTTTTCACAGCAGCCTCTTTTTTAAATCATAAGCTCATTGCTGGCTAACTTCATAAATACAGGACATAAACTTGGCTCACACTCTTAAACCTTCAGTTCTGTATATCTGGACATACCCTGATGAAGAGGAAGGACAATGCCAGTCTTTCAGCAAAACTAGTTCAAGCTAAAGCAATGTATTAATACCACTAATGAATGGCCTGTAAAGCTGCAACTGAAATCACTGTGAACATATCTGAAAGAGTAAATGCATTTACAAATTCAAGGTATTACACAATTCCTTCCCTCGATTACTCAGCAGGCACCTGCAGCAGAAAAGAGAGTTACTGTTTTTGCTGCAGATGCATGCAGTGTCATCATTTGCATACACCAGGAGGAGGTCAGAATTTCCAGCACACCTGCTTTCAGCAAAGTAGTCAACGAGATAATCTGTAGTCATTAAAAGGGATTTTTGGGTGACATCACAAGTTCAGCCTGTCCTTCTGCCTGGCTTGAGTTAAAA
Organism: Notolabrus celidotus; assembly: GCF_009762535.1. Taxonomy (NCBI): domain Eukaryota; kingdom Metazoa; phylum Chordata; class Actinopteri; order Labriformes; family Labridae; genus Notolabrus; species Notolabrus celidotus. The sequence continues at coordinate 4,236,776 of NC_048288.1, read as the reverse complement.
CAGCTCACTCTGAGAGTGTTGAATGGAACTGAAACACTACAAATGAATCATTCATCAGTTTATAATATACCCCCTGTTAGTCAGTGTACTAGAAATGATATCTGTTTGTACTGGGATGCATTATATTGAAAGATGTTACTAATATTTAACAGACACAAGGTGAGCAAAGTACTCAGAACATTAATCTCAGGGCACACCACCACCCGCTATGACTTTAATAAGAGATGTAGGAGCTTCCTGAAAGTAGAATTCATGGTAGAGCTGTATGTTGTGTTGTACGAGGTTGCATTAGACTGCTCAGGTGGTCTTAAAGAGATAGTTTGGTTGTTTGAAGTTGGGCTCAGCGTTACAAGTGGTCATGGAAGGTTAGCAGTTTGATCCCGGCTCCTGCAAGTGTCCTAAAGCAAGACGCTGAGTCCCAAATTGCTCCTGGTGACATCGTCAGCTGTGTATGAGTGATCTTAGCTAATACTGAAGGTCCCCTACAGTAAAATCCTCTGCCATCAGTGTGTAAGTGTGCAGAGTGATTATAAAGACTAGACAAGTTAGCCCCTCTCCTTTGGAGTCATCTACCAGTCAGGGTCTGGGAGGCAGACACCCTCTCTACTTTTAAGAGTAGGCTTCAAACTTTCCTTTTTGATAAAGCTTATAGTTAGAGCTGGATCAGGCTTGGACCAGCTCTCAGTTATGCTGCTATAGGCTTACACTGACAGGGGACCTGACACACTGGGATCCTGTCTTTCCCTCTCTCTCCTCTCTCTTCCTGTCTCTTACTTTAACTCTTCCTGTCCCATTAAAGTTACTAACCATAGACCTTTCTGGAGTCCCTGAGCTCCCTTGTCTCGTAGGTTCCTCTGGATCTCTGCTGCTGTGGACGGTCCAGACTCCAGCTGCTACAACTACTACAATCCGTCTCACCACTATCATCTCTCTCTCTCTTCACCTCCCTCTATCCCTCTCTCCAACTCGGTCTCAGCAGATGTGTGTCTAACATGAGTCTGGTCCTGCTGGAGGTTTCTGCCTGTTAAAGGAAGTTTGTCCTTGCCACTGTAACTTGCTAAATACTGCAAAGTGCTCTGCTCATGGTGGATTAAGATGAGACCAGACTGAGTCCTGTCTGTTAGATGGGACTGGATCTGATCCTGTCTTGATGTTGAGTCTAGACCTGCTCTGTTTGGAAAGAGGAAGGAGTTAATTACTGATGTCAATTACTTCATCTTCAGAAACTCCACCAAAACCCTAATGTTGATCGAAGTGTTCGCTCTGTTTAGACATTTTTCAGCACTTTACTTTGCCGTCATAGGGCCTCTTTGTTTTGGCACAGACACATTTGTGTTTCATTCTTGCTGTGCACTGATCAGCCAGTTTCTTAACAAAGGGGCTGAGCTGACATCTTCTGAGACTGCGTTGTAGAGAGGGATAGAATTATAGAAGAGATGAAGTGGTGAGACGGATAGTAGTGGTTGTAGCAGCTGGAGTCTGGCACGTCCACAGCAGCAGAGATCCAGAGGAACCTACGAGACAAGGGAGCTCAGGGACTCCAGAAAGGTCTATGGTTAGTAACTTTAATGGGACAGGAAGAGTTAAAGTAAGAGACAGGCAGAGAGAGGAGAGAGAGGGAAAGACAGGATCCCAGTGTGTCAGTCTAAGCCTATAGCAGCATAACTAAGAGCTGGTCCAAGCCTGATCCAGCTCTAACTATAAGCTTTATCAAAAAGGAAAGTTTGAAGCCTACTCTTAAAAGTAGACCTCCCATACTGCTTTTAGAGACTTCAGGTCAGACTTCAGAGATAGACTAATGAATGAATTTACCTTCCTGTACTTACCCTAAATCAGCATTTTGACATCTGTGCTTTGACCCAGTTTTCAGAGAAGTGTGTTTAAAAAAACACAGAATTTAAATGTATAAATAAACATGTGTATGATAAGTCAATTGAGAACTTTGTGTTCCTCGAGCCCCCGCCTCCGCCTCCCTCCCCCAGCCCTCCTTCTCCCTCTCCTCTCTCTGGTGGTTAACGTGTTTGTCTTGGCTCACGTAGTGTGCACCTTCCGGAAAGCACCGGAGTTTTCCAGGAGTTTTCCAGGACTCACACAGACCATCATTTACACATACGTCCACACACATAAAAGGGTTCCTGTTCTGGCATTGGCACACACACACACACACACACACACAGGAGGCACAAACACACAAAGTACACAAAAACATCAGAGACAAGTACACAACAACATCAGATGGGGGGACAGATTATTTTTCCACAGAGTTCAGAGTGGTTCACTCTTCAATGAAAAGACAACAGATGTCACATTTATTCAGAGATATTAGTTTTGAAAGATACACAGAAATCCCCAGGGTCTTGTGGAGCCATTCTGACCCTGCTGTGATCACATTTTTCTTCATCCTTCTTCCTATATGTCAGCACTTTACTGAACTTTTGCTTCATCTCCTTTGGCAAATTATTTTCTGCTGATTCCAAACCTCTCCCTCTCTCTCTCTTTCCATCATTTCTTTCCTGGTCTGACTCCTCTCCTTTTCTGTCTTTTTCTCTCAGATCGGGCTGCTGGTGGCGTGTTATCAAGGTTTTGTGGACGTTGTCATCGCGCTGTCTCAGTGTCCGTTTCTGGATGTCAACTGGCAGGACAGTGAAGGGAACACAGCTCTCATCACGGCTGCTCAAGCAGGTAACACACACTCATAAACACACATAAACACAGTTGTGTATCAGCCACTGAGCTAAGTAAACACACACACAGGCAGTTTGGCACTTGTGCTGACAGAGATGAACACACACAGGCGAGTATAAAAAAGACAAGTCTGCACTTGCTGTACTTTTCAAAAGAGAAGTGATGAGTCTGTTGTGTGAATGTGAATAAGGACAAACTGTGACGACGTGACGCTACTGTCCAACACAAGATGGACGAGTGTGATAGAGCACTCAGCGGCTCTTATCCAGTAAGAGTAACAACTCTGCGTCTGTTCTTCAAGGCCACATAACAATCACCAACTATCTGCTCAACTACTACTCCGGGCTGGACATCGAGAGGAGGAACTGTCACGGCTTCACGGCACTGATGAAAGCCGCCATGCAGGGCCGGGTGGAATGTGTGCGCTCCATCATGATGGCAGGTGAGGAATACAAACAAGTAAAAATGTTTAGACACACCTTCACTTTCATTGTTTTTTATTTATATTAATTATTTTCTACATTGTAGATTAACACTGAAGACATCAAAACTATGAAATAATCTGGTTTTGCCATAATCTGGATTACAACAGTAGTCAAACAGGGCTATCCATTGTGTACTAACCCTACCTCTGAACAACACAACTGATGGTCTCAAACACATTAAGAAGGCAAGTCATTCTACAAATGAACTCTTGACAAGGCTCATGTTCATTAGAAACCATTCCAGGAGACCACTTCATGAAGCAGACTGAGAGAATACCAAGAGTGTGCAAAGCTGTCATGAAGGAAAAAGGGGGCTACTTTACAGAATCTAAAATATAAAACAGATTCTGCTTTGTTTAACACTTTTTTGTTCATTCAATAATTCCATATATGTTCTTTCATAGTTTGGATGTCTTCAGTAGTAAAGCTGGGGTTGGTAGTCTCAGAAAACTAGCATGAATTTGAATGTAGCATGTTTTCAGGACTCCGTCTAACCCCTCCCCCCCTTCCCCTCAGAGCTCCTGCAAAACGACGCCCCGCTCAGAAGCACGAGCACCGCTGATTCATGACCATATGATGGTGACTGATTAAAACCGGTCCTCACCAAAACATTCTCATGAAAGTTAAAAACACAAATAAACATGGCTGCTGTTAGTACTCACAACTGTCACTCTAGCATTATCCAGTTGTACTGGTGACACGATATCAGGAGAAAAGTTATAACACATATAATACTGCCTGGAAAATGTTTAAAAAATGTGATGGAAAATGCAAATAATCACCTGTCATCTGACGCTGACAGCAGCTTTAGACATTAATAGTAACTTTATAGATATTTGGTCCTCATGCTTTATTCTGTATTAGGATCCCCATTATCTTCCACAGTGTTGGTGTAAATCTTCCTGGGTTCCACACAAGCGGCAACCTCCGGTCTCAAACGAGGAAGCCCATGCGGAAGTGTTATACACTGCAATACATCGAGAATCCGCTTGAGGCTGTCTGCAGAAACACCAGAAACCACATACACATGGTTGGGAAAAAGATGATCTTTGCAGCATTAATAAACATGTTTACAGCCTGGTTCAAAAAAATAGAAGATGATATTTAGATTACCAGTTTTTGCCCAAATAAGGACATGACTGTCCAGTTATCCAGTTGTACTGGTGACACGCTATCAGCAGAAAAGTTATAACACATATAATACTGTAACAGCTCTACTGTTTGTTAAACCTGTTCAGTGTAGTGTTCTTAATTCCTACAGTGTTGACAGTCAGTGAAGGCATCAGTAGAGGTGTAGACTAGAGTGTGTGAGCACGAGAGAAGAGAGACAAGAGGAGAAGTTTTTCATTCATTCAAACATTGATTGTTGTTTTGTTGGTTGGTGTGATCACTGCCGACAGTGACCGGTTATTAAAACTCAACGTGTTCACGAATCGGCTCGTCATCCCTACAGCGTCCGGACGGACGCTACAATACATCTACATTTTCTACATGTCCTGAGCAAAGCACCTCATCGGGTCAGAGGGGACAGGCCTGAGGTTGAGCGAGAGGGGCAGTCAGTAGAGGCAGGGGAAGCAGAGGCAGGAGACGGGGACTCGGACTAGTGCACGCTGGGGAAATGAACACGCAGGAGGCGGGCAGAATGGCAGGACGTGATTTGATTGGTTTAAAATTTTGGGACCCAAAAACGGTGATTGGTTGGTGTTTTCCCAGGTTTACTCCGGCTGTAGATAGCAGCTTTTTTTACCTCTTTTTTAAGAACACATTATGTATTGATTACCATCAGGACATAAAGATCATTTTAACCAGTATAACAAAAAGTGGATCTAAATCTGATTACCAACTCCAGCTTTAATCTACAGTGTTTACAATAATTAAAATAAATACAAACCCTTGAATGAGAAGGTGTGTCCAAACTCTTGACTGGTAGTATATACTACCAGTCTGTAGACATACTGTATACTGTATACTGTAGATAAATGCATATGAAACAATACATTGATTATTCAATTTATGCAACAGAGAATTCATCTGCAACTATTTCTCTGATAATAAAGGCCTCAAATTCAGATGTTCACCAGTGTGCATTTGGTCACACCGTCACAGACAGACTGTGTGAGGTTACACTGTTCTCTGGTGTTCTCAGGAATCTGCTACACTGAGCTCACACGCTTATTCAATGACTTATTTGATATCAAGAGACTGATCAATCAGAAAAAAAATCTGTATCTGTTTCTTTTGTTGCTCATGAAATACTTCATTTTTTGCTTTTCTTCGACCTTTATGATATCAAAATATTAGTAATAAAATAGAATTAATTAAAATTCTTAAAAATGACCCCCTCTACCCCAATCCCAACCCAAGCCCCACCCCCAAACTCACCACACAATCCATATGCAAGGTTAAGAACATGATATGAAATATATAAAAACAAGGTGCTGATGAAGTGAGGAAACGATGATACCTTAATGAGGAAACACTGGTGGTAAAACTAAAGATGAAAATTAAACTCACCAAAATAAATAATGAATGAAATAATAAATCACTAAAAGATTAAAAAGTAAATACAGCAAAGTAAAACAGAGTACAATATGACAATTCTGAGAGGTAATCTGTAAAATTAACTGGAATAAAATCATAAAATTGAATTAATAATGAAATAAATAATCTGTAATAAATGAATAAATAAATACAAATTAAAAGATTTACTGAACAAATAATATATATGTGTTTAATCATTTAAAATAAGGCAGTATATTCATTTAAAATACACTAAAATTTGAACTAGATAATAAATAAAGTAAGATGGAATAAGACTCAGTTAAAAGCAAGTTTGTTTTAAGTAAATATTTGATATTCAGGAGCGCCTCATACACACATACTCCATCCTGCAGGATCTGACGCTACACATTGAAACACTACACCTGAAATGACAGTAAAACAAGAGCCCTCTAATGTAACTGCATACTGTTCAATATTTCTGATATCCATTCTTACATTTCATGAAAAACGATGGAAACCAACTTCCAAATTATTTTTAAAACACCTTCTTTATTAATTTGGAAGAACTTTTAATCAGTTTGTCCAAACCCTCATTAGTGTGTCTTCTTCTTCTTCTTTCATTCACTCGTTTAACACTTCTCGTCTCATCCACTAGGTGCTGCTTTGAACTCCAGGGACTTTGGCCGACACTTCACTGCCAGGGAGTGGGCCTTGTTTACAGGCCGTTATGAGACCGCCTGGGTAATGACACGCCTTATGGAACGACCCAGCCCTCACCAGTACAAGGATTCATTCAGGTAAACTTACATCAGGTATCTCATGTGTCAAACTCTAAGGGTGTGAAATGGACCGCAGGCAGGTTTCATGTTTAAAACAGTTTTACAATATGCATGTGTGTTAATGAAAGGTGCCGTCATGTGGACTCATGAAGTACCTGTTTGCCTCGAGGCGATGACTTGTTTTGCCTCTTCTGAATCTTTACTTCACAACTCTGCTCCTCAGCATATTGACGATCTGTCTAATGAGCTGATTTTATCTATGCAGTTAACTTTGAGGGAACAAATAATCCTGACTCGCATCCCTGTCAGGATAACTCATGTTTGAGTTAAGGCATCGTGATCTATTAATTTCCTTATTAAGGATTTCGGGCATGTCTTTCCTAACATGCGTGTGCTTTAATTGCACTTCCTTGTAGGAGCTTTAACACTCTATAAGACAAACAAAAGAAGACTGGTATTCTTAGAACAGTTTTATTTCTCCTTACTTTATTTATTGATTTATTTATTTATAAATGATCTAGTTCAAATTGTAGTCACTTTTTATTTATTCTATTTTATTATATACAGTGGGGCATAAAAAGTATTTAGTCAGCCACTGATTTTGCAAGTTCTCCCACTTAGAAAGATGAGAGAGGTCTGTAATTTTCATCAGAGGTACACTTCAACTATGAGAGACAAAATGAGAAGAAAAAAATCCAGGAAATCACATCGTAGGATTTTTAAAGAATTTATTTGTAAATTATGGTGGAAAATAAGTTTTTGGTCAATAACAAAAGTTCAACTCAATACTTTGTAACATAACCTTTGTTGGCAATGACAGAGGTCAAACGTTTCCTGGAAGTCTCCTGTATGTATGTATTTATTTATTTATTTAAAGTATGGCTACTAATTTTATTTCAATGGTGTAATATTTTAGCATTTTATTATCTTAGAAATGTATTTTATTTTGGTGAGTTTAATTTCCTGTGTTGAGTTTTAACATCATATTTTACCTCTAGTGTTTCCTCAATAAGATATCATGAGAGAGTTTCCTCAGTTCGTTCAGCAACTTCTTTTTGATTTTTCATTTATTTATTTATTTATTTATTTTTTTTTTAATTATTATTATTGTTGCATATATTGTGTTTTAAACCTTAGGACTGTGGGGTGGGTTTGGGGCTGGGGTTGGGATTAAGATTGGAGGGTCTTTTTCTAAAGGTGACATATCATGCAAAATTGACTTTTTAATGGTTCTCTACCTGTAATATGTGTCCCTGGCATGTCTACAAACCCCCCGAGAATGAAAAAAATCCATTCTGCCCCTGTTCTAATTTCTCCACCTTTCTGTAAATGTGTGTGAAACGAGCCGTTTCAGACTTCCGTGTTTTTGTTACGTAACAACAATATCCGGTCTGTCACGGAGTCAGAGCTCGGAGCTTGTTCAGCCCATAGACTGTATAAAATAATACTGAATCCCCCCTCCGTTTTTCATTACCTGCACAAATGTGTGCTAACAAGGAGCTTAGGAGGGAGGCATGCTAGTTGTAGGCTGTTTTAATAAACACAAAGGTCGGTTTTACTCCCCACGTCTGCAGATTTGAAGATCTAGTGGATGATTTTTATTTATTATTGATAAGTGCTAGCGCTAGTTAGCATAGCTACATAGCTACATGTCGTAGCTGCAGCTGTGTACCAAGACACACGTCGACATACTGACAAATAAAACAACAAGAAACACAGAATCTGTGACCAATCCTTCAGAAAGGTCCTGCTGCCTTTCTGGTAGAGGTCGGTTTTACTCCCCACGTCTGCAGATTTGAAGATCTAGTGGATGATTTTTATTTATCATGGATAAGTGCTAGCGCTAGTTAGCATAGCCACTTAGCTACATGTTCGTAGCTGTGTACCAAGACACACGTCGACATACTGATAAATAAAACAACAAGAAACACTAAATCTGTGACCAATCCTTCAGAAAGGTCCTGCTGCAGGCACCTCTCCGTCAGGATCAGATTCTGGATCAGATTCAGAGGGTTGAAGTAACGTGATCTCTGAGCAGCCGTGTATATTCAGCCAACATGTAAACATTAGATCAATGTGCTGGACAGCCGAGGGCACATCCACTTCCTGAGGGGGCGTGGTCAGAGAGAAAACAGAGTGTTCTGAGGAGGGCTGAAGAAGAGGACTTTTCAGAGTGTTTTTTTGAGCATAAACTTTAAAGACATGTTTTGGGGACCTCTTAGACCAATATATATTGATGAAAAAAGCGTGATATGTCACCTTTAAGTTATTTTTATGTACAGCAATTAGTTTAACAATGTCATTGTATGAAAAGCGCTTTATACATAAAGTCTGATTGATTGATTGATTGATGGATTGATTGATTGATTGATTGATTGATTGATTGATTGATTGATTGATTGATTGATTGATTGGTTGAAACCTTGTAGTTTCTCTGTTGATGTATTCCACGTCTCTCCTCTCAGTCTAGAGTGGCCTCCGCTGGCATCACTGGTTGCCAAAGCCCAGGAGCCTCGTGGCTGCCTGAAGCGCCTTTCGGACACTGTGCGGAACGTATTCAACATCGCCAATGTCACCAACCCTGAGGATGAGGGCGTCATTGACCACATGGTTTCTATAACCACTGCCATGAGGAGCCCTTTCATCGCTGTGGCATGTCATACAGTGAGTATCTGCGCTGTGGATCGTGATTACTTGCATTAGTCATAAGCTCACGCGATCACGACCTAAGCATCCCTCACCTCCTCCCACGTGTTCTGTGTGAATGTAAGCTGAGATAAGGTGAAGCATGGAGCGCTCAAAGGACTACTTTTCGTGATAAGGAAGGATTTCAGTTCAGGTTTAAACTTTTCTTTTAACTTTCCCTCCTCTGCAGTGTTCAGAGTGTTTGCACACACTCAGCACAGAGATATCAGGCTCCTTTTCTTATCTTCAGATGAGCCAACACTTTGTTATAACATGGAAATTACCCTCCACAGACTTCTTGTCTCGGTGGAGAGTCAATATGTGAATATTTTTATCAATAATTAGGAGCAGTGCTGTTTAATGGAGTCAAATCAGTTAATGATACTTCCCTAATAAAGCTTTAATCTGCTTCTAATTTATCTTTTATCTTCTAGTAAATTCTCTGTTTATTCATGAGATTTGTAAGAAATAATTAACGTGTGTAATTAATGCAGATCTTATCTGATAAGCAGGTAATTCATGTATGATTACTAGAACTGAAGAACTGCCAGAATAATGGAGAGTGAGCTCTGCTTCCTGTTAAAGAACACCTTCATTTCATCACCATCACAGCCTCACTCATACTTCTGTCATACTGTTGATGTTTTTACAAGTGATACCAATCAGGCTCTGTTGTTTTTGTAACAGGTGTGTCCTGACAGTCCCCCGAGTGTAGGCAAACGGAGCCATGCAGTTCCCGAGATCATCCGACAGCAGCGCGCCAAAGAGCTCCGCTCCGTCAACCCTAACAGGGCAGACAGCCACCTCAAACTCTTCCAGAACTCCCGGGTAACACTGGTGGCCAAAAACTCAGTGGACCGTCGGGCCAGCCTTCAGGTTCAGAGCCTGGTCCCCCGACACAGGAGCTCCAGCCTCGGCATCGTGGGTTATAATGAAGCCCTGGATCTGCGGAGGACCAGCCTGCTGCCTTTGAACATGATGCTGAGGAGGAGCAGTGTCAGGCCGGGGTTCAGCATCCCCAAAGTGAGGGTGTCCAAGGCGCCCACGCCTTCGTATGAGCCTGAAAAGATTCGGAGGAAGAGCAGCTGCAGAGATGGAGGTGGGCATCTGCTGCAGATCCCAAAGTGGCGCTACAAGGAACTGAAGGAAGAGAGGAGGAAAGCAGAGGAGGCGGAGAGGAGGAGGCTGGAGGCCATAACCAAAAGACACCTTGCTACAGGGAGAAAGAAATGATATCACTGCCTCAGAGGATGTCATGTACACTAACCAAAAGAAGACAAAGTCTGGGATGGACCATTTGTTATGAAGACTTTGCTGTAATACTTCCTACCAGGTATTGTGCTCAGGGGGAGCTTCTCTTACCAGCAGTGTTTCAAGTAAAGAAGGAGACTGAGGGCTGCGTGGTCGCCTCAGTTTGTAAGGGGTGGTGCTGGATGGCCTTTGGAAAGCGGCTGCAGGAGCTTTGACAGCTACACCACCATGCTTAGTGTCCTTTATGATGTCAGAGGCTGAAGCCCCGAGGATCTGATACTTGAAATGTTTGTAGCTAACTTATTTTTTTCATATTTATTGCTTTTCAACGGGATGGCAGAGTCTATATTTTGTAACGCTTAAGGAGCTGGAGTCGGCAGGGTTTTTTGTAGCGTGCTGGACTCTTCTGGAGCAGAGGACCTTTACTCAAACACATTCTGTCAGGCTGGAGCCAAAACAGAAAGTTGTTGATCTTTCTGCCCAAAAATGGAAGCAAGTTTTTAAAGATGTTATGAAATAATGTCTGGTGGAGAATACTAAAGTGCAGGTTTTATTGACTCAGCTCAGTTAAATTAAATGGCATTTGATGATGAAGATGCTTTTTTATTTTGCTTTATAAAGATGAATCCATGAATGTATTTAGCATATATTTCGTATTAGATGATGCTTTTTGAAGATTCTTTTATTTTTATCTGATATGAACTCTTTCACTAACTCTTACATGTTTTCTAGTCTTATTACCTGGTCTTAACTCTTACCTGTGGTAAGAACGTTTCTACTCTTCCCAAATGTTTACATTGCAAAACCAAACTAACACTGGCTGTAAAAGTGACCCTACACTAACATGCTTTGACTGAGAGGACCATGTGAGTCGGTGTGGATGATGTGAACAAAATAAACTCTTCTGCTTACAGTGACTGCGGTTGTGATTGTGAAATATTAATAATGTCGTGCTGTAATATTTCCAGATGCCTTCCTTGTGTTGCAGTGGAAAGTTAATTAGAAAATGAGTCTTTATGGTTTTCATAAAACATCCCCGCACAGGGTGTGTGTGATGGTTGAGTAACAGAAGGAATAACTCGGCGGTGATGTGAGTTTAAGGAGCAGGGGTTAGCCTCAGTGAATCTGACAGTACAAACAGAATTGAGGAGATAATCCCAAGCATATGGCATTTCTGATAAAAACAACCGAGCCACTACAGAACACAAGGTCAGCTCCCTGATTTAACATCAGAACAGTGGAAATAATGGGGCAAAAATAGCCTTGAGTTTGAACACACAGAGCCAGGAGGAGAGCAGCGATAGAACAATGTCGGGATTTTTCAGAGCACAATTTCACGCTCCTAACTCCTTGTGGCGATTGCAGCTTAAGTGCCATCCAAGAGTGTGTGTCTAATATACATGGTGATGAGTTGCTAAGGGGTTACAAGGCCACTGCGCAGCCAAATCGTTTCCTCAAGTAAATTTCATTGACTTCTGAGTGGCAGTCTGCTTAGACACTGCCCAGAGGAAGTCATTTGAACATGACAAAGGATGAGCACATTTACCCGTTTGCTGAACTCTGCACACTGGTTGCAATATTAACATATTTTACATTAGCATAAAGAAACGTTTCCTCCTCACACGGCTTCAGGGCTCTTCTGACCATTAATCAAAACTTTACTACGAGTTCTCTGCCAGTGTGTTTATAAGGTTTCATGCTATTAAGTTGATTATAGATAAAGTTGAGATACATTACGACACTTCACGTTTACGTTTCTGAATATTAAATTCTCCTGAGGTGATCTTTTATCTTTGCATAATGTGTTTGGTTCATCTCTCACTCAGTGCAAGGGAACAAACTCCATGAGTGTGTTATGCATGTGTGTATGGGACAGAGACAAAACCTATTAGCCCTGAATGCATCAGGCAATATTTAGGTCATGCTTGTAGCTCACACAGCTGTTGGCTCAGATTGTAACCTGAGATTATGAAGCGCCGCAGGCTTGGTCAGCGATTCCTCCTCCCCCACCCCGACCCAAATCCCTCACAGAAGTTCAGAAAAGGCCAAACACCCAGAGCACTATGCACTAATAGTGTGAATGCTATTATGTCATGATGTGATGTTGCAGACTGGGATTTTAACAGGATGACCTGGTTCTGGGTCAGAACTGAACGGGTGCATCTGTCAAACCTGTGAAATTGGAGGGAACTCTTATCAAGTCTGGGCCCTCTGCTGGTCAGTTTTGATACAACATTTACATATATCTAAGCATTAAATGAGTACAAATGAAGGCGTGAGGCAGGATTATGCATGTTTTTATCAACAAAACTCAAGACATTTTTTGAGGAAGCGTTTTGCATTCAAGATAAGATGAATGCTGTTTTTCTGAATAAATGAGATGTGCCTCAGTTGCACTCCATGGGGATCCAGTATTTTCAGCATTTTTCTGATTGTCTCTTGAGCCACCACGTAGCCAGCTTGAATGCATTTCAGATGCATCATCTTATATCCATGAAACCATATTTGCTCAGCTGATCCACGAGAAATGCTGCAACGTGAAGCAGATCAGAACAGGCCTTCCATCTACACAATCAATCTTTATTTATCTAGCACCAAATCCCAACAAACGTTATCCTCACACTCTTTCCAAACAGAGCAGGTCTAGACCGTTCTCTATGTTCTATTATTAACAAAGACCCAACATCAAGACAGGATAAGATCCAGTCCCATCTTACAGACAGGACTCAGTCTGATCTCATCTTAATCCACCATGAGCAGAGCACTTTGCAGCATTTAGCAAGTTACAGTGGCAAGGACAAACTTCTTTTAACAGGCAGAAACCTCCAGCAGGACCAGACTCATGTTAGACACACATCTGCTGAGACCGTGTTGGAGAGAGGGATAGAGGGAGATGAAGAGAGAGAGAGATGATAGTGGTGAGACGGATAGTAGTAGTTGTAGCAGCTGGAGTCTGGCACGTCCACAGCAGCAGAGATCCAGAGGAACCTACGAGACAAGGGAGCTCAGGGACTCCAGAAAGGTCTATGGTTAGTAACTTTAATGGGACAGGAAGAGTTAAAGTAAGAGCGCTGATCCAGCTCTAACTATGAGCTAAGTCTTCATGTGCCTGCTGTGCAAAGTTGACAAACTAATAACAACACCATCTATGTTAAGTATTTCCGAATGTCTTCAACCCAAAGTAAATACAATTGGATTAAACTGAACAACAGGAGCATACTTCCTTGCGTGGTATTTTTTTCTCATTTGAATGAATACACTTCTTTCATTTTTTAACACCCTTGTTGAATAAAATATGAGAGACACTGTAATTCAAACAAGCACAAATGAATGTATACTAAAAAAAAAAACCTTCAATCTATTGATATCCACAATCTTAAATCTGAAGCTTCACTTACTAATTGATAACTTGTTTATGGGAGATGCGTGAAAACATCTCAGGTTTAATTTTGATCATTAAATGCTTACACAGCATCCCAATGGTCAGTTTCTCAATACTGTATCTGATGTAGATCTTGATGCAGTCCATCTCAGTGTGCAGAGTATATGAGCTGTATAATTTCACTTCTTTTTTTAATATTCTTTGAGATGATACCGTGATGCAATCAAGGATAAAGTAGGTCCATCTTAATGAATTCCATTTCTGAAAAGCATGAATAAACGAAATGTCTCACAATTAAATCAGCATCACATTCATCTACATTGTGTGAACTGGAAGTGAACTTTTGGTGGCGGTGCCCTCGCTGATATCAAAGTGAGGAAAACTTGGCAGAGAGCAGCTCAGTTACAAAAAAAAAAAAGTCTCCTCCCTGGAGTTTGATAACACCAAACTTAGTGAAAAGTGCTGCTTTATACTTTCCCTTAGACACTTTCAACAGTGACAGAAGTAAGAACCCTTTAGATTTACTTCTAATCCTGTCAACGTAGAGCTGCAGGCGTTCACCCCATGGTATGGTGTGTTGCATAAAAACATTTTTTTTTAAAGGTAGTTGGAAGTTCAAGATATTGGTTTTGGTGAAGCTTGAGCCAAAATGTCAGACTAACTTTGTCATTTCAGCCCTGGAGCCTTATCACCCTGACCACGAGCACATCCAAAGACATCCTAATGTTCAGTAAACTGGTGAAATACCTTTCCGCCTCAGTGCTTCCTGTTGACTGAGTAAACTGCAGCATCAGTGGAAGGTTTTCAGGTGGTTGCAGAAGTGACCAGTTCCAACTGGCTGCAGCCAGGTTTAATGTTCCTGAGGACCACATGGCCAACAGCTGGTGGTGTATACTCTGGGCTAATGTAATAAAGTGCCTCCAAATGATAAGGACTTAGTGCTGAGTGCAATAAAGCTGTAACCTTCACTGTTTTTATGGTGCTGAAGAAAAACTATGAAAGCATGTTCTAGATCACACCGGCACAGACAGACAGACAGACAGACAGACAGACAGACACTTTGTCCATTGCTACTTAAAGCTGGGGTTGGTAGTCAGATTTAGATACACTTTTTGTTATACTGGTTAAAATGATCTTTATGTCCCGATGGTAATCAATAATGTGTTCTTAAAAAATAGGTAAGAAAAGCTGCTATCTAGCCTGGGAAAACACCAACCAATCCCTGCCATCAGGAGCCAAATGATGAAACCAATCAAATCCCGTCCTGCTGTTCTGCCCGCCTCCTGCAAAGCGTACATTTCATGTTAGTTTGTGTTTTTAACTTTCACTATGAGAATGTGTCGGTGTTTTCTTACTGCTGAGTGAGACATGAGTTGACAGTGCAAAACACAAACCATGTGCTGAGGACCGGTTTGGAATCAGTCACCATCATATGGTCGCATAGGAAGCAGCAGCGCTCGTGCATGTGAGCGGGTGCAGCATTTTGGAGGAGCTCCGAGGGGAGGGGGGAGGGGTTAGACAGAGTCCTGAGGAAATGCTACATTCAAATTCATGCTAGTTTTCTGTGACTACCAACCCTAGCTTTAAAGGCGTTTTTCCACAGCATGAATTTTACCCCTGAACTATGTGCGTTCTGATCGGAGTACCTCAGGGTCTAAATTTAGTTCAGGGGTAGATAATCTCCCCCCTAGAAAGCCCCTGCTAGGGGGGTAGTACTTTTCGAAGGTCCCGGGACCATGGAGGGCAGGGCCTGCAAGCTGCATGATTCTGATTGGTTTGGCATTTGTAGTGTTTTCATTGGACCTGCCATGTTTAAAACACTGAATTGCACACTGCAGTGTTTACTTTTTCATTTTGCTACAACCGCAGGTATTTCGAGATCAACATGAGAGAGAAGATCTACGACCGATGGAGCAACGAAGAGGTGCAGGCCTTCCTGCAACAAGATTACAAGAAGATAAAAGGACCATAACAGCCATAGCGGGTCTGACCGGACCAGCAGCAAGTGGTTTGACCGCCTGGACGCCCTCCTCGGACACCGGCCATCTAATTCCACCCTGGCTAAGCCATGCCTATTTGAGCAGTGCCTTGCTCATGGGCGCTGAAACAGAACCACCTACCAAGGCTGTCAATGAGGAGCATAACACCTCGAACAAAAGTGTCTCTCTGCAGGCATCATCAGTCCAGTTTAAACATGATAAAATAACCCTACACACCCTGATTTATATACATTATAAACATATTAGGTACATTATGGATGCACAGTTTTGTATGTAAGGGCATTTCTGCAGCACCATGACAGGCAGCTTGGCTCAGCCTGTGTTCTAATTACAGGAAACCAATCCTCCCAGAGTTTGTGTCAGACTCTGACAATCTCATCCTGCTAAATAAGTAAAAGTATGTTCTTCCTGACACAATCACATATGGATATTTTAGTCAACAAGCACAGACTTTAAGCTGGCTGCTGTGGTGCATTTTTAGCATCCTCTCTTCCTGTTCTTCCAGTCAGTCTAATAGGGCATGGCAGCGGCTGGGAGAACTATATACAACCATGCAGAGTCGAGGAGTTGGTGTCTGCTTTAATGGGGTGTTCCAGCCTGCTGACAGAGGCTCGCACCGAGTGAGCCTGCACTGGCTGCTTTATTGGGCTAACATAAACTGACAGAACACCTGGTTGCAGATGCTTATGTAAAGATGGATTACATGCACTAACACCTGGTGCACACTGTGTTTGAGTGTGTGCCTGTGTGTTTGTGTGGGAGCTGCTGGGGGAAGAAGAAAAAAAAACAGCAGACAGCTCTTGGAGATGCTTCTGTTTCATTTCAAAACAACACCTGAGCCCTAATCCCTCAGTGCAGGGCGCTAAATCACCATGGGAGGCTCAAATAGTCCAGGGTAGGTAACCGTCACAGTCCATCATGGGGGGCGACTGCAGACTTTACTAAATATTAGGGGAGCATCATTCAGCATCATCCTTTCATTCAAATAAAGACAACATTCATCAAGATAGTTTATACCTTTATTTACTATGACAACCACACCTAATACCTAAGTCCACTCAATGACTAAAGATTTATACAATTTGAACAATTTACTCAAGAATACGAACCAAGAAAAACAAAAATATAACTCTTTAAACTTAATTAAATTAACAGGAAATTACTCCTTCTGGGTAAGATAGATTTCTTTGTCTCTTCTCTTGAAACCTGAACGTTAGTGTTGCAACAAAACGACACTTGAGTGTAAGGGGAAGGGTGATTAAGGAGAAAGGTGTGTGTGTGTGCGTGCGTGTGTGTTGATATGTGTCATTATTACTAAGGATGTTTTTTGGATTTTGGGGACTTCTACAGATTTTAACTGATAGTCGTGAAAGCAGAAGTTTGGATTACATTTGCTTGTTGATGTATTCTTTGAGAGTGTTTTCTGAGGAATGTAGTAATCACATGTTTGCACAGCGACTACCTTCATCTGACAGTCCAAAGCCTCACTATTCTCTGAACTGCTTCTCTGCAACACCTTGTTGTAAAGCACATTACTCTGCTCTGCCGTTCAAGCTATTGTTAACACAAACACATAGCATCCTGCAGCTGCTTCACAGCAAACAGGTTTCATTGCATTTTTGGCTTAAGCTTCTCTCCAGCCAACTCTAGTGCAAAGCAGAAAGAAAAAGTAAGCCACCTGAGTGAAATGAGGCAAAGAAATATCTTGAATTTAAAGCAACGAGGCACTGCTTGGAGACTTGCTTTAAAAGCAGGATTGGTCTGCATTACAGTCGACTAACATTGCCTCTGAAGGAGCGACATGATTACAGCACCAGTAAAGCAGGCGGAATGCAGAGCAGAGCAGATCAGTAAGACTTCTTTCTGCTAAACTAAGGTAAGTATGGGATCTGTCCAGAGCAAGCCTCAGATGCTTCGCTAAGATCTAAAAGCTTTATTAGCCATAGCTAATTAGCATGAGTTATGACCGTTACAACATGCATCTCATTGGTTCCCTTCATCTGGCATTTTTGATGTTGAGCTGTCTAATTACTCCTCTCGGGATGCTATACTTAGAATTTGAATTGGAAGTCTGCCAGTCACTACAGTTGTGTAATTGTTTAAAGCTATAATACAATTAGAAGCCTCAGGTCTCCCTGGTCCGTGTTGTGGCTGTCCCCTGAGGCAGCAGTCTCAGTGACACACATCAAACTGAGTTTGGTGTTCAAGCTGCTTCTGGATCTTTTTGGTTTCTCGATCACGTGTTATTGGTGTCCACCTTTTGATTTCTTGATTGGTTCTTTTGGTCTGTGAAGATCATTAGGTAGAAGGCTGGAGCTCGGGCTCATCACTGTGAGGTGATTGGTTGGTCAGTTGGTCTGACTGATTACAGGTTTTCTGTGATTGGCTAGTTGCTCTGAAGCGGCGTTGGATGAGAGTTCCCCTCGCAGACTCAGCTCTGAGATCAGTCTATTTATATTTAATCTGAGAATGATAGCCATTAAAGAGGACGCACATACCAAATTAAGACTGTCGAAAACAATCCTCCACGAAGGGAGGATTCAAAGTGCAGAACTGAGAGTGCAGCACAATGCAGCATGGGTGTACACAGGCGGTCCCCTACAATGGCTATGCAGGCAATTGGTTATATTGAAGATAAATTCCATAATGCAACAAGTGAACAAAAACTACTCTGATTACAAAGCTGAGACCTGAGCCTGGTGGGGAAACATCTTCATCTTCTGTGTTCTTCTGGGAAGGCTGGCTGGTGGAGTTAGCGGAGCCCTTGGAGCCTGCAGGCTGGCTCACTTGCGGGGCTGGTGGATATGGCTGTTCATTTGCTGGGCAGAGGGCAGCTTTGGGACACAAGGCTGGGGCTTCTGGTGGGCCACCTGGGAAGCTGCAGGGGGGAAGTCCTTATCACCCTAAAATGAAACACAATCAGAGAACTGGATTTAATGGACTGAACTCATTATTGTGCCTGTGAGCCTACAGCCGAGGCATCACAGTTCAATCCTGCACAGTTTTCCAGGTAAAGAGGTTTGGTACCAATCATGAAGGAGTAGCTATCAGGCATCATAACCTTAGATTTATTTCATTATTAAAGGCTGTTTGAAATGCTTCAAAGGGATACAAGATCAATCCTTTTTGTAACTGGAGTATTTTACCACAACAAGAAGCTTACAGTAAACAACAGATGTTGTTTTAGGAAGTATGACGCACATGAAGCCGTCACCTCCTCGGTGACTGTGCTCAATATCTTTGATTATTCTTTGTGTAGTCAAACTTCATATTCAAACCTTCAGGTACAACATTTCTTTTTAACCAAAGTCAGCTGGTGCATGGAGATAAGGTTAGTAACTGTAGACGGAATTAAAGTACTACAACCAGACAGTAAACATGACAGGACGTGCATGGTAACATTTAATAACAGTGACATTTAATGTTGTGTAGTGTTTCTGTGTTTACATGGACAGTATGTGTACTTCATGGCCTACTTTAAATCCTCTCAATCCCGTAATCATAACAGGTAAATCCCAAAAGTGCACGAATATTAAAGTAAAGGGCATTCATCTGTCCCAGTTTGTTCTGCTCTGCAGCTCAATCTCATTTCATGTCCAGGAACAACCTCGTCCATGACTCCAATCATCCCTTCTTTCCCTCAGTGCCCCATTCTTTCTTTCACCTTTACCTGTGAGTGTTCTCTCTTCCCAGATGTTCCTTTTTTGGTCCCTTCTCACTACTGTTCCTATTTTGGTCCCGTCTCACACCAGCTCCTGTTCTGGTCCTGTCTTACACCTGTTGCTGTTTTAGTCCTGTCATAAACCTGTTCCTGTTTTAGTCTTGTCTTAGACCTGTTCCTCTTTTGGTCCTGCATTTCACCTGTTCCTGTCATGGTCCGGTCTTACACCTGTTCCTGTTTTGGTCCGGTCTCACACCTGTTCTGGTTTTGGTCCCGTCTTAAACCTGTTCCTGTTCTAGTCCTGTCTCACACCTGTTCTTCTTTTGTTTCTGTCTCACACCTGTTCCTGTTTTGTTCCTGTCTTACACCTGTTCCTATTTTTTGTCCTGTCTTACACCTGTTACTGTTTTGGTCCTGCCTTTCACCTGTTGCTGTTTTAGTCCTGTCTTACACCTGTTCCATTTTTGGTCCTGTCTCATACCTGTTCCGGTTTTGGTCCTGTCTCACACCTGTTCCTCTTTTATTCTTGTCTCACACCTGTTCCTGTTTTGTTCCTGTCTTACACCTGTTCCTATTTTTTGTTCTGTCTCACACCAGATCCTGTTCTGGTCCTGTCTTACACCAGATCCTGTTTTGGTCCTGTCTTACACCTGTTACTGTTTTGGTTCTGCCTTTCACCTGTTGCTGTTTTAGTCCTGTCTTACACCTGTTCCTGTGTAAGTCCTGTCTTACACCTGTTCCTGTTTCGGTACTGTCTTACACATCTACCTGTATTTGTCTTGTCTTACACCGGTTCCTGTGTAAGTCCTGTCTTACACCTGTTCCTGTTTCGGTACTGTCTTACACATCTACCTGTATTTGTCTGGTCTTACACCGGTTCCTGTTTCAGTCCTGTCTTACAACTGTTCCTGTTTGTTCTTGTTTTGGTCCTGTATTACACCTGTTCCTGTTCTGGTCCTGTCTTACAGCCGTTTGTTCCGTATTTGTCCTATTTTACGACTTTTCCTATCTTGGTCCTCTCTTACACCTGTTCTGTTTTAGTCCTCTCTTACACCTGTTCTGTTTTAGTCCTGTCTTACACCTGTTCCTGTTTTAGTCCTGTCTTACACCTGTTCCTGTTTAAGTCCTGTCTTACACCTGTTCCTGTTTTAGTCCTGTCTTACACCTGTTCCTGTTTAAGTCCTGTCTTACACCTGTTCCTGTTTTAGTCCTGTCTTGCACCTGTTCCTGTTTAAGTCCTGTCTTACACCTGTTCCTGTTTTAGTCCTGTCTTACACCTGTTCCTGTTTAAGTCCTGTCTTACACCTGATCCTGTTTTAGTCCTGTCTTACACCTGTTCCTGTTTGTTTCTGTTTCGGTTCTGTCTTACACTGGTTCCTGTTTTAGTCCTGTCTTACACTGGTTCCTGTTTTAGTCCTGTCTTACACTGGTTCCTGTTTTAGTCCTGTCTTACACTGGTTCCTGTTTGTTTCTGTTTCGGTTCTGTCTTACACTGGTTCCTGTTTTAGTCCTGTCTTACACTGGTTCCTGTTTTAGTCCTGTCTTACACTGGTTCCTGTTTTAGTCCTGTCTTACACCTGTTCCTGTTTAAGTCCTGTCTTACACCTGATCCTGTTTTAGTCCTGTCTTACACCTGTTCCTGTTTGTTTCTGTTTCGGTTCTGTCTTACACTGGTTCCTGTTTTAGTCCTGTCTTACACTGGTTCCTGTTTTAGTCCTGTCTTACACTGGTTCCTGTTTTAGTCCTGTCTTACACTGGTTCCTGTTTGTTTCTGTTTCGGTTCTGTCTTACACTGGTTCCTGTTTTAGTCCTGTCTTACACTGGTTCCTGTTTTAGTCCTGTCTTACACTGGTTCCTGTTTTAGTCCTGTCTTGCACCTGTTCCTGTTTTAGTCCTGTCTCACACCTGTTCCTGTTTGTTCATGTTTGGCCCTGTCTTACAACCGTTCCTGTTTTGGTCCTGTCTTACAGCCGTTTGTTCCTGATTTGGTCCTGTCTTATACCTGTTTGTTCCTTTCTTACACCTGTTTGGTCCTCTTTTTATCCTGTCTTACACCTGTTCCTATTTTGGTCCTGTCTTACACCGCCTGTTCCTGTTTTGGTCCAGTCTTACACTTGTTCCTTAATACCCCTGCTTCTCACTGGTATGGAAGAGAAGGAGAGCTAGGCAAGCCTTGGTTAAGCTTGGAAACTCACTGCTTGAAGCACATTTAAGGAAATCAGACATTTAACACACATTACGTTTATGTCTGCATGCTTAAGTGGATACATGTGGTGGGTTTTTATTCCTTTAACCTAAACGTTGGGTTTGAGCTCCGAGTCACAGAGGTGTTCTGCTGATAACTCTCCTCTCTGGCCCTGTGTGGATGTTTGCACTCCTTCATACATAAAATAGCACACTGAGTGGTTCCTGCGTTCTGTTTTACCTTAGGAAGTTTATGATGATTTAGTTAAAATAAGTCACTCAATACAATACAAAACACACACACACCATCTGAACCTTCAGCTGAACCTACTCCCCCACTCCATCTTCACTTGACCCTAATCCTCCATGTATGTGTGCTGAATTTGTACTGTACGCAGTCTCAATTTCCTTGCATGTGTGTAGGTGGGACCAAAACATTTACAGTGTGTGTGTGTGTGTGTGTGTGTGTGTGTGTGTGTGTGTGTGTGTGTGTGTGTGTGTGTGTGTGTGTGTGTGTGTGTGTGTGTGTGAGAGAGTTTCTTTCATTTAAAGCCAATTCCCCAGCTAACAGCATGGGATGTGGATGGATTTGACCTCCAATTGGCCTTCTTCTCTCTAGTGAAGCTCAAAGCTTCTGTCTCCTCTATCGCTGTCCTACTGAAGCAGAGGTACGCAGCAGAAAGCAACAAATTAACTGTATTACTGCACTTCACTGAGAAAAGAAGTCACAGTGAGCGGAAAGACATGTTTCCAGCTGTCAGTTTTACACTGGGTGCCTTAAGAGCAGAATATTTATAATGTCAGGGATAATGTAACCCCTTCAGGGAGAGACGAGCTCTACGCGCCCTGTTGGGATTTCATATAAACTTTATATTTTAATAAAGAGGAGAACAACTGTAATCTTTCCTTTCATGCTTTGTGACAATCTGCCTGAATCCATCAGTTTTAAAGAGACATTGTGTTTTGTTGAAGCAGGTTTACTCTAAAATCTCTCATCTCTCATTCTTGTTTAAAGGGATAGTGCGTGTTTTTGAAGTGAGGTAGTATGGGGTTCTTATCAGTAGACGGTGTACTACCTAGTCGGTCAGCTCAGCCCCTTTGATGAAAAACCAGGTGGAGGACCGGCTCAGCAGCTAGGCTATCAAACTGGGGCACATCATTTGGCTAATTTTAAGAAAGTCAGACCCAAACAACAACGTTAGAACTAGACTCTACAGTCATGGCCAAAAGTTTTGAGAATGACACAAATATTACATTTTCACAAAGTCTGCTGTTTCCGTTTTCATAATGCCAATTTGCATATACTCCAGAATGTTATGAGGAGTGATCAGCTCAACTGCAATTAATTGCAAAGTCCCTCTTTGCCTTGAAAATGAACTTTATCACCAAAAACAACATTTCCACTGCATTTCAGCCCTGCCACAAAAGGACCAGCTAACATCATTTCAATGACACACAGGTGTCACACACATTAACACAGATGTGGATGTTGATGAGGACAAGGCTGGCGATCAATCTGTCATGATTGAGTGACTGGACACTTTAAAAGGAAGATGGTGCATGACACCATTGTTCCTCATCTGTTAGCCATGGTTACCTGCAAGGAAACACGTGCAGCCATCAGTGCATTGCACAAAAAGGTCCTAACAGGGAAGTTTATAGCATCGAGTAAGATTGCACCTCAGTCAACCGTCTATCCAATTATCAAGAACTTCAAGGAGAGAGGTTCAATTGTTGCCAAACAGGCTCCAGGGCGCCCAAGAAAGTCCAGCAAGCGCCAGGACCGTCTCCTGAAGGTGTTACAGCTGTGGGATCGGGCCACCACCAGTGCAGAGCTTGCTCAGGAATGGCAGCAGGCAGGTGTGAGTGCATCTGCACGCACAGTGAGGCAAAGACTTTTGGAGGAAGGCCTGGTGTCAAGGAGGGCAGCAAAGAAGCCACTTCTCTCCAGTAAAAACATCAGGGACAGACTGATATTCTGCAGAAGGTACAGGGACTGGACTGCTGAGGACTGGGGTAAAGTCATTTTCTCTGATGAATCCCCTTTCCGATTGTTTGGGGCATCTGGAGGAAGGCTTGTTCGGAGAAGACGAGGTGAGTGCTACCATCAGTCCTGTCTCTTGCCAACAGTGAAGCATCCTGAGACCATTCATGTGTGGGGTTGCTTTCCGGTCAAGGGAGTGGGCTCTCTCACAATCTTGCCTAAAAACACAGCCATGAATAAAGAATGGTACCAGAACGTCCTCCGAGAGCAACTTCTCCCAACCATCCAAGGGCAGTTTGGTGATGAAGAATGCCTTTTCCAGCATGATGGAGCACCTTGCCATAAAGCAAAAGTCATAACAAAATGGCTCGGGGAACAAAACATTAAGATTTTGGGCCCTTGGCCAGGAAACTCCCCAGATCTTAATCCCATTGAGAACTTGTGGTCAATCCTTAAGAGGCGGGTGGACAATCAAAAACCCACAAATTCTGACAAACTCCAAGCATTGATTATGCAAGAATGGACTGCCATCAGTCAGGATTTGGTCCAGAAGTTGATTGACAGCATGCCAGGGAGAATTGCAGAGGTCTTGAAAAAGAAGGGTCAACACTGCAAATATTGACTTATTGCATGAATTCTGTGTAATTCTCAATAAAAGCTTTTGATACTTATGAAATGCTTCTAATTGTATTTCATTATACCATAGAAACATCTGACAAAAACACCTAAAAACCCTGAAGCAGCAGACTTTCTGAAAATGTAATATTTGTGTCATTCTCAAAACTTTTGGCCATGACTGTACAGATCAAATGAGAGAGGGGAGAAACAGGAGGGATCCCAAGTTACCTGGTGGTGCAGGTGTGAGCAGAGAGCTCCAGCTGTCAGGAGTGGGACTTGGTAACAACAGAACTTCAGAAGCTTTCTGAATCAGAGGATACCAGCAGCTCACATACAATCTGCAGCACTCACCATCCAGAGTTCCCTGTCTTACTGAACGCTGACGTTTTACCCGCTTTCTTCAATCTTTAGAAGTTAAACCAAAAAGCTGAATGGAGGTGTTTTAAGTGTTTCCCATGGACCACGTGTGTCTACATTATCAGAATACAGACTGTGTTAGCTGCTGAAGGGGAGGACTGAGCTGAAATAACAAACTCATCCTCTGTTACTTTGTCGGCCAGATAATGTTCAATGGTACATTCTCTACCTGTTGGTTTTAGGGTTGACTTTAGATCATTGTAATCACATTTAAGACACAACATGGACTGGCCCCTTCATATATCCCCCCTTCAGAAAAGTACTTCAGACTCACAGTGTCCAGTTTTCTGTCTACTCGTTCTTATTGAGAAAAATAAGCATGTGTACGTGGTCAGGTGTCAGCATGGAGCGCAACCGAGTCATAATCAGCGATGGCAGAGAAGCTCAGACGGCTCTGATGTTGCTGGTCTGCAAACATAGTGTACTAGCAATCCCCACCAGTCTGTTGACTTTGTATCCAAAGGTGGAAATGTCCTGTTTAAAGTTGTCAACCTTTGTGTTTGTGTCATAGTTGGCAGCAGTTGTGTATTGATCCTCTTTTAAAAAGCGCACGTGGAGACCTGACGTACAGCCGCAGCCGCCAGCTGAGCGTCTCCGCTGTACGCAACACCTTTAACAGCTGATTCACATCCAAACATGCTATAAACTTAAAACACCTCCCTGATAGCGGAGTGTGATATGAGACCACATGATGTTTGTTCCTCGAGATGGAAAATTGATAACAAAAATGCGTGTTTCGAGTAATTTCTTATCAATCAATTAATTGTCAGAGCACCCAGACTGTGGAACAGCCTGGCAGAAGAGATCAGACTTGGAGAATCAGTCCCTAATTTAGATCCCTATTCACAAGACACACCTGCATGCGTTCAAGACACATAAAGCGTTCATTTTGTGAATTCACTCTAATTGGTAACTTCTACTAGCTCCCGAGCCAGCACTCTTTATGGTTTCTCAACAAAGGTGCCAAACTGACCAGCATCACATGTGGCTGATACACCTACAGTTTACAAGTACCTTTAACAACCTCACCTCAGAAACATGAACTATACCTTTAAACACTTCGGATTGTTTAAAAATATTTTAATTCTTATAATTTATAGACAAAGTCTAGATGTTAAAGTTGACATATCACGCTTCTTTCATCAACATATCTTGGTCTAAGAGGTCCCCAAAACATGTCTTTAAAGTTTATGCTCAAAAAAACACTTTGAAATCAGATTTTGGCATGCCTGAAAAACCCTCTTCTTCAGTCCTCCTCAGAACACTCTGTTTTCTCTCTGACCACGCCCCCTCAGGAAGTGGATGTGCCTCGGCTGTCCAGCACGTTGATCTAATGTTTACATGTTGGCTGAATATACACGGCTGCTCAGAGATCACGTTACTTCAACCCTCTGAATCTGATCCATAATCTGATCCTGACGGAGAGGCGCCTGCAGCAGGACCTTTCTGAAGGATTGGTCACAGATTTAGTGTTTCTTGTTGTTTTATTTATCAGTATGTCGACGTGTGTCTTGGTACACAGCTACAGCTACGAACATGTAGCTATGTGGCTATGCTAACTAGCGCTAGCACTTATCCATGATAAATAAAAATCATCCACTAGATCTTCAAATCTGCAGACGTGGGGAGTAAAACCGACCTCTGCCAGAAAGGCAGCAGGACCTTTCTGAAGGATTGGTCACAGATTTAGTGTTTCTTGTTGTTTTATTTATCAGTATGTCGACGTGTGTCTTGGTACACAGCTACAGCTACGAACATGTAGCTATGTGGCTATGCTAACTAGCGCTAGCACTTATCCATGATAAATAAAAATCATCCACTAGATCTTCAAATCTGCAGACGTGGGGAGTAAAACCGACCTCTGCCAGAAAGGCAGCAGGACCTTTTCTGAAGGATTGGTCACAGATTCTGTGTTTCTTGTTGTTTTATTTGTCAGTATGTAGACCTGTGTCTTGCTACACAGCTACGACTTGTAGCTATGTAGCTATGCTAACAATAAAAATCATCCACTAGATCTTCAAATCTGCAGACGTAGGGAGTAAAACCGACCTTTGTGTTTATTAAGACAGCCTACAACTAGCATGCCTCCCTCAAGCTCCGAGCTCTGACTCCGTGACAGACCGGATATTGTTGTTACGTAACAAAAACACGGAAGTCTGAAACGGCTCGTTTCACACACATTTACAGAAAGGTGGAGAAATCAGAACAGGGGCAGAATGGATTTTTTTCATTCTCGGGGGGTTTGTAGACATGCCAGGGACACATATTTCAGGTAGAGAACCATTAAAAAGTCCATTTTGCATGATATGTCACCTTTAAGGCTAAAGCTCCACATAAAGAAACCAAAAACATGTAAACCTAAAATAACTCACTAACTAATGTTACAGTTTTCCTTCAGCTAGCTGACCATAGATGACCACCTTTAGTAACCTGGATCAAATCATTTCTAGACGATCACCTGAGGATGAGTAAAAGACATGAGAAAAGCCATGCCAGGAAACGTCCTGTTTTCTAACACTTTTAAAAAATCCCAGCAGGTCACCAAGTCCACAGAGACACACACACACACACACACACACACACACACACACACACACACACACACACACACACACACACACACACACACAAACAAAGTGAAGTGTTTCACTCAGCTTCTAAAAGGCTGCTCTAAAGCTTTGTGCAGTGCCAGGCCTCTGGGTGTGTGATGGCAGCAGATAGGGGGCGAATGGAAAGGCTAGAGGAGGATCGGGGGATAAATGGGATGTCTGCCACCTTGCTGATATCACTGCAATCTTCCACAAACAATCTACCTGCTCTGACAGGCAGGGAACGGAGCCATCCACGGACTCAAGGACACTTTTTACACACAAACACACACACACACACACACATCTGTATGCTCTCACAGGACATCGATGGCATACAGAGTCAGAAAGAATTTAACAAATATGGCTCGTCACAGGCTTTGACCCACTTTTCAAAGAGGCAGGTCAAGGCTGTCAAACCCTGAACAAACAAACAGAATCCCATTCACAGGAACATTTCTGCAAAAAGACTTCCTCTGCTTCCTGTGTTAGGCTGACAGTTGTATCAGCTTTCATTTAAAACTATCACAGCCATGACGATAAGACTGCAGTTTTATTTTACTGTATCTTTAAGAATGACCAGATTAAAAGAAAACAAAACATGACCAAGCAAGATCTTAACAGTTTGTTTTCTTATTTTATAACTCTACATGGTATATTTTTTGACATAATCTCTGGAGTGGGTTGACTTAAGAAATGTCATGATCTTACTACAATGTTACAATGTTACAATGTCATTTAGTAGACGCTTTTATCCAAAGCGACGTACATACGAGAACAAGAACAACACAAGCAAAGATCTAGACAAGAGGAAACAAGATCAGTAAGAGTAACAAAGTGCTTCAAGTCCATTTGGGTGCAGGTACTGCCAAGCAGTGTAAAGGCAATGCACAAAAGTAAGTAAGGAATTTCTTTTTTTTTTTGTAAAATAAGGAACATCTACAATGAAGCAACAAAACCATTTAAGACTTTCCGTTATCATCATCAACAATTAACATCACCACAATAATGACCAAATGCATAAGACAGATTTATTGAGAACAAATAGTTACACTTTTATTCTCCAGCTGTGTTAAATACTAGGGATGTCCAGATTATCATACTGAGCCTTTATCCAATACTTGTGTTTGCCTAGATAATAGTTGCACAAGAGATAAGAGAGTTGGGCTGCAGACTGTTTTACTGTTTTAAGTAAGTCAAAAAATAACTAAAATATGTCTCATTCCATTTAACTAAATCCAGGTAGCATTGTTGTAAAACTCAATCTGTTTACAGGCTCTGCTGTATGAGACCATAGACTGTATATAAAATGGACGTCGTCTCACTCAGCTCGAGGCTGCCACAAAAACTGCTCCCCCTAGTGGCTGGCTGCAGTATAGGTCAAAAACTCTGTCTCCCCCATTCATTTGAATGTGGCTGCAGTCAAACTTTAAAAAATAAATACACATTGTACGAATGTTTCTCACATCCGTATGCTGTGGTGATATGTAGTTATTATTTGACTGTTTTGTGTTCAAGGCCTCTTTTTCCTGAAAAGTTTCTTTGTCATTAGTTATTAGAGGTTGAAAAATGGGGTTTTACATCTGGGTGGAAACACACAAATTCCCTACTGCGCAGAATCTGGCTGCAGAAAATGTACAAGATGTCAGATATTTTGGCTTTAAAACCGTACAATGGGAAAAGGCTGAGCGATGCTGTCCATCATATATACAGTCTATGTATCATACCAAGAAACTGGTGTGCTTCATTACAGCACGCTTCAATTCGAGGATGCTCTGAACGCAACTCTCACGAGACAGTGCGTGATTCACAACGGCTGTGAGACGGAGAATGTACATATTGGGAGTGACAGCGAGATCCAAACACGCCTGGTTGCATGCCGCTAGCTACGGAGCGACATGCCGGTATAGTGAACAGCAGCTGCCGCTAGCCACAAGGTTACTAATGTAGCAGACTGTCCTATTTTTGGATTGTGATTTCACCTTTTTGAACCGTATGTCCCTGCAGAGTTATCATAGAGTGCGTAGAGCTTCTCTTATAATGCGTCTGGTGTTGCACATGAGTTCTACAATAAAACTTAAATCATGGCTTGAGTTCTACATAAATGTCCCATTTATTATTTTCTGTTTATGTATAAACAGTTAAGTGAACTCGGATCAATAACCCTCAAGCCTTCAGCTGCAAATTGAGTTCAGTGACAGTGGACGTAAATGATCGGATGAGATGAAATGCCAATCACTGATCAATTAAAAAAAGTACAGATCGGCTCTGTTTCCAATAGTTGAGATCAGTATCGGGACATCCCTATTAAATACATGAATCTGATTGGTCAAAACCTCATAACAATGATGGTCAATTCTCTCAAACAAAAGTAACACCAGGAACAACCTGATCAAACACGTCGTACAGTCATGGACAAAAGTAATGGCACCCCTGGAATTTGAAAATGTTTTGGGGTTGGTTTGCTGCCTCTGGCAATGGGTGCCTTGACCGTGTTCAAGGAATCATGAAATCTGGAGACTATCAAAAGATTTTAGGCCGCAATGTAGGGCCTAGTGTCAGAAAGCTGGGTCTGGGTCAGAGGTCATGGGTGTTCCAGCAGGACGATGACCCAAAACACACCTCAAAAAGCACCAAGAAATGGTTGGAGAGTTCTGAAGTGGCCAGCAATGAGTCCAGATCTGAATCCCATTGAACACCTGTGGAGAGATCTCAAAATTGCTGTTGCAAGAAGGCACCTTTCAAATCTGAGAGACCTGGAGCAGTTTGTGAAAGAAGAGTGGTCCAAATTTCCAGTTGAGAGGTGTAGGAAGTTTGTTGATGATTATAGGAAGCAATTGGTTTCAGTTATTTCTTCCAAAGGGTGTGCAACCAAATATTAACTTGAGGATGCCAAAAATTTTGTCCGGCCCATTTTTTTAGTTTTGTTTAAAATTATGTCAATTTTGCCTTTTTTCTTCTGTTTTTTGTGTTGTTCCAATGCACATACATGCAATAAACATGTGTATACAAAAAACATTTGTAATTGCAACAATTTCTGGGAGAAATGGTGTATTTTCGGGAAAAATTCCAGGGGTGCCAATACTTTTGTCCATGACTGTATCTAATCAACTCAATCACATTTCCCCTCTGCCTGTTGACACTGTGGCAAAAACGTTTCCGTTTGCATTCTAAATCAGTAAACATTGTAGCAGAAACATCAGTTCCTCCTCAGGCTTGACTTCAGAGAAGGATATAATGACGGTTTGCATGCTCAGATGTGAGAGCAGCATGAGGAGCTGCAGGGCCTCAGCTGTCTCTGATAGAGAGAAGTAGAGCAAGGCAGCAGAGATGAGAGCATCTCTACCTTACACATCCCTGTAAAATATTTTAAACCATAAGCAGTAGTGATATTATCAACAAGATTGGATGTTTTTCCATCATTTATGTTTAGAGGTGTGTCACTGCAAAGCCCAGAGAAGAAGAGGAGCTGACAAAGGACAGAAATGTCAACATCAATATTCATGCATTCCTCGTCTTCAGTTACCTCCGGTGGAAATGTTCAGTGTGATGCAAATTACAGCAAATGATCAGGTTAATTATTTAACTTGTCCATGATTCAAATGTTCAGTTTAATGTTCATTTGTCCTGCAAGGAGGCTGATGAAAGTGTCATCGACCATGTGATCAGAGGGAATATTTTCTTTGTAGCTGTTTTATGAATTTGTTTTGAATTTAGATTCCCTTCAGGATGAGGCAAGACCCCGATGCTTAAACGTGTGATACTTTCTTGGTCTCGGCAGATGTGTGTGTGTGTCTAGCATGAGTCTGGTTCTGCTCGAGGTTTCTGGGTCCGGGAGGCAGACACCCTCTCTACTTTTAAGAGTAGGCTTGTAAACTTTCCTTTTTGATAAAGCTTATAGTTAGAGCTGGATCAGGCTTGGACCAGCTCTTAGTTATGCTGCTATAGGCTTAGACTGACACACTGGGATCCTGTCTTTTCCTCTCTCTCCTCTGTCTGCCTGTCTCTTACTTTAACTCTCCCTGTCCCATTAAAGGTACTAACCATAGACCTTTCTGGAGTCCCTGAGCTCCCTTGTCTTGTAGGTTCCTCTGGATCTCTGCTGCTGTGGACGTGCCAGACTCCAGCTGCTACAACTACTACTATCTGTCTCACCACTATCATCTCTCTCTCTCTTCATCTCCCTCTATCCCTCTCTCCAACACGGCCTCAGCAGATGTGTGTCTAACATGAGTCTGGTCCTGCTGGAGGTTTCTGCCTGTTAAAGGAAGTTTGCCCATGCCACTAGGTCAAAACGCCGCAGCTCGAGTATTGACTAAAACTAGGAAGAGGGAGCACATCTCTCCAGTGCTAGCTTCTCTACACTGGCTCCCAATAAAATGTAGAATATAATTTAAAATCCTTCTTTTAACCTACAAAGCCCTTAAAAATCAGGCACCCTCGTATCTTAAAGAGCTCAT
The DNA here is from genome assembly GCF_009762535.1 of Notolabrus celidotus. Lineage (NCBI taxonomy): Eukaryota > Metazoa > Chordata > Actinopteri > Labriformes > Labridae > Notolabrus > Notolabrus celidotus. The sequence continues at coordinate 4,205,095 of NC_048288.1, read as the reverse complement.
AGTGCCCTATTACCCCTCTAGAACTCTACGCTCCCAACATGCAGGCTTGCTAGTTGTACCTAAAATCTCTAAAAGTAGTATGGGAGGTAGAACCTTCAGTTATCAGGCCCCTCTCCTTTGGAATCATCTACCAGTCAGGGTCCGGGAGGCAGACACCCTCTCTACTTTTAAGAGTAGGCTTAAAACTTTCCTTTTTGATAAAGCTTATAGTTAGAGCTGGATCAGGCTTGGACCAGCTTTTGTCATGCTGCTATAGGCCTAGACTGCCGGGGGAACTGGCACACTGACACACTGGGATCCTAGCTCACCCCCTTCCCCCCAACCCCCTCATCACTTACTTTAACTCTGCCTGTCCCATTAAAGTTACTAACCATAGACCTTTCTGGAGTCCCTGAGCTCCACTGTCTCGTAGGTTCCTCTGAGCTGCTGTAGACGTCCTCCTGCTGTGGACGATCTGGACTCCAGCTGATCCGGACATGCTGGACTCCAGCGGCAACAGCTTCTACGACTCGTCTCATCACTATCACTTCTCTCTCTTACTCCCCTCTATCTGTCTTTCCAGACCCAACCATGTTGAGGCATGATGGCTGTCTAACATGAGTCTGGTTCTGCTCGAGGTTTCTGCCTGTTAAAAGGAAGTTCTTCCTCACCACTGTAACTAGCTAAATACTGCGATGTGCAATGCTCATGATGGATTAAGGTGGGGTCAGACCCTGTCTTGAAGTTGGGTCTCTGTTCATAATTTGACATAGAGTGGTCTAGACCTCCTATGTTTGTAAAAGCGTCTTGAGATAACGTTTGTTGTGATTTGGCGCTATACAAATAAAGATTGATTGATTGACTGTAACTTGCTAAATGCTGCAAAGTGCTCTGCTCATGGTGGATTAAGATGAGATCAGACTGAGTCCTGTCTGTAAGATGGGACTGGATCTTATCCTGTCTTGATGTTGGGTCTTTGTTAACATAAAGTCCGGTCTAGACCTGCTCTGTTTGGAAAGAGTCTGGGGAGAACATTTGCTGTGATTTGGCGTGAGCACCCACTCACTATACATCCCTCCATACATCACAGAGAGTTCTCTCCCTGCTTGGCAGTCCACATGTATCTCTCCTCTCCTCTTCTTCCCTCAGCTAAGCCTTGTTTTTCCTCCTCTCTCTTGTTCTATCTCCACACTAAGCTTCTACCTCTCCCTGTAGAGCTCATGTCCCAGATATAAATCATCATATAACGCTTATTCTAACGGTACCGGTGGTCTGTGCTCGTGTGCGTCTGAGAGCTGAGAGTGTGCTTGTGTGTGTCTTACCTTTGTTATCACTCCAGACACAACCACGGGGACCTTTGGCGGACTAAACAGGAAGAAAAGACAAAGATAATTATTTTTTACAATAATATACAACTCATTCAGCGGTGTGTGAGGCCAATACTACTCTGTGGGGGGTTGTGTGTGTAAAATAAATCATGTTCTGTGCAAGTGGAGGGTGCAGTTTGCTGCGTTTAGCATGGCAACATTTACAAACGTTTATTTATCTGGTTACTTCAAAACCTCTGAAAGTGAAACCCAGCCAAGATTTGAACATCCCAAGTTGTTGAAACACACAACACCCACAGTCCTCTCTCTCTCTCTCTCGCACGCACACGCACACGCACACACACACACACACACACACACACACACACACACACACACACACACACACACACACACACACACACACACACAAACACACACACACACACACACACACACACACACACACACACACCGGATGGACCTGCCAGCAGCTTAAATAGCTCCCATTCATCCTGGCCAAACACTGGGGCTCACAGATTCTGGATGGAAAGCCTGAGAGGAGAGAGTGGCAGGGAGGGAGAAAGATGAAGCTTGGAGAGGAAAAGAGAGCTAAGGAGGAGGATGATGATAAAGAAAAGGATTTGGCAAGGAGGAGAAATGGAGAGAGTAAGAAAGGGTAAGAAAGAAGGGAACGAGGGGGGAAAGGTAGGTCAGGGGGAGGGAGGACAGGGGAGCAAAACACCTATGTGTAATAATGAACTGTTATGGAAGGAGAGAGGAGGAGAGAGGAGGAGAGAGGGGGGCAGCGCTCACTCAGACATAGAAAAAGGAGAAGGGATAGAGGCAGAGAAAAAGATGAGGAGGAGGAATGCGGAACCTGAGGGAAGTATCGACCTTGACATGACAAACGAGCGCCGTCTAATTTTACGGCATCGTCACCCCCCGGCAAAAGCGTACAGTTGTGGTGGCCACCTTCAAAACTCTGCTCAAAGACGTTACAACAGCAAACCTGGCCGACTCCACTTCAGCTTATTAACAACATAAATAAAGTGAGGGATGAGAACACACTGCAGGCAGAACACATCACGTTTGAAACATCTGTTTGTTTCTTTAAATATCTCATGATGCATGCACAACTTTTTAATTCTGATCAGTGAGCAGGTATGAGTTCTCAACAAATCTGGCTAACCTCCATCTCTGCAATCAACATCTTGGCTCTTAATCGCGCCCTGCCACTCACCCTAATGAGAATATTTACACCTTGCTTTTAAACCAACGCCTGGATATGTTGAATTGCCCTGATTATCCCTTACTCGCCACATGTTAGAATTTAAGGTTGAGAGGCTCTCCATTAGGAAGTCAATTAACTGAAATATTGCATATTAACAGCCCGGCATGTATTTCATATTCAGATGTGCGCTCTGCTGGATGTCAGGAGGTCTCGCTAATTTTCTGCCAACATTTGGATTAAAAGCAGAGTCAGAAAAAAAGGAACAAACGGAGAATAAGGCTGTTTTCAAAACGGCCAGCTACATAATATCTACAAGTATGTAGTAGGCAGTAGGTACTGCCTACATACTGTGTTTGAATTTAGTCTGTAGTCTGACTGTTCTGTTGGATCTGGTCTGCAGCATGCTGAGCCAGACGTCACTGGATTTCCGGTTTAGGAAAGCAGAAGTAAACAACGGCCAAGCTGATAGATAGACTGCTTCATTAGCATCACTTATGATTTAAAGAGTTAAGAGGTAGTTTATATGGAATCATCAAAATCACCATCAAAAAGGACTAAAAAGAAGAAGCATAACTTTACCGCTGTGCATTATGGGAAACAGTACGCAAGGGAGACTGGTCCGATGCAGACTGAGACATGTTCCTGTATCAGTACCACATCCGGGGAGTTTTGGCATACTGTAGATTTTGCTCTTGTTCACATACTACATACTGAATTTAGGCCAAATCAGTACGTACTGCTAGTATAGTAGACAGTTTTGAAAACAGCCTAAGTGTGCACATGGAGAGAGCTAAATAAGAGGAAAACTCAGTTGTGAGAGATGCTAACAAGGGTTTCAACATGTATGCAAGACTAAAAAACAGTCCTCTTTTTAGCTGCTTACTCCACCCTTTAAATGGATGCAAGCTCTCCATCCTCATTGACAACTCCTCCGTCTCCCCCTCCCCCTATGTTAAGAGTCTGGGTGTCATCCTCGACAGTACACTGTCATTCCAGTCCCACATCAATAATGTCACCCGGTCAGCATACTTCCATCTCCGTAACATCTCTCGCCTGAGTCCATCTCTCTCCCCCAACAGTACATCCATTCTGGTTCACACCCTGGTCACCTCCCGCCTAGATTATTGCAACTCCCTTCTTTTTGGTTTACCTGACAAATCCATCCATAAACTTCAACTGGTTCAAAACTACACTGCCTGCATTATCACCAGAACCCCCTCCACCAGTCACATCACACCTGTCCTGCAGCAGCTCCACTGGCTTCCCATCAAATTCCGCATCATTTTTAAGATTCTGTTCCTCACCTATAAGGCCATCAACAACTTAGCTCCTCAGTACCGCATTGACCTCCTCCATACTAAAATTCCCACCTGTAGTCTCAGGTCCTCCTCTCTCATCTAACTCACCCTCCCACCTGCTCACTTGACCACCTAGGGTCGAGAGCCTTCAGCCGCTCGGCGCCCCGCATCTGGAACTCTCTCCCCCTGGACGTACAGAATTCCACCTCTCCCACCACCTTCAAATCCTGCCTAAAAACTCACCTTTTCCACCAAGCTTACACACTGTAATTCGTCTCCCTGGGACTGGAATGAGGCTAGACATGTATTACTAATCTGACAAGCTGAACAACTGTCCCATTATTTCACCAGTAAGCATTTGTGAGTTTGTGATTTTTACAAGACTGGATTTAAATGTTTTAAATGTTTACTGTTTGTTTTTGTTGATTGCTACTGTTCTGTTTTTTGTTTTTAACTCTGTAAAGCACTTTGAGTTGCTCTTTGTGTGGATGGTGCTTTATAAATCAGCTTGCCTTGCTTATGCTAATGTGCTAGCATAAGCACCTGTTAGCTAAACTTTAATCTGGAACACATCTGGCTGGGTGCCACACTGAAGAAGTATCTGCTTTCATTACACTCGTATAGCTATATAGTAAACGACGTGCTAGAATTACAAGCTACCAGATTCCCTCTTTTACTTTAACAGGCTAGCTGTTAGCTAGCTCATTAGCATTCAGCTGCCTGCTCCTTACAAGTCTTACAAGTCTTTCAAGTCTTCTCTTCTTTAAATACAAACATAGAAACTGTCCTCAAACTGAAATATCTTCCCAATAACACGTTCTATATCTTCGAGTTTTATTGTTTTATTTTTAATTATTACTTTAAATCTTAAAATTTCAAATTTAAATTTCAAATTTAAATTTCAAATTCAAATTTAAATGTTATTTTTTTATCTTTTTATTTATACATATTATTATATATTGTTTGATGTGATTTGTTATTGATTTTATTTCATTTTTGCTCTGGCAATAGTGTTTTATAACTTTCATGCCATTAAAGCTGTTCAAACTTTGCCCTCTGCAGCTGTTATTGGATGTAAAGAGCACAGAGACAGTCAGCAGACAGATAAGACCTTACTGCACGGACGGGTAGAAGGGAGGCTGTTAGCTTACAGACAGCTAACAAGCATCTGACTCCTTCATAAAGGGGAGACACTTCCTGTCACCTGACATGCAGATAAACAGATCCGTCATGTTTTGTAGTCTGGATGTCAGGTTTTAGCCTCGCTTGGTTAACAGACACAAGCCACTCTGTTTAAGACTTCTTAATCACACACTCCTACAGGCCATGATATCTCAATCTATCCACACAAAGGCTTTTGTTACGTGATTATGAAAGTGACACCTTTCATCTATTTATCTGTACAGGAAGATGGAAGGAGATACCAGGAGAAGGTCACAGAGAGAGAGAGAGAGAGAGAGAGAGAGAAACCCAACACAACAGAGAGGTGGGATCAGGAGGGCGAGCGAGCCTGCAGGGGGCAGTAGAGAGCTGCGAGGAATCCTGGGGAGGAGTCTCTTTGTGCCAGGAGAGGAGAAGAAGGTCGAGGGAGAGACAGAAACACAGAGTCTGTTTTATCTAATAACTCAAACACACACTTTTACATTCACTCTTTTTTAATGTTGTTTTCTCCTGCCGCTCTGCAGCCACACCTCTCCACCACCCCACCCGTCTCCCCTCGCTTCAGCAGAGCAGGAAGTTTGTTTCCGTAGGCGAGGTGATGGTTGCTATAGGAACTGATGCCTGATGCCTGTTGCCCGTCTCCCTCCTCCTCCTCCCCCTCTTCTTAACTTTTCACCACAAGCTGTCAGCTTGCTGCACATTTCACAACGGTTCCTACATACATACGTGGAGGAAGTCGAGCACGCACATGGCACCGCTCGCTGTGAAACGCATCCACCTCTCACCCAAAACACGGAGGAGACATGACATGAGGCGTGTAATCATGGAGTTTCATACATTAAGCTGCTGCTGCAATCCTTTTTATTTTACCGATATGTTTATTGACATTTTGTCAAATGCGAACAACACAAAACCAAGACAGCACCCAGAGAGACAGAGTGACACACAACAACAATAATAGTACAGATTATATTAAAATTGAAATGATATAGAGAAGTGTATACAAATTAATATATGTATAAATAAATAGCAAAATAAAGAAGTAAATACAAATTAAGTCAATAAATAAATAAATACAAAAATACAAAAATGTAATGAAATAAAATTAAAAATTAAAATAATTACAAATAAATAAATTGTTATTGGTCAATCTGTCGCCCTCAACATCACCTTTAAAAATTGCCAAAATAGGTAATCACCTAATCAGGGATCTCAGATACCTCTTTTAGACCATCGCAAACCAGGTTGTATTTCTGGGCTGGTGCTTGCGCTGGTTTGGAGCTGGTTGAACTCGTGAACCGACACGGCACCCATTTGTTTTTCCGCCCGCTCGAGCCCGTGGAAGACGCACAGCATGACGTCAGATTTACATGACCGCTTTTCCCAGCAGCACTACTAACGCAAACTAACCCTCACAACAACAACAATGGCGGACGGCGGCAGCTTGTCTCCTCGGCCGACCGCTGCTTTGCCTTGGAATCCATTAGTCTCTGCAGGACAATGGAGGAAACACGCTTGGTTTTTTGTTTTTGATCACAGCAACCCCGCCCCTTACCCCTGACTTAAGCGGTTCGAGGTTCTAGACCAGCAAAGAGTTGGAGCCGCTCTGGAACCGGTTTCCTGGCCAGGAGCCATTTCGAAACACCAAAAACCTATTCTCAATTGAGCACCGGCTCCGAACTAGCCCTGAAACTGCCTTGGACAAAAAGGCGCAAGAGAGGTCCAGCTCAGATGCTTAAAGCTGAGGTTGGTAGTCAGATTTAGATCCACTTTTTGTTATACTGGTCAAAATGATCTTTCTGTTTCAATGGCAATCAAAAAAGCTGCTATCTACAGCTGAAGTAAACCTGGGAAAACACCAACCAATCCCTGCCATCAGGAGCCAAATGATCAGACCAATCAAATCCCCTCCTGACGTTCTGCCCGCCTCCTGCAGAGCGTACATTTCATGTTTGTTTGTGTTTTTAACTTTCACTATGAGAATGTTTTGGTGTTTTCTTACTGCTGAGTGAGACATGAGTTGTCGTAGTGCAAAACACAAACCATGTACTGAGGACCGGTTTTGAATCAGTCACCATCATATGGTCGTGAATCAGCAGCGCTCATGCATGTGAGCGGGGGGCGTCGTTTTGGAGGAGCTCCGAGGGGAGGGGGGGGAGGGGTTAGAAGGAGTCCTGAGGAAATGCTACATTCAAATTCATGCTAGTTTTCCGTGACTACCAACCCCAGCTTTAAAGAACGAGTCCCACATCCTGTGAAATTCCCTCAGGGAGCTTGCTGCTGGTGCTAACTCAATGATGTGTGAGCTGTGTAAAAACCATGTTTGGCATCATGTGTTTGTCTTCTTGCTGCTCTCTCTCCCTCAGCGCTGACATCACATTTTTACACAGAAGAAGAAACAGCGGATGTGTTCCTGGTTTTAAAAACATTGTGCTGACAGTATGTGGGCAGGAAGCCTGTGCTGGGTCACCGGTTTGCTCTGGATTATGCCTCCCTGTCTTGCCTCTATCTCTTCCCTACCTGCCCGTCTCCTCCTTCTCTCCCCTCATTTTTCCTATCTTCATATCAGCAAGGCGTCTCCGGCTCTCCATACCATAATCATCGCCCCCCTCTCCTCCTCCTCCGCCCCATAATCCAGGCCACCTATCTCTCTCTTTGCCCCATCTGTCCATCTAGGCTAGATTGGGTACGGCAGGTGTTCCCCTGACTACACCGCTTCACTGGCTGCTACTAATGTGAAATTTACCCAGTGGCCACCTGCTAGACGTCCGTCAGCGTGACACAGAGAGGGACAGACAGAGTGTGTGTGAGAGGGAGACTCTCACAGACTGTTTTACAGATGGACTGCAGTTACTAAGCCGCTTGTTTTGAATGTGCGGACAGGTCCTTTTCTTTTTGCAAAGGTAAACATTTCACCCTGGATTTAAAATGTCAAGGGCAAGAGGAGTTTATCAGGGCTGGTTTTAAAGAGTTTTAATGAAAATGTTGTTGCTAGGGGTGAGCCCGACTAAGGATTTGCTTAGTCGAATCTGATTCATCAGATTTTGCCCATAGTCGACTAATAGTCGAATGTTTGTTGTTTTTCCTTATTGACCCAAAGTCTGCATGATGGTGACCGCATGACAATATTACACATAACCCTTTACAATTAAGAGACTCATAGCTTAAAGTAAAAGGGACAACAGAATATTATAACTATAAAACTAAGATTTTTTAAATCTATATTGCAAAAACAACGAGGTGATGGAGAGAAAACTCAAATAAGGCCGCCATCCGTTAAACATGGAAAAACGCTCCGTTATAGAATAAGGAATCAGGAGATATTTAAACAGTGTTCACACAGCAGAGAGCAGCGCTGCAGAGGGTAGTTTGTCCAACTTAAGGCTAAACATTTGTATAATGTTCAAAATCAAACCTGAACCAGCTAAAGGGTTTTTAAATCTCTTAACAGAACCTTTTAAAACAGTCTTTCATCGCGTCTTTGTCCGCTTGAGTCTTTTCAAATTGTACGTGAGGAAAACCATCGTGTGTACGGGCAGAAGTGCGCTCCTTGCTCTGTTGACTGTAAATCCTGTCTTTGAGAATATCCTCTCTGATGGCGTGGAGGTGGATGGGATGCTGTGGATTGTTTTTGAGGCTTCGGACAGCTTTGGGTATCCCTCCTCGTTCTTTTGGCCCCGTACAGTTTTTGTGTGGTCCGGTAATCCTTGATCTCACAGCCCTCTTCTTGAAGCTGCTCCTCATCTTCATCACTATTTTTAGGATCAACTGAAGTTTTATTTCTGACATTTTGAGCTACCATGAACGTAGAAAGATTTAAAGGCCAGCTGAGGTACGTCTGCTCCACAGGTCCCGCTAAATGGGAGTGTCCACCTTTAATTACCAGGGGAGATTTAATTACCACTTTAAGGAGATTTAACACTTCAAGAGCTGTTCTCAGAATTACATTAAATAAGTCTATATTTAAATGAGATACTTTTTTACGGGAAGCAGGAAAATATTGTAAAATTAGACATTGAGCACCCCCATGGTTTGAATGGAATGATCCACGTTTCATATGCAAATATTCCACTATGAGATTGGCAGTCGACTAAGGCTCGTTAGAATGAATCGTCGAATATTCAACTATTTGGGGTCACCCCTAGTTGTTGAACATCTTTGCTCTGCTGAAGCAGTGATTTCTCTGCCATGACAGCGAGCTCTGACGGGAGCTATTCTAACACACAAAATGCTTATTTGAATTTGAGAAGTACTTGCAGCTTAAATCTATTTTACGTAAATACAAATTTAAAAACATTACCCTAGGTAATAATAAAACAACTGATAATCAATTAAGAGATGCAGCCACTGGCAAAGGAACTGTTTCTAAACTATATAAATGAATGTGCCACATTCGTTCTGACTGTCATGCACCTGTGTTATCTCAATGGGAGAAAGATCTGGGTGTTCCCCTCAGAGCAGAGCAATGGGAAGCAATTCTGAGACGTTCAAACTATTTGTCAAAATGTGTTGGATACAAGTAAATCCAAATGAAGATTCTGTGGAGGTCATACATCACCCCACAAAAACTGAAGAAAATGAATTGTCGTGTTTCAGATCTGTGCTGGCATGGCTGTGGGATGACGGGAACACTAATGCATCAACTATGGCATTGCCCAGAGATCCAAAGGTTCTGGATTGATGTTAAAGATTTTTTGTGCAAAATATTTGATATCAATATATCATTATGTCCTACAGTGGTCCTACTGGGAAACACGATAGATGGAATAACGTCCAGAGAATTACAACACTTGATCACGTTAGCATTTCTATCTGTAAAACGGACAATTTGAATGAATTGGAAGGTAAGAAAGGCAAAATGTTTTGATATAGACAGCTGGCTTAAAGATTATTTGGAACTGATATCTATGGAGCGAGCAGCATCAGCACTTGTAGATCCAGGCAGTGGCCACAGAGGCTCTTTGAATTTTATTTTATCAGTGATGGTTAAAAGACCTTGATGGCTCCTATTGATACTTGACTTGAGTTTTAAACCCCATGAATTTTTGAATTATTGAATGAACATGAATGTATACATACACACAATATTTACACTCCACCCCTTGCTCCCATGTCTTGTCCTGTTGTAGGTTATCACGTGTATTTGTTTGTATATTTGTTTGTTTGTTTAGACCTTGTCCAGTCAGAGTTGTGTTGCTGTATTATAATTTTGTGTAATAAAAAAAAAAAAAAGAAAAAAAAAAAAAGAATTTGAAAAGTAACAAATTAAACTGGCTTCTCTACAATCCCAGTTTTTGACTGACTTTGAAATAGTCATGACACCAGGGCTGTGACCGGTAAAGGCTGATTAATACTTCTGTGTCTCCCCTACACAGCAGAGGCTGACGCGGACATGAGCACCACATACTTGTGCGTCGATGTGACCGTGTCACACTGAAACGCTTGAAAGCAGTGTGGTCTCTCTGATAGCCGGTCACCTTCTTCTGGCCCCGCTACGATCTCTGTTTCCTTTTCCACAGAGATTCAGAGCGTGTTATGTTAATCTACAGCTGATACATGTTGCTGTTTATCATACAGACATGACTACATGAAGAACAGAGAGGAGGAGAGGAAATACTCGGCTGATGAGCGGGGATCCCGGAAGTGCTGTAAATGCGAGAAATACAATGCTGCCGAGCGGACCACAATACCAACAAGGTCACAGGGCTTGCAGTACGCATCGATTCTACGTGTAGTTACATTTTGGAAGAGGTGCAAGTCTGCTACGTGCGTAGGCCTCTGCCTAGGTACAGGAGCTACACTGTCGATTCAGTGCAGAAGTAAAAATCAGGCTTTGGTTTTTGTGATTTCACATTGATGTTACGCCCGGTCTGCACCGACAGTTCACAGTGATCCCCTCTCACTGTTACGCTTCTGTCACTACTAGAGATGACCACAATTAATCGATTATCAATTAATTGATTGTTAAGAAATTGCTCGAAACACACATTTTTGTTATCAATTTTCCGTCACGTGGAACAAACATCATGTGGTCTCATATTACACTCATCTATCAGGGAGGTTTTTAAGTTTAAAGCATGTTTGGATGTGAATCAGCTGTTAAAGGTGTTCACACGTGCGCTTTTTAAAAGAGGATCAATACAAAACTGCTGCCAACAACAACAAGGACACAAAGGTTGACAGCTTTAAACAGGATATTTCCCACCTTTGGATACGAAGGCAACAGACAGGTGGGAAATTCTGGTACACTACTTTTACAGATCAGCAACATCAGAGCCGTCTGAGCTTTTCTCCAGCGGGACTCATTATGACCCGGTTGCGCTCTTGGCTGACACCTGACTGAATACACATGTTTATTTTTCTCAATAAGAACGAGTCGACAGAAAATTGGACACTGTGAGTCTGAAGTACTTTTCTGTTAGTATTATGAGCCTTCACTTTATAAGTTTATGTCTGCGGAGAATATTTCTATGAGCCTGATCGTTAATATTCTGCATGTACCCGTATTCAATCCCATCAGTTATATGCATTTTGTTGCTGTAGAAAATATAATTTAGGGGGAAAACAACGTATTTGGCATTGTTTTTGACGTAAGAATAATAATGTTTTTTTTATCAATTAATCGATAATTGATCGTTAACATTTCCAAAAATCGATCACGGAAAATACTTAAAATGTACATCCCTAGTCACTACCTCAAACACCATCATAGTGAAGGGACAACTTAGTCCCAACTTCTGTGACATTTAAATTAAAGGTAGGATGTTGCAGGGTGAAAATATCCGCCCTTGACTGGCAACATAAAAAGAGCTGTAGTCACACATGAAATCACAGACCAAGTTTAAGAAAATTACAGTATCAAGTCTCCTCAGACATTATGGGTCATTATCAGACTACTCTTTGAGTGTTCATTTAAAGCTTCTGTGTTGTGTTGATATGGTGGCCCCTTATGAACAAAGTGTGAGGATGTCTTTGCAGATATTGTCTGTTTAATCAGTTTTCAGACAGGAGAAGCAGCAGGGTAGTCTGTGGGGACTTGGCTTGGGCTGCTGGTTCACATCCTAAAGTATGGACACTTGGACTGGTTGCTGGAGCAGTGCCAGTTTACTTCCTGAACACTGCCAAGGTGCCGTTAAGCAGGGGGACACCTGGATACTAGGGCCCATGAAAAGATATCACATTGGGCCTCACCTCTTCATGACTGAAAACTACCTAAACCCTAAAAAATATTACACAGTGTGCAATATATAGAACTTAGAGTTCAAATGTCATTCTGTAGGATTATGCTCTAAACATAAGAGATAAGTGAATGTTAAGAACGTACTTCAACACGTGTTTTTAGTTTGATTTTCCATCACAATGTGTTGGCTCATATCATGTTCAGCTATCGAGGTGGTGCTTTAAGTTGAACGCATGCTTCAGTGTGAACCAGCTGGCTAAAGGTGGTACACGCTAAGTCCAGGGTTGCAATGTCTCTGTGAGCACTACACAACAGCAGGCACCACGGACACAGAGGTTGAGACCTTTTTACAAGATGTTACCCCATCATTGGATACAGAGCTGACAGACCGGTGGAAAGTCAATGCAGAGAGATTTCCCAGACCAGCAAAGCTGCACGCCAGAATGTCTGCAGATCAGCATCATCAGAGCCGTGCTGCCCTGACCCGGTTGCTCTCCCGACTGACACCTGACCGTGTGGACCTGACCCTATATCTCAATAAGAACAAGTCGACAGAAAACTGGAGACTGAGAGTCTGAGAGATTGTTCTGTTGCAATCCAACATTTAGAAGTTTGAGGCTCGCTCTCCATGACTATGAGTCCGTGGAAATTCTAACAAACACGGACTGGACCCAACTTCCTGACACACTGAGGACCTTGCTGTTGTTTCAGGACTCTTGACACGATGCAGCACCGAGCACTCTTCACTCCTCACTCACTGTCAGGTAGAAGTGCTCGAGCTAGGTTTAAGGGCTGGACCGCAATTTCATGTAATCAGAGCGGGTGTTAGCCATACATAGAGACTGGGACAGTTGTTTTGGTTAGCACACAGTGGATAAAGTTATCTCTTATTGCGTTGGGTTAAAACTTTAAACATTGAAACTATATTGTTTTGGCATCTTCTATGGCCTTTGTCAATCAGGGCCTAAAGAATCATTTTTACTTTTCTCCCCCCATTCAGCATCCCTGCCCTTAAGCAAGGCACTGAACCACTACATGTTCAGGGCATTCATTTGTGTGCAGCCCTTCTACATCTCTCTATTCTCTGATGATCAACAGAAACTGTTCCTGTGACTAATTTGACATCTGAATAATGAATGTCGTCATGTTTCAAGGAAAGAAAAAAAAATCCAAAGATGGAAGATATTTGTAATTTTTTTCAGTTTTTATTTTAAAATTAAATAATTCATTAAGAAAATCATTAAAGGTGACATATTATGCTCTTTTTCATCAATATATATTGGTCTAAGAGGTCCCCAAAACATGTCTTTAAAGTTTATGCTCAAAAAACACTTTGAAATCAGATTTTGGCATGCTTGAAAAGCCCTCTTTTTCAGCCCTGTTCAGAATGGTCTGATTTCTCTCTGACCACGCCCCCTCAGGAAGTGGGTGTGGCCTCGGCTCTCCAGCACGTTGATCTAATGTTTACATGTTGGCTGAATATACACAGCTGCTCACAGACCCGCGTTACTTCAACCCTCTGAATCTGATCCAGAATCTGATCCTGACGGAGAGGCGCCTGCAGCAGGACCTTTCTGAAGAATTGGTCACAGATTTAGTGTTTCTTGTTGTTTTATTTGTCAGCATGTCGACGTGTGTCTTGGTACACAGCGACGAACATGTAGCTATGTGGCTATGCTAACTAGCGCTAGCACTTTTCCATGAAATCATCCACTAGATGTTCAAATCTGCAGATGTGGGGAGTAAAACCGGCCTTTGTGTTTTTTAAGACAGCCTACAACTAGCATGCCTCCCTCCTAAGCTCCTTGTTAGCACACGTGTGCAGGTAATGAAAAACAGAGGAGGGGTTGAGTTGTATTTTATACAGTCTATGGGCTGAACAAGCTCCGAGCTCTGACCTCTGTTACAGACCGGATGTCGTTGTGACGTATGAAAAACACAGAAATCTGAAACGGCTCATTTCACACACATTTACAGAAAGGTGGAGAAATCAGAACAGGGGCAGAATGGATTATTTTCATTCTTGGGGGGTTTGTAGACATGCCAGGGAAACATATTTCAGGTAGAGAACCATTAAAAAGTCCATTTTGCATGATATGTCACCTTTAAGTTAATCGAGCAGCACCATTCAGTTCTCAAATGTTCCTAGTATGACTGGATATCCTATGTTGCAATCAAACTAAATAAGGAAGTTGATTGACAAAAGGCCGGTCACACCCAGGAGTGAGAGCAGCCTCACTGTCTCTTACGTAACACCAAGTATTATTCGTCTCTTCAGCAGTCCTTCATCCTTCACATCTCAGCCAAGCTAGCATGTTTCTTTTTATACCTCTGCTTTCAACATGACCTCACATTTCACATTAACACTATTATTATCACGTTGGCACAAAGAGGAGCAGAGAAAACAAAATAAGCTCAGACGGGCCCGCTGCTATTCTTGCTCTGAATTACAGGAAAAGACTCAAACAACAAGCAGGGTCATTGGAGAACACACACTCTATAATTTAGTGTGTGTCTGAGGTTGTGTGTATAAATACGAGCATGCTAAATTTCTTGATGGTTGGTGATGCTCTTGAACCCTGCTCGCTGCTGTGCACGGCTTGTCAGCTCTCATTTTTCACCTCTCATTAACACACATAGTCACACACACACACACACACACACACACACTGATATGTGGTGTGAATATGCCACCTGTACTGATACGCACATAGCTGACGGGTCCTCATGAATATTGACTAGACACATGTGGGTGTAGAAGCAGACACACGCACACACAATTAGACTGAAAATAAGCTCTACCTCCATCCTCAGTGCAAACGACCATGGAGCCAACGTGATGCACAACATGTGAACAGGACTACAATAATGATGGCTGCTGAATCCACTGTGCAACTTAATGCAGTAATTATGCAGCAATTATATTGTTTACCCAATTAGCTGGCAGTGTAGTACACAACATGCCTGCTGCAAAACATGCCTCAGAGTATGGCTTTAAATATAAGTGGAAGCTGCTAAAGGTCTTAGTTGACGATTTGCAAACAGTGTGTGTGTGTGTGCAAGTGTTATTATCCACTTACAAATACGTGTAAAGTCTAATTATAGACAGCAGTGATGTAGTTTTACCTGCATGTACTGATTTGTTCTGTTTGTGTGGATTAGGTCATAATGGGTCTCTGGACACAGGCCCGACAAGGTCCTCCTTCTCCTCTACACAAGAACAAGACTATGGCTGTGTCCCACACTGCATACTGTCACACCGTCCACACGAAGCATGGTGTGACCATGCGGCAACCTCCGGTATAAAAATATGAGGCCAATGTGGAAGTGCTAAAAACTGCAGTTCACCGAGGATCCGCTTGAGGCTGGCTCCGGAAGTACCAGAAACCACACACACACCTGTTTCAAAAGACAAATGTAGTCTGGATAGCTCATTTCTTGATCAGCACACACTGTCAGGGGGGTGGACATTTTTTTTAAAGCGGCAATTTCAAAGAAATTAAGATTACGAGTCTTCCAATGAGAGGCACAGCTGACTTGATTGACAGGTGGGAACACTGTAGCTGTTGGCGAGGAGGCTCAAAGCCAATATATGGGTGTGACATGAAGCATGTAGTGTGTTCTGGATTCATAGTATGCAGTTCTGAGGATGCAAAAAACACCCAGATGTATAATACATTTGCAGGATTTTTGACTGTAAGACCATAGACTGTATGAATAATGGACGTAGTATCCGTGACGTCACCCATCTGATTCCGAGGCGCTGTTTGAAGCCAATCATCGGCGGGAGCCATATTGGAAATGTTGAACTCAACCTAATTTCTGTCAGGCTACTGTGAGGTAAAGAGGCGGGCCTTTAGCCTCCCCACTAACAGCTACAGTGTTACCGCCTGTCAATCAAGTCAGCCATGCCCTTAAATGGGCAAAACTGGTAATCTTAATATCTTTTGAACTGCTGCATTACAAAAAAATTCACCCCATACAGTGTGTGCTGATCAGACAGGCTGTAAACATGTTTATTTCTGCTGTAAAGATCGTCTTCTATGTGGTTTCCTGTGTTTCTATAGCCAGCCTCAAGCAGATCCTTGATGAATTGCAGTTTTTAATACTTCTGCATGGGCTCCATATTTTAAAACCGGAGGTTGTTGCTTTTATGAGATGGGAATTAACTGCACTGTATACTGCAAACTGCACAACAGCTGAGCTCATCAGCATGCAAAACAACATCGCTGTAAAAGTAATGAACATTTCTGATCCTGTTTTTGAATTCTTACTTAAGGTCTTTTTGTTGTCACTCTCACTTGCAGGGTATTTTTTCTTTTAGTGATCATCTAACGTATCATTGGGGATGTTGTCGTGACCATAGTTATTCTGTGTCAATATGGGTCGTAATACATTCATCTGTAGTTGTTTTGTGCCTCTTCTCCTTCTGATTGACTCTATATGAAGAAATGTTAAAGAAAACCGAACCACAGTGTCCCCCTTTGGTCCTCAGACCTGTGCCTATAAGCTCTCAGTGATTCCCCCCAGGACTGTGTGGGTGACGTACCTGCTGCTGACGTACTCCTCTTCATCTTCATCTTTCGGTGGTGGTGGTCCGGGGACAACAGCCGGCTGGTGCTTTTGCACTATCCTCATCCCCCCTGCCTTTACTGCAAAACACCAGGACAGAGGAGCACACACACATGCCTGTTTATTATCACAGGAACATATATGATATAAGACAATATAAAACACTTTAAGACATAATGTTTTGACGTCATGAACTAAGAATGCAGGACTTTTTCTTCCCTTAAAATTCAACTACAAGAATCATTAAGAGAAAGCATGACATCTTAATTCTACTTTAGGACTCTGAGTTCAAAGTCCATCCCTGAAAGATCAAAGTTATTATCCCTCTTTATGGAGAACAATCCTGATAAAGTGTGCTTCAACAACCCCCTGAAGTCCTCACAGCAGCATGGCAGATGGTTTGGTTTTTGACCCTGACCTTTGACCCCAGTTGTGAGGTATCCAGAGCACCTACATGACACTGACATACACACATGTTTGTTTAAGACTGACATGCGGTGTGAGTGTGCTGTGTGCCTCCCACTGATCCCAGAGTGGGTGTAAGGGGCATGTGTTATCTTTCTGTGCTATCAGTGCAGCTGCAGAGGCCGAATGTCCTGCCTCACAGCTCAGGTCCACGTACACCTTATCTGTTCTCCTGTACAGCATGCGTCCACCAGAGCCCATGACCTCCACGTCATCACCCTGCAGCAATATCCCACACACTGTAACCTCAATCTTTATATAACACTGCAATCATCACCATCCGATACAATGTCACAGGTTTAATTATAAGATCTGACGCAAAGCAGGAAGTAAGGAAATGTGCGGAATGGAGAAAATGTCAGATGTCATGAAATGCACCTTAAACGCAGAAACACGCAGTTTAATATGTGCAAGTGTGGAGATTACATAAGTATCATTCACCATCATGTGATTTCTGAGTGAGACAGTGCAGAAACAACGGGCCTCAGCTTTAGAAGAAGCTTTGACAAACAACACAGCAGCATAATGAGCTTTACCTGCAGGGCCATGTCCTCCTTTGATTTCCACTTTCTCGTTCGGCGGTGACGACATGTCTGCACTGATCCGGAGTCTGCAGCGAGTAGGAACCAGAGCGTCTAACAAACTAATCCCAGCTCGATTCTGCTTCGAATAGTGGACTACACTTCAATCTGGATCGTCAACGTGGCTTTTTCCTGAGCATTGTTTGGAATCGATGCGTCACGACGTCCAGCGGAAGCGTCAGGAGCTGAAGGACGTGAAGAGCGTTATGACGTCGACCGTCGTAACCAATGAGCAGTCCAGTCACAGAAATGTGTGAGAAAGACTGGTTTTTAAGAGAGCAGAATTAACAAAAAGAAGAATTAAAAAAAAAGAATAACAATAATATTAATAATAATAATGATAAAAAAGAGGAAGAACATAACAAAAAGAACAATAGAAATAGAAATAATGACAAAAAGAAGAAGATGAATTTAAATTTTAATAATAATAATAATAATAATAATAATAATAATAACACAAAGTAGAATAATAATAATTAAAAAAAGAAGACGAATTAAAAACAAAAAAGATAATAATAAAAAAAAAATAATAATTATAATAACAATAATACTAATATTAATAATAATGATAATGATGATGATAATGATAATAAAAATAATAATAAGAATGATAAAAAGGAGAATTTCAAATAATAATTATAATACTAATAATACTGATCATAATAAAAAAGATGAAAAATATCAAAAATAATTACACTAATAATAATAATAATAATAGAAATAATATAGTAAGTAAAAGAAAAAAATTAACAACAAAAATAATAATAATTTAAAATAATAATATCATATATTAATAATTATAATGATTATTCTTATTATCACAAAAAAGATGAAGAAGAGAATAATTATTCTTTCTAACTTAATTATAATAATTGTAATAATAATTTACCAATAATCGTTTTTACTTTTAATATCATGTATTTAAATAATGCTCATTTATTTTCTGTTGTCTAACTTTACATAAAGCTGATGTTAACTCTAAACTAAGAACATTTATCATTAGGGCATGTCAGGCCAATACAGAACTTCCAAATAAAAAATGTGATTTCATCCTCAAACCTGTCAAGGAGCAGTCATCAGACCTGTTTCAGGAAGGTAAGTGCTTTGTGACAGAAAATGATAGTTTCCCAGATCTAATTAAACTCATGAGGTATGTTTGATTTAAATATTCTGTTAATGGTAATTTTGTGAGTGAAAATTGGTTGCTGTCCAAGACATCAATTCTCGTAATGAGGGTGGTGATTAGGAAAGTTGAAATACATGGTTTTTAAGTGCCTTGTAGCTCTCCACCCACACAGCCTGTAACAGTAAGGCATTTATACAAACAAGTATGCCTCCAATAAAGCAGCCAGCTCTCTTCTCTCACCTATAAGCACATCATCATGCCTGAACAGCCGGAGCAGAGGCAGCAGCACCATGAACAATAAACAGCAAGAGAGACAATCCAGCAGACAGGGACAGAAAACAGCACTCTATGTGTGTACAGTGACCTCTGTGACCACATACTTTCTGCTTTGGCACTATCAGTCCAGAGTGGTTCATTAATTGGATGACATGACAGTGTCCTTGGGCAGAGTTGAGAAAAGCAGGAAAAGCCTAAAGGTGTTAAAGTTAACTGGGGAAAAAAATAAGAGAAAAAGAAGGAAATGAATCATACTTGAAATCCGCCACTGCTCCCACTAATACAATAAAAGACTGTGTGCGTATACTGTACACGCAGAGTGGCCCATAGGAGCCTATATATAGAACACTGTGTGTGTGTGTGTGTGTGTGTGTGTGTGTGTGTGGTGGCAGTGGAGCAGCTGGTTATTTTGTTGTTTACACATTCTGAGGAGTAGAAGTTCAAATGAGATGTTTTTAAATATAGCAAAGTGTGTTACGTGATACGAATGAGGATTAATGAGTCAGATGAGTGTGCATACATTTATATACTGGATGTGGTCACGTGGTCACACTGTGTTTGTATGGTCGTAGTTATGTGTGCAATCCAATTGTCATCTCTGTAATATCATAATTGCATTGTGAAGTGGCAGCTGCGTTCTTCACTTAGACCGCCAGACTAAGTCATTTTGCTACACACACACACACATATTCACCACACAGTGAATAGAACACGCACACACACTAGGACAAATGTTAAAATTAAAACCGCCGCAGATGAGTCCCAAGACCTGTTTTTCTCCTCCACACACCCACCTCACAACAATAAGAAGGAAAGGTTTGTGCAGGAGGGAGATGGTCCAGCTCCACATCAGCACTCTGAGTATATGAGAATCTGTTGCTAGGGCATTATTGTCCCTGAGGGACAGCCAATCAAAGGGCCAGGAGTTCACTGGCAGGTCAGGATGCTGTTAATTAAATGTAGGGACTTTGTTCACTCTTATTTAACAAGACAAGTTGATTAAGATCATTCTTACTGACAACAGTAGCCAAGGGGTGTGTTCCTGGCACAGAGGGAGGGCTGCAGAGAATAGCACCATCACAGTTCCTTAACAACTAAATCTGTATTGACATTAAGCCCCAGTGGCCAGCCTCAGTCTGGTCTTGGACGTGCCACACAGGTCTCTAAAAGCCTGTTGTCTTCCTGCCTCTTTGTGACTTTAAGCTAAATTCATAATAGATCATAAAAATGACATTATAAAAGAAAAAAGTTGCCAAATAAAACATGATACTTCTTTTTCCAAATTCCACTTTAACTTGGATGAGTGTGTAGGAATGATGTGTTTAAAAAAAAAATGTAATATATATATATTTATTACTTTATTTGTATTGTTATATTTGTATTACTATACTTTACTAAGCTCTCCTGGAAACGCTCTATAGTTTTGTATTTACAGGTATGCACAGAACGACAATGAAGCTTAATTTGATTTGATTTGGTTTATGTTCCCTCTTAATGTTAAACTACATTTTAGAAACTCTTTTGTAGTTTTTGCTTTTAGAGGAGTTGGTCCTAAGCTATGCACCAGTATGATACCATAACCAGTTAGACTCCCTGTATCTAGTATCAGGTAAACTCTATGATAACAATGTGATGCTAGAGAGTGGAATACTGCAAAAACATACAACAACTATTGATTTTAGACCAATTTAATATCTTTATTTTGACATTCAAGTTAGCATTTAAGAGTTCCCGCCAACACTCAAAGGGAAAGCTATCAGAAGATCTCTAACTTAAAGCAAAACATCTGATCAATGTGAGCAAGTTAATTAATAACCATAATATATGTATTTTTCTATAATATGTGTACATGTGCTTATGTGTGCATAAATTATCTGTTAATTCTATTATTTTGTCTTTTTGTTCTGGGATTTTTTTATTTATTATTTTATCTTATTTTATTCATTTTAAATTATTATCTTTAAAAAAAAAATCTAATTCAATTTTGTTTTGTTTAATTTTTTTCTGTTTTCTTTTTGTATCGTATTGTCATTATTTGTGCGTCTTGAGTGTTTGCAAAAGCTAAAAAAATTCAAATCTGAAGAAAAAGAAAATCCTAATCATATGAAATGCAACATTAAAAAGATAGTCTTGTTATTTTGGCAGTAAGGTCGGGGTCTTGTGAGAAACAGTTGTAAAATTGTACAAAAACAAGCATGTCTTGTTACTGTTACTGCCTACATTTCCCACAATGCATTGTAACAGTATCTCCGTGTTGGTCCCCCCCATAAATGCATGCTCATTTCAAGTTCAACACTTAAAGCTCACACTGGATGTCCTTTGGTATTTTTAGGCTCTCATCAAAAGCTGAAACAAGGCTGATGACATCTTTGTGAAATAATCAAAGGTTTATGAGACTCCGTAAATCTGTGTGCACATCATAACTGTTTAGTCTCAATAAATCTCTGAGCTGAGGACTTTAATGTCATTAGAGTTCCTTAATTAAAGCACACCCTGGGCTAGAGTGGGTGAGTGCAGTCAGGGGTGGGTTCAGAATGAACTTTTAACATCTTTAAATGAGAAAAAAAGTTAATGACATGATCTAAAAGACTGCGGAAATAAAATTATGCTTTCAAATCTATGTTGAAATCAAATCTACAAAATGTACTTACTTGTTAATATATATTACAGCAGAGTGTGCATCCCTCTCCTGCATAAGTGCATGGATGTGTGTGAGTGTGTGCATGTGGCCACTAGATGGAAGAATGCAGCTTCACTTCATGACAGAAGTGTCTCCAGCTGTGTACGTGGGAGTTTGTGTCCTGCAGGATTCATCGCTGCTGTCACTCCGGCAAAGCTTGGCCTGTGATGTCCCAGAAAAAATGAAGAGTCACTGATAGAAACCGCACGACTCTGAAGCAGAAGACGAATACAGAGCTCCACATCCTGCTCATTTCTCCTCCTCCTCCTCCACCTCCTCAGTCTTTCTTTTTAGTGTCACTCTATCTCCACCCTTTTTTCTGTTCTTTGCCTTTTTCTCCGACGATCACACACACACACCAAAAGACTGAGAGAGAGGCAGAGCATTCATTACTCAGGGTGAAAATACATGGCACACATTCAAACTGCCAGAGGTGAAATCCTCTTCAGAAGTCAGTGATCTCAACACCTGCCCATGGCTGATATGACTGAGTGTGTGTGTGTGTGTGTGTGTGTGTGTGTGTGTGTGTGTGTGTGTGTGTGTGTGTGTGTGTGTGTGTGTGTGTGTGTGTGTGTGTGTGTGTGTGTGTGTGTGTGTGTGTGTGTGTAGCCCGGGCCTTTGAGAGGAGCACTCTCAGTGACGGCTTACAGAGAGACAGAATGAGGACGTCACAGGTGAGTGAATTTGCTCAAACTGACAGGTGAACACACACACACACATACACACACATTCTATCCCTTACACACATGCAATCATGCCTCTGACACATACATGTTCTCCATTTCTCTTCTTCTACCTCAAACACACTCACGCACACTCTGGCGTAGCTCCTTGGAGCCAGCTGGGTCCACTGCAGCAGCACCATCACACATGAATAACCAAGGCTTGTGCTCTGCTCTGCAGCATTGACTATTCAATACCTGACAGGGCACCTTATGGCGTGTGTGTGTGTGTGTGTGTGTGTGTGTGTGTGTGTGTGTGTGTGTGTATTGTGTGCATGAGGCAGAGAACCATCTATATGAGCATACACTTGAACTAACACCCCATGTGTCCATGTCAATCACAGCCAAGGGGAAGTGAAGTGGACAGTGAAAGCAGGAAGGACAGAGGAGGCTTTGAAACAAGCAGATTGATTACCGATAATGAGACTCTGTTTTTGGTCACCACAGGTTTACTCCCTCCGCTCTGTTTCTCCTCTGAAAGGAGCTAGAGGTCAGGTTCAGGTAGGAAACACATCCAGAGCTGCTGCAGAGCACTCAGAAGAGTCAGAAACTAACTGTGAGGGCAGCTTTCCAGCTGACTCAAGTCTGCATCCACCCGAGGACACCTAGATTTTAATGGACCCACTGAGCTGTGTGAGTGAAAACACTCACTCATCTCCGTATGGTTTTGGTGTTATTGATGGATTCTGTTCAGCATGATCAAAGGTGCCCTGGTTGTGCTTTGTTCTGCACACTGCACCGAACACAGCCGCTGCAGAGGTAATGAAGAATAACTTTCTATCACTCCCTGTGCACAGAATTATGTTGGATACATCCAGAAATAGTTGATGATGGCAGTCCAAACTTTTGAATGAAATGGACACCACCTATCGTTTCAGTAAATAACCAATACATTCTTGTGCTGAAACTCTTAGAACTCAGTCTGCTCTGTTTCCCCTTGGAAGAGGCTGAGGTCAGGTTCAGGTAGGAAACACATCCGGAACTTCTCCAAAGCTCTAAGAAAAGTCAGAAACTTACTGTGAGGGCAGCTTTAAGCTCGAAGGAAAAGAAATACAGAATTGTTTTTTTAAAGTTATATTTTTGGGCTTTTCACCTTTATTTGTAGTGGAGACAACAGTGGGTAGAGTAGGATGGATGTGGATGGGCGCACAATTTATCCATTAGGCTAAATCCTGAAATAAGGATTTTTACTGTGAAATATTTCAGCATAAGCTGTTAATATCAAACACAGAATATTAAATACAAAGCAACTGCCTGGCTCTACAGTTTGTGTGGATCTTTGGCACAACTTATTGACAAAGTATGAAGCATGTCATCACATAGATAAAGGTTTGGTAGAAACGTTTATCCAGATAAGGTTGATCCTATGCAGCTTGATGAGTATTTATTTATTTATTTATTTATTTATTTATTTATTTATTTACTCAGATGACCTCACCTGATCCTGGAAAGAAAAAAAAGTGGATTCCAAAATCTGACTCCTTCTCACCTTTTGAACAACCAGACCAAAGTGATTAAACCGTATGTTTTTTGTGATGCCCTGAAAACGTACTGTGGTTTACTTCTGTGCATGCACATGTCTTTGTGTCATGTTTTTCTTGTTCCATATTATTTCAAAAATGAAAATAAGTGCACCTAACTTGTCTCCAAGTGAGTGTGGATGATTGTTTCTCTTTCTGTTAGCCCTGTGAGAGACAGGCGACCTGTACCCTGCCACACACAACCAAGTATATATAATCTATGGAGATAAACATGAAAAGCTATTGGACTGTTAGCCATCACATGTTGAACATAGATTAGTGCGTAACTTATACTAGTGGGATCATCTTTTAACTCTCCATTTGGTGCCATCAAGTGTTTCTTCTCTTGTCCAGTGCTTTGGTTATGACTGCATACTTGCACAACTAACTGACTAATGACTTCCCCCTTCAGTATAATATGTAATTAGGTGCTAATTACCAAATACTTGCATGCTAACCAAGCGGCAACCTCCGGTCTAAAAATATGAGTCCAATGCGGAAGTGTTAAAAACTGCAGTTCATCGAGGATCCTCTTGAGGCTGGCTCCGGAAGTACCAGAAACCACATACACACCAATTCAAAAGAGACGATCTTTACAGCAGAAATAAACATGTTTACAGCCTGGTTCAAAAGACGAGTGTAGTCTGGATAGCTCATTTCTTGATCAGCACACACTGTACGGGGGGGATTTTTTTTCTGACGCAGTATTTTCGAAGATATTGAGATTACGAGTCTTCCAATGAGAGGTACAGCTGACTTGATTGACAGGCGGGAACACTGTAGCTGTTGGCTAGGAGACTCAAAGCCCGCCTCTTTACGTCACAATTGCTGGACAGCAGCAATATGGCTGCCGCCGACGATTGGCCTCAAAACAGCGCTTCAGAAACAGATGGGTGAAGTCACGGATACTACATCCATATTTTATACAGTCTATGTGTGTGACAGGAAGCATGTAGTGTGTTCTGGAGTCATAGTATGCCGTTTTGAGGATGCAAAAAACGCCCAGATATTTACTAGTCTTTGCAGGGTTTTTGACTATGAGACCATAGACCAGAGGTGTCCAAACTTTTTTCAAAGAGGGCCACATATGATGTTGTCAGAATACCTCAGGGCCAGTGGCTCCTACTGGGACTTAGGAATCATAAAAATGATCTATGAAATATTTAATAATAATTATTTTAAATGTTTTCTCAATAAAACAGTAACTAGGAAGTACCATGTAAAGATTAGCAAACGTTATCTTCTTCTGGGGGAAAATGTTTTTCATTTGGATCAGGCAATGTGGGAAAAATAGCTTCTCATTATTTTTCTAAGACAGGATCACGATTTGGATTTCATCACACTTCTTTTTTTTAATGTTGTTTTTAAGACTGTTCTGACCAGCAGACAATATTTTAAGAACAAAATAATTATTTTCCTGAGTTCTGAACATTTTTTAGGCACCTAATTTTGCCTTTTCTGTACAATTTCATAATGTTGATCTTGTCTTGTGTCCTCTTTTGTGTCTTCTGAACTTTTAGTGTTCATCAAGAACATTTTCACATCATGATAAAAACATTAGTTTGAAAACCTGTCAACTTCAAGAGTTCTTGTGTTTCTTCTTTATTGCCATCTTGCAGGATTCCCAGTGCTTTGGCTTTAGACAGGTAGTCCATATGAAGCTTTTTGAGACATTTCTGGACTGACTTTAGTTTTGCTTGTGTGCTTGAAAGAAACTGCAAATGTACAGATGATTCAGAAGGTGATTCATTTCTTTGCTATAAATAACACAATTTAAGATGGAAGCTTGGGGCCATAAATAAATGGACCTCGGGCCGCAATTGGCCCCCGGGCCGTACTTTGGACTTGCCTGCCATAGACCATATAATAAATGGATATATTCTATACATTCTATGATGCTAACAAACAAAACTAAGATGACGACTATGTTGAACTTTATACTTAGACATTAGCTTCACCATTATGTGCTTGTTAGCCTGTTGAAATTACCAGTGTCCAAAGCACCACCTTACCTTTCCTTTTAAATGTCTGCTTCCTGTAAAGTGATGCTTGAATCTGAATATATAATCTTTTTAGTCTTATAGGTGATAATTTAGTGCATCACCACAACAAACATGTTTACAAAGTTCAGCACAGTTAGACTTTTCTACACAGCAGGCTACCTGTCTGATTTCAGGCTACTTCACTTACCTGAGCTGTACTGCTGATTGTCAAACTGCTTTGAGTGAGCTGATCCATAAAGCAGTCTTATAAACAAGTTAAATGTCTCACCTTTCTGTCTCCTGTACAGTCTGTCAGGGTTATAGCAGTGCTGTTCAGTTCAGAGTTGTGACTGCCGCTGAGCTCTCAACAAATATTTCACATCACCACTGACACCCTGTGAAAAGCACCCTGTGAAAAGCACCCTGTGGAAAGAACTGTTGATGAGCGTTAAATTGAAACATCCTGCAGCTTCCTGTAGATGTAAATTATCCAAGATAACACCATGCCAAACAGGTGACAGGTGAATGGGGTGGGTACTAGATTTTGGATGTTTACAGAGATGCCTGCTGCTGATGCTGACAGGTAGTCCTGCACGCAAACTTAAGATATCTTAGATGCTGTGATCTTTTAACAAGATTTAAGCTGAAAAGCAAGAACCACGAGGATATGTGTGACAGTCACATGATAGTTGACTTGATGCAGTGATGAAGTTTCAGGGTGAATGTTGTGCAAAAAGTCTGATGAACTCGCTAGTTTTCACACGTTTTTAGTCAAATTGAAATTATTTGTTACCAAACCACCTTTTTGTTGTTGTCATGAGAGATTCTTAGTTTGGGATCTCTCCTTGTGTTTCATGCCTTGTTTCCTCCTTGTCTGTTTTCTGTGTTAGTCATAATTTATCTTTTGTATTCCTTGTGTTGTTAGTGATCCATGTCTTGTGTTTTCATCTAGTCTTGTGTTTCCTGTTTTATTTTGTAGTTCTTGACCCCTGTGTGTCCAGTTTAGTTTTACTTCCTTTCATTGTGTGTTCCCTCCTTTTTGATTAACCTCATTAGTTTCACCTGTGTCCTGTGTTCACACCTGTGTTGATTAAGATAAGATAAGATAGTCCTTTATTCGTCCCACAACGGGGAAATTTAAGTGTCACAGCCGCAAAGTAGACAGTGCAAGAGTATAAAGCAAGAGTATAACAGTGCTGGCCTCCATCTGTCAGTGGATCCCCAACTTCCTGACTGACAGGAGACAGCAGGTGAGGCTGGGAAGCATCAAATCCAGCACCCGGACCATCAGCACTGGCGCCCCCCAGGGATGTGTTCTCCCCCCACTGCTCTTCTCCCTCTACACCAATGACTGCACCTCAGAGTACCCCTCGGTGAAACTCCTGAAGTTCGCAGACGACACCACCGTCATCGGTCTCATCTAGGACGGAGACGAGTCTGCTTACAGACAGGAGGTGGAACAGCTGGCTCTCTGGTGTAGTCAGAACTATCTGGAGCTGAACCCGCTCAAGACGGTAGAGATGACAGTGGACTTCTGGAGAAGTCCCCCCCCCCCCCCTCCCTCACCATCCTGAACAGAACTGTGTCTACTGTGGACTCTTTCAGGTTCCTGGGATCCACTATCTCCCGAGGTGGACCTCCCACATAGACACAATCAGAAAAAAGGCCCAGCAGAGGATGTACTTCCTGCGTCAGCTCAGGAAGTTCAACCTGCCCCAGGAGCTGCTGATCATGTTCTACACCTCCATCATCCAGTCTGTTCTGTGCACCTCCATCCCTGTCTGGTTTGGATCTGCAACCAAACTAGACAAACACAGACTGCAACGGACTATAAGGACTGCAGAAAAAATCATCGGTGTCGACCTGCCCCCCATCCAGGACTTGTACCTGTCCCGGGCCAGGAAACAGGCAGGTAGCATCACCGCTGACCCCTCACACCCTGGACACAAATTCTTCTAACTCCTCCCCTCCGGCAAGCGCTACAGATCACTGTGCGCCAAAACAACCCGCCATAAGAACAGTTTCTTCCCCCAGGCTGTCACTCTGATGAACACTAAACCATAACAGTGTCATACCTGTTGGATCAATACTCTCTGTAAATATACATGGCAACAATTCTCCAAGCAGAACTCCATATCTCTATTTATTTTATTATTTAACTACTATTTTTTTAATGAAAAAACTACCTCTGCAACTCATCACTGCACTTTTATCATATTTTTTAGCCTGTACATATTAGTCATGCCTATTTGTTGTTCATTTGTATTTATAGCTGATGTTATTGTTATTACATTTTTTATTTTTTATTTTGTATGTCTTATTCTTATGCCTTGTAGAGAGAGCACAGTTTACCTAAGTCAAATTCCTTGTGTGTTCAAACATACCTGGCCAATAAAGCTGATTCTGATTCTGATTCTGATTTCGGCCAAATCAGTACGTACTGCTAGTATAGTAGGTGGTTTGAAAACAGCCACTCTGTGTATTTAGTTTCTCTGTTTCCTCTGTCTCATGTTGGATCATTGTACGTCTTACTTGTGTTCACCTGTGTTTTCTTTTGGATTTAGTTTCTTGGACATGTTTACTTTGTACTTTTTATTCTTCGGTAATTAAATCTTTATTTTTCTGCACATCAGTCCTCCTCCGTTTTTCCCATTGTGACAATTTTTCTGCACACATACCACAACCTGATTTATCAAAGCATGCATGAAAAAGACTTTTCTAACAGGTCTAGATCAAGAACTCAATGCAGCGTTAAAGAAGGTCAGTTGTAAAATTAGCAACTATTGTCACCAACCTCTGCATATCCTTTCAGCTCTACAGACTATTGTAGCATCTTTCTTTCACACTGTATGGCCTCCCAGCATGCAACTGCTCAGTTAAAGTACACTTTCAGGACTGTTGGAGAGAGAGAAGACCAAAAGCTCTAAATGACTTTGCTACCCAGCCAACAGCAATCATACTTATAGCAACTAGCAGGTGAACATGATGGAGTATTTAACTTCTCTTATAAGGTGATTAAGATCATCACAGAGCTGGTGACAAGAAAACATTCCTTCAAATGATATTTATCTTTTTCTTTTGGAAGTGCAAATAAGCCCTTGTGAACTTGTGAATGTATAAAGAACAGACAAGGTGCCTTCATTTCTGCTCAAAGTGAGATGTGAGGCCAAAACTCTGCTCAAATGTGCCCTGAAATAATGATGATTTAAGTGACATTTTTGAATCACGATGGAAAAGAATAACTAACATTGATATAGCATGGAGAGAGATGAATGACAAATGTAAATATGGGTGTACTTGAGCATTGGATTTGAGCTAGAAACAGATGGTGAAGAAGAATAACAGTGGAAAACACTAAAGCGGGGGGTGGGTATATACATATATATATACATATATATGTATATATAATAAAGACAGATCCAGGCCTACATAAAATCTGATTTAAATTTCATTTATGTATTTTATTTCATTTTATTATTCTTATTTTTTTTTATTTGTTTATTTTTTCTCTGTTTATTCTTGTTGACGTTGTAGATTTTTCTCTTTGTACATTTTATTTAAAGTGTTCTGCACTGGGTATCAAATCCTATACTCATAAAGGGGCTAAAAATGAGCTTTTTACTTACAGATGATAGTCTTATATATATGTTAGAAAACTCATCCAATGCTGACATGCTGCCACGTCTTTATTTTGTCTTGTTTTGTTTCCTTGTTGTTTCTTTTGTGTGTGAAAACTACTAAATAAAAAGTTTTTTAAAAAAATGAAATAATGATGCTCAGAAGCTGGTGGAGCAGCAGGACTGACGTCAAACTCTTACTGCCAACCGAAGCACACGTTTAGCTTACAGATGTGTCGTATGTGTCAGGTCATACGGTGCACAGCAGGGCAGACTCTTGAAGATTTGAAGCGGACTCTTGTGTTAGTGTTGGTTACATGTTCTACCGCCGCTCCTCCTCTACTCTGCTAATCTGGTAACGAAAGCTGCAGGAGCCTCATTTGTCAACAGAGCCGTCAATCAATCTTTTCTCTTCAAAATAATTCAACTTCCAGAATAAAAGAAACACTTGTGCACAAATCAGCATTTTGAGAACAACAACTTTTACAGAGTGTTTCTGCAGATGTACTGTGAACCCACAACAAACAGATGGTGTATCAGGGAGTATGAAAATGCAACAACTGTCAAAGTTATGATGTGTAAGCAGCTTCCCAAAGAGTGATGTGGATGGTGGTGAGTCCCTGAACTGGGCCCTAATTTCAGCTTCCAGCTGTTCCAGAGACTCCACATAGCTAATAAAAATTACAAGCATTTCTGGAGATCGGACTCAGACCACTTTTTATTTCAGGCATTTCTCATTTAACATTTATTTTTTTACTTTAAAAAAAGGATCTGAAATGTTCCAGTTTATCCACGACGTTGGTTTTAAGACCTTGTACTTACACTGACGCTCATACTGTTACAGCTACTACATTATGCCTGAAGCATAATGTAGCATTTCCCATAAATTTTAAAGTCCACACGACCTTTCCCATCTCTCTTGTACCGTTCCTTCTCACCCTTCAATCTCTCCTTATTTTCACCTTCCTTCTCCTTCAGGGTCCACCCTTCCCTCTCCTTCCATTTCAGATGAGAGCACTAATTTCTCAAGGTCTATCTGTGGCACACAGTGGCTGCATGGAGCCTCACTTCTCCTTAAACACAAATTGATTTCACACTCAAATCCTCCAAGTAAATCACAGACCCTCCACCTGCGCCCCACTGCGCCACTGTCTCCTTCTTTTTCCCTTACATCTCACTTTGTGTCTCCTCCCTCCCTCCCCCTCCTTCAAACATCCTGCCCGGCTCTCTGCTGACATGCACCTGCGCGGACAAACATGTGTACACACACATACACACATCTTTGTCCTAGGTGTGTGACGGCTGAATGGGCAGGGATGCTGTGAGAGAGAAATCAGGGAGAAGGAGTGAAACAGTGAAGGCCGGAGGCATCTCCAGGGTGGAACAGGGTAGTTTCTCGCAAGGCCGTGCGTAGGAAAATTGTGGAGCCATTTTCATGCCACATTAAGTTACTGCAGCCTTCCACTTTGTGCCTGTGCTCAGACAGAGGAGGCTTGCCTCTATTGTAAAGGCTAATAATCAACGCAATGGAGTTATTACCCAACAGTGCATTTCACAGGCCTAAGCTAGACGGGATCAAAGTCGGGGAAGGGAGGGAGGGAGGAGGGGGAGACATGAATACCAGTGGATTGTAATAAATGCAGCTAGCTCCATCTCAGCATCATTCACGTAATACGGTTCAGTTTAATCTCAAATGGATATCTGGATAAATGGGATCAAAGTCGTACAAAGCAGCATAGAAACAGGAGGCAAAACAATGGATAATACAAAATGAGTATTTTCATGACTCCGTCTTTGATATCTGGCGGCTGTCATTAAAGTAAATATGGAGGCAGGTGGGTGTAGAAGCCCTCATACTGACTTTACATGTCTCTATAATCATCATTAATAACACCACATCTCAGCGCTGACACTGCAGGGCGACATCCAAGTCAAACACAGAGCCTCCTGTCATGCTCAAACATGCCTATCAATGCACCATGTAAGAGCAATAACTATATGGCATCTGAAAGGGGTCATTATCTGACAGAGCGAGAATAGGGCTGATATCTGAGGCATTATCATACAACATGCTCACACACGCCTGTCACTCGAGTCTGGGGCAAATACTGCGTTTGATTGAACAGATGATTGAATAAAGATGTTAACAGAGCTGCTGTCGGCTACAGCACTGCTTAATTGTCTGTGTAAAAGCTGTCTGAATGTATTGATGTTGTTTGCATTGTGACATGTCTCAGAGTCAGAGGAGGACTCACAACACTGCTGTGAATGTCATCAGTCTCAAAGATGGATGTGGAACAACGTGTTTTAAAGCATCAAGTGGAGAGAATAAAGTCTTATCACATTAACACGAAGGCAGGATACTGGATATAGGGCCTGATCTAATAAGATCCCAAATAACAAGCTCTAATTTGCGTGTGCAAATAATAATTTTGCACGTGTTATTTCTGGGCGTGTTGCGGGTGATCTACTAGCAGCGTGCGCAAATGATAACGAGTGCAAAAGTGGTGTGGACCGCCCTATTTTAATGAGGATTTTGCGTGTGCTATCGGCTGTCACCATGTAGAGTTTGGGAGAACAGAGTGGCCTTAAGCGATAAATGAAGTTTGAAGACATGGAGTTGGAGGTCTTTGTGGAGGAGGGAAATAAACACATCGGTGAACTCCAGCAGAGACATCTCAGCGTCAGAAACATGATTTAGGAGGCCATCTGTGAAAAGGTGAATGATGTGAGAAAAAACAGAAGATCTGCCAATGAAATAAACGCATCTACTCTACTCCAAAACGCGATTAGAGAGCGATTTGATGAGGCTTAGTCTGCCACTCTTGCTCTAGAAAAGTTAGGCGTCACTTAGATGAAGACAGTCGCCTCACTGTCCCAGGGAGCAACTTTCGGGTGAACGTTTTTAATGCCTGATATCATCATCCAGCAACTGTCCCAAAGATTCACCAGCTTAAATGGAACTGGGAACATGTTTGAGTCAATTCACCCCATCACACTGCTGCAAGCACGAGATGAGGAGTTATTCCAAGCTGCCTGGCGCAGCTCAGTGAGCGCTCATTCTCCAAGTTAAGACTAAGTAAAAACCCCTTGATGAGCACGATGGGACAGAATAGACTGAGTGGACATGTCATGTTATTGATTGAGAATGACAGATCAAAGAAAATGGACATACAGTGCATTGTGGACAAGTCCGCGGAGCTTAAGGCTCGTCCAAACAGTGGTGAGTAGGCCGAGTACTTCATATTGATTTTGTGTTTGCATGTAAACATGTGGGCCGCTGTGCCAATTTGACTAAACTTTATATCTGTTGATACAGTGGCCTACTGTGCTCTCATTATATGAAAAAGTTAAAGTGGGTGTCAGAATGATGCGGTCGCTATCCGTGGTGCTGAACTGCTTTGAATTTGTGTTGTTTTATTATTATTATTTTGTTATCTTGGTTTGATTGACTAAAACATGTAGTAATGCTTGTAAGCCCCGCTGTTGCAGGCATGTTGTAAAGCGATGTTATGATGAGCGTTACAGTGACCGCAGCCATGTGTGCGTAACGCTGTGCCAGTTTGCACCTGCCTTTCAAACGTGCTAAATATAGACGCAAAAACACCGCCCGCTATCTGCTTCAGGTTTGATAAATCACATTGCGTGTACTAAATGATTACATTTGCATCTCCTCCTCCCAGTATTTTGCACGTTCTGATGATCTACATGTATTCTGCATATTCATGAAGGCAAACACGCTAAATGATTTGCGAGTGCTATTTTGCTCATTTGAAAGACGCAATCCTCAGTGCTCCCGGTTAGTACGTCAGCTTTGCGCGCGCTATCAAGTTTGCACGTGTTTTTATACACGCAAACCTTTAGTAGATCGGGCCCATAGTGTTTCTGGCTCTTGCAGCTTAAAGGTACAGTGTGCAACATTTAGAAAAACAGATTCGGTGGAAATGGGATATATGTTGATAACTGTGTTAAAATCACATAAACAAGTGTTTTCTTTTTTAAAACTTAGACTAAGTACACTACCAGTCAAAAGTTTGGAAACACCTTCTCATTCAAGGGTTTGTATTTATTGTAATGATTGTAAACACTGTAGATTAATACTGAAGACATCAAAACTATGAAAGAACATATATGGAATTATTGAATGAACAATTGAAAAAGTGTTAAACAAAGCAGAATATGTTTTATATTTTAGATTCTGTAAAGTAGCCCTCTTTTTCCTTCATGACAGCTTTGCACACTCTTGGTATTCTCTCAGTCTGCTTCATGAAGTGGTCTCCTGGAATGGTTTCTAATGAACATGAGCCTTGTCAAGAGTTCATTTGTAGAATGACTTGCCTTCTTAATGTGTTTAAGACCATCAGTGGTGTTGTTCAGAGGTAGGGTTAGTACACAATGGATAGCCCTATTTGACTACTGTTGTAATCCAGATTATGGCAAAACCAGATTATTTCATAGTTTTGATGTCTTCAGTATTAATCTATAATGTTGAAAATAATTAGAATAAATAAAAAACATTGAATGAGAAGGTGTGTCCAAACTTTTGACTGGTAGTGTATGTTTATTTTAAAATGGCGTGGGTCTCCTTACGGCGGCGGCCATCATGTTTCTACAGATGCTCAGAATGGACAATATGAGGAAATGTGTTTTTCACCTATTGGACGACAGGCGGAGAAGAATGATTTGACAAATGAGAGACCACGGATATTGTGAATGTGAGTCTCACAGGCGCAATCAGCGGACCGCTGAGTGATTCATATTTTGCTCTCGTAGGATGATATCCAACTCCACTCGTGTTTGCTGATACTTTATTTTTACCCATTTAATTACTTTCTTCTTCAGCTGTGATGCTCTCCTCAGGGATACAATCATGTTTGCTGCAATAGATGTGAGATGAGTCCCAGGAAACGCTGTATATTTGTTTGTGAATGTGTGGCAAAACTTCTGACTGAAGCAGAGCACAACTCCTGTTGTTTGGTAAACACAACAACAGCTGGGTGACTGAAACCAGTCTTTATGACGTTCGGTCTTTGTTTTGCTATTTTTCGTTCACTGTTTCCCTCTCACGCCGTTTTACACTAAAGACGTGTTTCATGTGTTCCCTTCAGAATAAAGCAAATCATTTATTTCTGAAGCCGTTCCATCTGAAGTCTGACACATGACAGAGGTTTTCCAGAGACATGATGCTTTTCCATCTGAGGTCTGACACCTCAGTCTGAGGCCTGAGGGTTTCCTAATAGTTTAATCATTTTAGTCTTTTGTCTTGAGGTGATACGACACATTGTCTGATAACTAAATGCCATTTTCGGGAGAGCTTATGGTCCAACACGGCCAACGTCTCTTAGGTGATGTGAAAAGTTAGGAACGGAGGGGTTCTTTCTAGAATCTGACCACTAGATGTCACTAATATTCCCATTTCTACACACTGCACCTTTAAATGTAAATCAAATAATTCTGGAATACAACACAAGTCCCAAGCAACATATGATGTGACCAATAAATACAGGAAGGTCTGCAACCATCAGCTTAGAGGGTTTTTGAATTACTCATGCATGAGCTCCCTCTGTATCTTATAACCCAACATACATGCTGGTGTAGTAATGACATCAAGGTCATCATAAGGGTGATGCCCTGAAACTGAGATGTTGTAATGAATATACAGCTCTGGAAAAAATTAAGAGACCACTGCACATTTTTCTGAAATCAGCATCTCTACATGTATGACAGCCATTCCATTCCAGTGTATGTTGGATTCCAACACAAGCACACCTCATTCTACTTAATGAGGTACTGATTAGGTGATCACCTGAAACAAATCTTATTTAACGAGGAAAAGTATAAAAACCACTGCTGAGGTCATCACTATTCTCTTGCAATAGGACCAGCTGGATGGCAAAAACAGTGCTAGTAGTACCTCTAAAGTAATTGGAATAAAAAAATAACTATTTACCATGCCAAAAGAGTTGAAAAGAAAAGTTTTGACTGAGGAAAAGAAGGGTTCAATTCTGGCTTTACTGGCAGAGGGATACAGTGAGCGTCAGGTTGCTTCCATCCTTAAAATTTCTAAGATGGCTGTTCATAAGAACAAGGTCAAGCAGCAGACATTGGGGACAACAAAGCTACAGACCGGCAGAGGGCGAAAACGACTCTCCACTGACCGGGATGACCGTCAACTCATTCGAATGTCACTCAACAACCGTAGGATGACATCAAGTGACCTACAAAAAGAATGGCAAATGGCAGCTGGGGCGAAGTGCACGGCAAGAACGGTTCGAAACAGGCTCGTAGGGGCAGGGCTCAAGTCGTTCAAAGCAAGAAAAAAGCCCTTCATCAATGAGAAGCAGAGGAGAGCCAGGCTGGGGTTTGCAAAAGACCATAAGGATTGGACCATAGAGGACTGGAGTAAGGTCATCTTCTCTGATGAGTCCAATTTTCGGCTTTGCCCAACACCTGGTCGTCTAATGGTTAGACGGAGACCTGGAGAGGCCTACAAGCCACAGTGTCTCGCACCCACTGTGAAATTTGGTGGAGGATCGGTGATGATCTGGGGGTGCTTCAGCAAGGCTGGAATCAGGCAGATGCATCTTTGCGAAGGACGTCTGAATCAAGCCACGTACAAGGTTATCCTGGAAGAAAACTTGCTTCCTTCTGCTCTGAAAATGTTCCCCAACTCTGAGGATTAGTTTTTCCAGCAGGACAATGCTCCATGCCACACAGCTAGGTCAATCAAGGTGTGGATGAAGGACCACCAGATCAAGACCCTGTCATGGCCGGCCCAATCTCCAGACCTGAACCCCATTGAAAACCTCTGGAATGTGATCAAGAGGAAGATGGATGATCATAAACCATCAAACAAAGCTGAGCTGCTTGAATTTTTGCGCCAGGAGTGGCATAAAGTCACCCAACAGCAATGTGAAAGACTGGTGGAGAGCATGCCAAGATGCATGAAAGCTGTGATTTAAAAATCAGGGTTATTCCACCAAATATTGATTTCTGAACTCTTCCTAAGTTAAAACATTAGTATTGTGTTGTTTAAAAATGAATATGAACTTGTTTTCTTTGCATTATTTGACGTCTGAAAACACTGCATCTTTTTTGTTATTTTGACCATCTGTCATTTTCTGCAAATAAATGCTCTAAATGACAATATTTTTATTTAGAATTTGGGAGAAATGTTGTCAGTAGTTTATAGAATAAAACAAAAATGTTCATTTTACTCAGACACATACCTATAAATAGTAAAATCAGAGCAACTGTTAATTTTGCAGTGGTCTCTTAATTTTTTCCAGAGCTGTATATGTAATGAATATAATATGTAATGTATGTGTATGCATTTTATGTGCTTTGGCAACAACATGTCTTTGTTCATGCCAATAAAGCAAATTGAATTGAATTAAAATTGACTTACAGGTACCGTGACTTGTGTTGATTCTGAAGACCCCTTTGGAAGAAATCTGTAGTGTGTTTTCAGGATGAAGACTACATTTCCCATGAGCACCGTCACCAACTACTGTCGTAAAAATGATTCCAATGTGTGCATTTGTGGAGGAAGTAAGGTGATGGAGTTTAGATCTTCTTTTTGATACTTTCCTTTGTTCAAGATCACTTCCTGCAGGATACTTTGATGAGTCAGAGTATTGATTTGTAGCTTACGAGAGGTGACCAGAGGTAATGGTTCAAATGCACCTGTCATGATGTGAGCTCTGGTGTCCCACTGAATGTCTCAACATCGTAAATGTGCACAGAGTTGGACCCTTTTGCCCTCACAGAAAAGTAAACATTCAAACACCAGTATAATCTTTAAAGCCTAGTCAGACATCTTGCTCTTTTACAGAGCAAAGCCCTGGTGCTAGAGTGTCTCAGTTAAAACAATTGAACACAGGATGTTGAGAAATATTTTGCCAATCCTGCTTCACTATCAGCCATGAGGACGAAACAATCTGGAGAAAGAAAATCATCCAAAGAAAAATAACCTCCTTCCTTCTAAATTACTTATTACTGTCAAACTGTGGTGAGCCAGGATTTTTGTCAGTTTCTTGTTCTCTTCTCTGTGCCCTTCTGCTTTGGTTTCCTCTGTGTTTTTTTCTTTCAGAGGCTGGGCATGGCTTCCAGGTGCTGGAGCTCCCAATAGCCACACCTGGGTTTCATCAACAATCCCCTGCTGCAGTATTTAGACCCTGGCTCTTCTCCTCCTCACTGCCAGATGATTTCTGTCCACTTCAGTCAGACAACTCACGTTTGAATTTTTTATTGTAGCAGCAAATACATATTACATGTTTGGCGCCCAGGCTCCGGCCTCAACTCTCCCTGCAGATAAGTTTACATAGAGACATTGAGTAGTCATGAGCAAAACATACTGAACACACCCCCGGAGCCTGTAGGTGGATGCTGGGGTGGTGGTGGGGATGAAAGAATATGCAGCAATAGGCATGCAGGCAGCAGAGGCGTTGACAGGCAGAGGGAGAGATGGGAGATTGTCCATGTTAAATAGACCACCAAATTGAGAGGCAGAGGGCGTGATTGGATGATGGTTGTGAGAGTGGGACATGTGACATGTGTATAGCAGTGCAGCTCGAGTTGTCTGCCTGAACTAGCTCGCAGGCATCGCTCCAAATGCGGTATAGTTGGCTCCTGGGTGTAGCCTAGTTCTTCCTGTGTTGTTTTGAATTTGTACTTGTTTCTCCCTTTTGTTTTACCCTTTTTTCCGTCTACCAACTTCCAATGCCTCCAGTGTCCCCGCTCAGCCTCTCACCACCTAAGCCGAGTGTCTCTACCTCCCAACTTCAACCAAGCTCAAGCTGCCAGTACCAACTCCAGTTATTTTGGACGCTGAAACCTTGTTTTATCCCCTCCTACTTAGTCTGTTGGTCTTCTTTTGGGTCCAGTTATAGACTGTTCAAACACAGTCACACAAACTCTACCAGCAGATAGTTCTTTATGCACAGAAAATTCGACCCCAACACAGGCACTAAGTTCAGCATTTCACCAAACTTGTTTGATAATTTTATTTTACTGTGTAGGTCATGAAGCATCAGACTATTTCTACATCAATTAAAAACTCCTCACTGTGCCTTTAAAAGGGGGATTCAAGTTCAGACATGTAGCCTGTAGGATAAACCAAACTCTTACACAGGACTTCCACCAGATCCGTTTCCAGTCTGTCTCTGATCCGCTATGGTCTGACTCCGTGCTCTCTCTGTCGACACCCACCGGTTGCGTTTTCGGAACGCAGCACGGAGCAGGACCTCGGGACAGCTGGAGTCATGTGACCGAGGTTTTACAGCAGTAATCACTGAATCAAGGATTCTCCTCCTCCTGTCCTCATCCATGTTGTCTTTCTGGTCCTCTGAAAACCTCTGACCTGTTGACTCCAGGCCTGGCTCCGCTCATCATGACGGTTTGTTGTTGTAGTTAAGTGAAATACGATCTGGTGATAACACAGAGAGTTTTATTCTGAAAATTAACCGGATGTTTTCATTTTGTTTTGGTGCCTGACTTCCTGTCCCGCTCCATCTGCTCTGTTGAGATTGATGCGTCGTGCTCCGGCATCTGGCAAAAATAGAAGTCTTGTGTATCTGATCCGGAGGACTCCGACCTGCTGGAACAGAGACCCAGCTGGAATGCAACGGAGCGGATCCAGTGGAAGTTAACATATTTACCAGAATAGAATAGAAACCAGATCCGGTGCCATGATGGATCTGAGACAGACTGGACGCGGATCTGGTGGAATTTGGTCTTTAGGAATCCTGGAGCCAAGATATAATGTGAATTCTAGTCTTATGTCTACTGATACCGTTATCGAAACAACTTGAC
Source organism: Notolabrus celidotus (assembly GCF_009762535.1). NCBI lineage: Eukaryota > Metazoa > Chordata > Actinopteri > Labriformes > Labridae > Notolabrus > Notolabrus celidotus. The sequence goes on along the minus strand of NC_048288.1, from coordinate 4,165,582 downwards.
TGTCAGTCTTTATCTATACCTCTATCAATACTTTTATTTGGTTGAAGATGAGACTTATGTTTGCAGTGATTAAAATAAAAATGATTGTATCTTTAATTAAAAAATATTGGCATTGTTCGTTTTAATGATACATCAAGCTGAGTAGTGCTCACATTAGGAAATTACTGTCGCCTAATAGTTGTTTTACTGACGCCACCTAGTCTTACATGCTTTTATCATTCGAGTTTAATCTGGTGTCATATTGGATTTCTATTTTGAACTAACATAAGTTTCTACAAAGTTTAGGTGTGCTTACTACGGCTGCTTTAAGTAGAGGAGGAAGATGACCATCCAGCAAGAGCAGCAGCAAGAGCTGGCAGAGTTTCTCAACCCAAAGACAGTTGTGGGTCCTGGATTCAGCTGAATGTGATGCACAAATCTGATGTGCTTCACAAACATAAATTCACAGGACCCATGAGACTCAATAGAAATATCAAAAAGTGTTTTTTGGGCCTCCAAAGTGAAAATAAACATTGCATTTCCACCCCACACACAGCTTGTAAGGTAAGAAATCCAGATTCGACACTGCTGCAAGTAAATTTTCTCTAACTCCATAAAAAAACTATATGACTATTTCAGAAGCTGTAAACTGAACTTCATGGGGGGAATGTGTAGAGGTTTACTCCTGTGAAAAATGTATAGGTGCTTCACAGCAGTACCGTGTAACATATTTTAAAGGTGCATTCCGTTTTTCTTTACAACTGATGCACACTGTAAACCCAAACAAGTTGAAATGACTAAATGTTTGTGGTAACTGATTTGATAAAATATGATTTCAGTTTACTCAAATGTTTTCTTTCTTTTTACTTTCAAGTTTCCCAAACTCAAATGTATTAGTTACATTTTTTATATGTTTAATTCATACATACTAGATGAAACTGAGTACATGTCATGGTTTGGTTAGTTTAGTTCTTGTGTTTCATGCCTTGGTTCCTCCCCGTGTTTATTCTGTATTAGTTATCCTTTGTCTGTCTTCAGTGTTTAGTGATCCATGTCTCTTGTTGTGTTTTCCTAGTCTAGTCTTGTGTTTCCTGTTTTATTTTGTAGTTCTGAATCCTTGTGTTTCCTGTTTTATTTGTAGTTCTGAATCCTTGTGTTTCCTGTTTTATTTTGTAGTTCTGAATCCTTGTGTTTCCTGTTTTATTTGTAGTTCTGAATCCTTGTGTCTCCAGTTTAGTTTTATGTCATGTCCTTGTGTGTTTCCCTCCTTTATTGATTCCCCTCATAAGTCTCACCTGTGTCCTATATCCACACCTGTGTTGATAACTCTGGTTGTTTTCGAAACGGCCTGCTACATACTACCTATGAATGTAACAGGCAGTAGGTACTAGGGGTGAGTCCGACTAAGGATTTGCTTAGTCGAATCTGATTCATCAGATTTTGCCCATAGTCGACGAATAGTGGAATGTTTGTTGTTTTTCCTTATTGACCCAAAGTCTGCATGATGGTGAGATTTTTTAAATCTATATTGCAAAAACAACGAGGTGATGGAGAGAAAACTCAAATAAGGCCACCATCCGTTAAACATGGAACAACGTGCCGTTACAGAATAAGGAATCAGGAGATATTTAAACAGTGTTCACACAGAGGAGAGCAGCACTGTGGAGGGTAGTTTGTCCAACTTAAGACTAAACATTTGTATAATGTTCAAAATCAAACCTGAACCAGCTAAAGGGTTTTTAAATCTCTTATCAGTACCTTTTAAAACAGTCTTTCATCACGTCTTTGTCTTTTCAAATTGTATGTGAGGAAAACCATCGTGTGTACGGGCAGAAGTGCGCTCCTTGCTTTGTTGACTGTAAATCCTGTCTTTGAGAATATCCTCTCTGATGGTGTGGAGGTGGATGGGATGCTGTGGATTGTTTTTGAGGCTTTGGTACAGCTTTGGGTATCCCTCCTCGTTCTTTTGGCCCCGTACAGTTTTTGTGTGGTCCGGTAATCTTTGATCTCACAGCCCTCTTCATGAAGCTGCTCCTCATCTTCATCACTATTTTTTAGGATCAACTGAAGTTTTATTTCTGACATTTTGAGCTACCATGAACGTAGAAAGATTTAAAGACCAGCTGAGGTACGCCTGCTCCACAGGTCCTGCTAAATGGGAGAGTCCACCTTTAATTACCAGGGGAGATTTAATTACCACTTTAAGGAGATTTAACACTTCAAGAGCTGTTCTCAGAATTACATTAAATAAGTTTATATTTATATCAAAATAGGCTAAATGAGATACTATTTTTACGGGAAACAGGAAAATAGTGTAAAATTAGACATTGAGCACCCCCATGGTTTGAATGGAATGATCCACGTTTCATATGCAAATATTCCACTATGAGATTGGCAGTCAACTAAGGCTTGTTAGAACGATTTGGGGTCACCCCTAGTAGGTACTGCCCACTACATACTCTGTTTGAATTTAGTCTGTAGTCTGTCTGTTCTGTTGGATCTGGTCTGCCGTACGCTGGGCCAGATGTCACTGGTTTCAGAAAGCGGAAGTAAACAACGGTGAACCTGATAGAGAAACTGCTTCTTTAGCATCACTTATGATTTAAAAAGTTGAGAAGTGGTTTTTATGGAATTTAATATCTTTCACATTACCCCAAAACGGAATTCCCCCCGTCAAAAAAGAAGGAAAAAGAAAAAACAGAACGAGTGCTGTGCATTGTGGGAAACAGTACGTGAGGGAGACTGGTCCGATGCATACTGTGAAATTTTCGAGAATCAGTAGACATCCAGGAGTTTTGGCATACTGCAGATTTTGCTCTTGTTCACATACTACTTCCTGAATTTTGGCCAAATCAGTACATCCTGCTAGTATAGTAGGCGGTTTAGAAAACAGCCTCTGTGTATTTAGTTCCTCTGTGTCCCCTGTCCCTTCTTGGATCATTGTTTGTCTTTCTGTACCGGTACATCTGTTTGGTGATGTACTTCCTCGTTACTTGCTGCTTCGTGAAGCTCCACCATTGTGGTTTTTCAAGTGTGTGAAGACTTACATGGTGACGCTGATGATGTCATACACAGCGTCCCTCTGTACACTCAAACTTTGTTATTTGGACATGGATATTAACTCAATAAAATGGATCCACATATAATTAAAACAACATTAGTTGTCCTGATAACTCAATCATTAATTATTGGTTTAACTAAATAGCTGGTTTTGAGTGCTGTACCCTTAATGGCTATGAGTTAGAAGTACTGTTCAGGTTTATGGTATGCAGAATCAAAAATGTGAAGATTAAAACTATAATGAAGTAGTGTAGGTTTTTAAAGGTGTTTGTTTGACACTTTGTCACTGTATCTTATAAAATACTGTCCCTTTTCTGTAGTTGACTACTCCCATGTACAAACGGCACATGCAGTTTTCACCAGCTTCAAAACACATTCATAAGTAAGCACTTTTTGTTTTAGCCTGATTGGATATGAAAAAACTTCTATTATGATTTTATTTAATTGTGTTTTCTATTATTTTACTATTTTTGTCAAGTCTGACTCTTTGAGGGAAATTGTTCAATCATCATGATTAAACTCCATCCCCACAAAAAGCTGCTTTGAAAGACTGACGTGAAAATGTGAATTAAGCTTAGGCACATCAAAGTGTGTTGGACTAACCGGCTCCTTACTCTCCTCAAAGAAAACCTCATAATGTAAAGAAAACCTCTGATGCACATCCAGCTCTAAAACTCCTTCTGTTAAAAAGATCAACAATAGAGGAGACCAGGTTGTTTGATTGCAAAGAGTCTTTTTATTTTTCCTTGTGTTCAAGTACGGTCCTCTCTCAGCAGGGTCATCTAAGAAGCATGGACACACAATAACACACAACTCGCACCAGAGCCTGAGCGTCTTCAGGTGGGGTTTCTCTTTTGTCTTGATTGGGAGGGGAGGGGGGGCCTGATCAGCAGCTTCCACGTTTAGGTCAAGTGAACAAGAGTCCTGTTGTACATCACATAATCATTTTTTCTCTGCGAACATTTGTTGCATTTAGTGACACTGACATCTGCACATAAAAATTATATATATATTTATATTTATATTCATATATTCATAGATTTGTCATTCTATATCAACAATTCATTCTAGTGATTTTTACCTTGGTTGCTCATGTTGTAAAACTGGACAAACTGTCGGTAGGAATGCCTTGTTTGGACACTGATTTATACAGGAACGCACACGCACATACACGCAACGGAGGCATACGCACACTACTACACACATGCATGCATAGATACGCTCGCTCAGGTTTACGTGTACACACACGGGCCTCACATTCTGTCACATACATGCACACCTACACATACACAAACACACACACGCTTCTGTCCCCAAACACACACAGACACACACCCACGCACACGCACACACTCTCAGCCAACACAGAGAGGCAGGTCTGTACATCTATGGGAGGGAGATGTTACCCATGATCCCCAGCAATAAGTCAACTTCACCTGATTAAAACACAAGAAAATCAAAGTTACAAACAGCAGAGGGAGTCATCCAGTCATTGTCTGTAAACTTCGACAGAATGTCCCTTTAAAGTCTCACAGGACTGGCCCATGAGGTGTCAAAGTTTGGCACAATGTCTCTCCTTTGTTCCTTTTTGGACTGTACACTGTGATGTACAATGCTCACGGCGGCTCTTGTTGGATGGACCAGTTTCTATGCACAAGTGAGGATGAAAAAACACTTAAAGTTGACATGGTCAAACATATCAGCTCCTGAAAAAGGAGGAAACATCCCTTTCCAAAGACAGAGAGTGTGCTTTAAACATACACAGAGATTCTTTCGGCAGTGAAAAGCACTTTTGTTGACGAGGACTCAGGAGCAATACTGCTCTGCCAATCTGGTGCCGTGGCAGCCTCGGACTGCTCTTTACGTCTAAGTGTGTCCACAACAAAATTCACTGATGGAGAGAGAAAGACACAAACACTTGCAGGGTTTCCTCGAGTCAAAACAAAGGTGTCCACTGACAACCATCCAGAAAAATGTCCTGTGTTCTGCGTCTTTTGTTCGCATGTTTGATTCATCGTTGTTGCTGTTTGTTGATTTTAGTCAGTTGTAGGTTGTGGAAAAAAACAAGTGTGACAAGTGGCCCCATCAAAAACATGTGTAATATACACACTATATCACCTTTGAACTGTACACAAAATAAAAATGCTTCTTTTCAGTGAAAATTTACAAAAGTACAAATAAAAGAAGATGTAAAGAATGAAGAAAAAAAGTCTGCAGAAGATGACATTCCTTGAAAACAAATGAAGAAGCCTCCGTCGGCGGCAAGGCTATCGCAACCAAAAGAAAGAAGGAGAGAAGCAGTGCTACGTTTGTCACTCAGGTGAAATGGTAAACACCCACTTCTTGCCTTGTGCCTCGTGTGCTTTCATCTTTATCTGTGCTTTTATTCCTTCTGACCTCCTCAAGAACCCTCACGCCATCCTTGTCTCTTCCTCTTTGTCTTCAACAAAAGGTCAGGCCACCTCCTGCTCCTTCAGAGTAAGAGCTCACCCTCATCCGCTCCCCAATTACTTCTTGATCCCATCTCTCTCCTCCTCTCTGCGCACTCTCTCCACCTGCTCGTTCCCTCTCTATCTGTATTTCCCGGCCCACTCCTCCATCACCTTTCAAACACTCTTCTTCTCCGTATCTACTCCCACCCTCTCCACTCGTCTGTGCAATGGAGCTGACTTTGAGGAAATAAAGCTGTCTGGGAAAAAAAAGGAAAATGTTGGCATGCACATGCACAGTCTCTCTTTGTCACTCGACCTGTCTTCACTTCTTAACACCGTCTACTTCTGTTGTCCCCCTTTTTTCTGTTTCATCATGCCACTCGCTGTCACCTTGTGTTAATCTGCTGTTGAACACTTGCAAAAATAATCCCTTTCACACACGCACACACAGACTCTCCCTCACCCCCCCATCATCATAGTCTAACTAGACCCAGGAGTCGGGCGAGGCCGGGTAGTGGCTGGTCTCGTAGTTCAGTTCGCTGTACGGCCTAGAGGCCGAGTAGAAGTCTACGTAGTTGCCCGTGGATTTGAGGCCCAGGTGCATGCGCAGGTCTTCCCGTGGGTCCCGGGGCGGTCCAGCGGATGCTGGAGGCTGCTGGGGTTGAGCCTGAGGCTGGGCCTGCACCTGGATCTGTGGCTGAGGCTGAGGAGGGGGAAGCGGAGGTCCCTGGTCCTCATAGTAGACATCGTCGAAGCTCCGGCTCTGGCTGTGAGGCGGGGGCTGCGGCGGCTGAGGCTGGGGGAAGGAAGGAGGGGGAGGGTAGGGGTCGTAGTCTTTTAGCACCGATGCTGATGGGCTGTCCTGCTGGGGCTGGGGAGGCACGATGCAGGGCTGAGCTGGAGCCTAGTGAGGGAGGGGTGGAAATGGCAGAAAAGTGGCAGGTAGGGGTGAGGTGCAGAAAACCAGAATGGAGAGGCAGAAAATGTGTGTAGTGGGAGTGAGGGAGAGAGAGAGGAGAGGGGCAGGGAGAGAGTGAGCACATTATGGGAGAGGGGTTTGAAAGGCCGGCGGTACAGATGAAAACGCTCAGATAGGTATCAAGTGGGGAGAGACTCATGCTGTGAATCCTCCATCACATGCAGGTATCGAAGGGGCCAATTCATCTGTGATACTGTAACTGGCTGTGTGTGTGTGTGTGTGTGTGTGTGTGTAGGTATCACGGTGTAAAAGCCCTCTGCTCACACACCCATTGAAGGTGTTCAGTGGAGTTTAACTGCCAGAGATGTATCCACACATAAGTGGTTATTATCATGGGTTCAATACAGATGAACAAAGTGTGAATCTCCATATTGAGAGGATATGATGCTTTGTGTTTCCCCTCCCTCCTGAGCAGCAGAGCCTTTAACAGAGGCGGATAATTAGTGGAATCAACGGAGAGCGATGATTTGAATTACCAGTCAGGTGTGCGTTCAGGACACAGTGGTTTGTCGCTGGCTGCGCTGAGGGCGTGTCTCTGCTGCACAGTCTGCCAGCACATCTCTTATCACAGCCAGACACCTTTTGTGTGCATGTGAGTGTGAGAGTGTGTCGGAGAGTGTGTGTGTGCCTGTTCCATCCTGCAGCTATCTCTCCTAATAAGCAACTTGTCATGACAGCACACGCCAATTTATGAGAGTCTTGACGACATGCGTGCCCTGCTACAGCCTGCTGTGCTGCTGCAGCTGTGAGCGTGTACATTTATAGAGCACTGTTAACTCACCTGGTTCTGCTTGATGTCATCACTGGCGGTCAGGTAGGAATTCCGGAACAATGTGGATGTGCCACAGGAAACTTGAACTGAATGGAGAGAGAACAAAAAGACGACATCTTCGTATTAATGAATGATAAGTAATCCCCTTATCAAGCTTATTACCCGGCTACTAACTCAAAATATAAACACGTTGAAACAATTTTTTTTAAATAGCCCCAGTGCTCCCACGTCAGTTATTGTTCCATGGTGCTGGATTCTTATCTCCCTGTTGCGGTGGATTGAACATGCTACAGTAGATATCAAAAGTCTACACACCCCTGTTCAAATGCCAGGTTTTGTGATGTAAAAAATTGAGACCAAGATAAATCATGTCAGAACTTTTTCCACCTTTAATGTGATCTATAACATGAACAATTCCATTAAAAAAAAAGAAATCTTTTAGGGGGAAGAATAAAAAATAAGAAACTAAAATAATGTGGTTTCATAAGTGTACACACTCTCTTATAACTGGGGATGTGGCTGTGTTCAGAATTAACCAATCACATTCAAACTCATGACAAATAGTAGTCAGTATACACCTGTCATAATTTAAAGTGACTTTGATTCATCCCAATAAATATCAGCTGTTCTAGGAAGATTTTCACGACATTTCCTCAGTTCATCTTACAGCAAAAGCCATGGTCCACAGAGAGCTTCCAAAGCATCAGAGGGATCTCATTGTTGAAAGGTATCAGTCAGGAGAAGGGTACAAACATGTTCCAAGGCATTAGATATACCATGGACCACAGTGAAGACCGTCATCATCAAGTGGAGGAAAATATGGAACAACAGTGACATTACCAAGAACTGGACATCCCTCCAAAACTGATGAAAAGACCAGAAGAAAACTGGTCAGGGAGGCTTCCAAGAGGCCTACAGCAACATTAAAGGAGCTGCAGGGATTTCTGACTAGTACTGGCTGTGTACTACATGTGACAACATCTCTCCTATTCTTCATATGTTTATTACATGTGACAACATCTCTCCTATTCTTCATATGTTTATTACATGTGACAACATCTCTCCTATTCTTCATATGTTTATTACATGTGACAACATCTCTCCTATTCTTCATATGTTTCTGCTATGGGTAGGGTGGCAAGATGGAAGCCTTTTCTTATGAAGAAAAACATCCAAGCCCGGCAACATGTTTCAAAAACATACATGAAGTCTCCCAAAAGCATCAAATGTTTTATGGTCTGATGAAACCAAGGTGGAACTTTTTGTCCATAATTCCAAAAGGTGTGTTTGTCATAAAAACAACACTGTATATCACATAAAGAACACCAGACCAACAGAGAAGCATGGTGGGGGCAGCATCATGCTTTGGGCCTGTTTTTCTTCAGCTGGAACCAGGGCCTTAATCAAGGTGGAGAGAAGTATGAACAATTACAAACACCAGTCAGTTTAACACAAAACCTCCAGGCCTCCGTTAGAAAGATGAAGATGAAGAGGAATTTCACCTTTCAACACGACAACGAACCAAAGCATCAACAAAAGCATGGCTTCACCAGGAGAAGATTCAAGTTTTGGAATGGCCCAGCCAGAGTCCAGACTTGAATCCAGTTGAATATCTGTGGGGTGGTCTGAAGAGGGCTGTGTACAGGAGATGTACTCACTATCTGATGGATTTGGAGCTTTTTTGTAAAGAAGAATGGGCAAATATCACCACGTCAAGATGTGCCATGCTAATAGTGCTGTAATAAAATCAAAAGGTGCTTCAAACAATGATTAGTTAAAGGGTGTGTACACTTATGCAACCACTTTATTTTAGTTTTTCAGTAAGAAGCTAACGGTTTTATCATATTGTTTAGCGATAAGATGCTAACGGAATTTGACGGTTTCCCCTCACCTTACGGTCTATGGTGTCAACAAGCAGAAGCTAAATGTGTCTGAACTCTTCTCTGTGGATTGATTTGACATGACGTGTGATCAATTTGTCTCTGGTGTTGATCATGTTAGTCAAGAGGTCTCGACCAATCAGAATGAGGCATCTTTCACAGCAGGAACATCAGTAAGAGAGCCAGGTAATAAAAATGAATAAAAAGATGACATCTTCGAATGAATCAATGATGAATATTAATAGCACCACTACTCTGCTAATAATGCTCATTCAAAGACAAACAGAAGCGTGGGAAACGACACAATTGGCTCAAAAATCAGCTAATTAGACTCCAAATCTCCCTGCAGTTTGTTTTAAAGTCCGGCCTCGAGAGGACAGAGTGAGAAGACGGACAGAACGAGAAAAGAGGCAGAGTGAGGGAAGAGTTCAGAGACCAGGGGGTAAAGGAGAAGCAGACAAAAGAAGAGAGAGAGAAGAGATTGAAAGATAGCAGACTGAAAAACGGGCAAAGATGGAGAAAGACCCACGAGGACGGAAAGAGAGAGAGAGAGAGAGATAAAGAGGGGGATAAAATAGAATCATTTAATTCTTCTCAGTCTCTCCATCACACAAACACACACACACACGCACATGCACACAGACACAGACACACACGCACCTGCCATGCCGTCTTTCCGGGATGTGTGCTCTCCTTTGTTGCTATGGAAACCGGCGTTGGTTGCCGTGGAATCGTAGTCCATCTTGCGTTCCTTCAGACTCATCATCTCTCTGGGGGAGGCTGGAGCGCTTGCTACACACACACACGCGCACACACACACACACACACACACACACACACACACACACACACACACACACACACACACACACACACACACACACACACACACACACACAATAATGAGCAATAAACCTAGAACAGCATGTGCCTTCACACTTCTGCATGCTTATACTTTTCTGTGTGTGTATGTGTTTATATGTGTGTGTGTGTGTGTGTGTGTGCTGGCCTCTCAAGGTGCACAGTCATTATTCATCATTTAGCTTGTCGGCATAAAGGGTCACCTCCAGCACATTGAGGGACTTCTGGGAATTTACACACACACACACACACACACTCACACACACATGCATACACACATTTTGAATACATTATTTGAATATCAAATTTCACACCTGCTGCGCTTCCTTTTCAGATCAGACAATAGTTTATTTTGTTCCCCTGATGGTTCTACGTCTCATATTAAATATATATCTCAAGAGAACTGAACACTGGACGTCATCACACAGACAGGCGCTAAACGCTGTCATGACTGACCACTTAACCAGCAAATCCTCCAAGAGATGGAGCTCTGGGGGCAGCAACACACACCAGGAAGACAAACACACATGGGAGCAGGGTGGAGTGAAGTTTTCTGCATTAAAAATAGCTGTGATGATGTCAAAAGTTTCCATTCTTTCCTTCACAGATATTTAAGTTTTGATACATTCAAAGCAGCACTATTACTCTGGTCCTATTACTCTTCTCACAGGAAACACAATGATTGAGTTATTAATGTTCATACTGTCTTGATGTATTTATTTTCTCACTAGTTTTCATACACTTCTACTTATTTCAAGGTGTTGCTTTGATAAAGGAAGGCATGTGCTGCTTTTGGCTCATCATAGTGACTGGATTGTTGGTGATTTAGATGGTGTTGTCACTACCTGGCGCTTGCATGTACGGAGCCTGGGTCCGTTGAAAGTGGCAGTACTGTATGGGTTGGGTTATTAAAGTGGGGTTTTCTGCTGGTGGATATGATGGACAGTGGGAGCTGGCATGGAGGGGGGGGTCCTCTGGGACTCCAGAGTTAACTGTTCAGCCTCTCTAAGGTACCGTGGGCCTGACTAAAGGAAACATCATTGAAGGGAGGAGCCCACTTGATAACCACAGTGATGTGCTGGCTCTCGCTCCCCATCTGTTCTTTCTCTCTCTTTGGGGGACATCAGGAGCCATGTGGTAGGCTGCTAAATGTATCAGTATAGGGCGTAGTGCAGTGGGTTTCTTCACTGAGCGTTCATTCTTTCTTTCAGCACAAGTATGTTGTGTGTAACTCAAATTTCGATCAAGTTTCACCACCCTATGTCACTGGTGTTATTTTACACCAGCTGCAGATAAAAGATAAACGCTTTGTCATATTTAAATATGTTGACGGCCAAATTCCACCAGATGCATGTCCGGTCCGTCTCTGATCCGTCACAGCACCGGATCTGAGGTTTCTATTCTAGTCAATGTGTTAACTTCCACTGGATCCACTCCGTTGCGTTCCGGCTGGGTATCGACGGACGAGAGCGCACAGAGTCCGACCGCAGCGGATCGGAGATGGACCGGACATGGATCTGGTGGAAGTCCCGTGTTCGTTATTGTTTGTCGACTAACCATTGCACGGTAGTTGTTTTTCAACCATCAGCCTGACTGAGAGCAACCAGGTATGAGAGGCAACACTGCAACATATACCCCATTATAGAACTGCTTTTCTGGGATTGCCCACAGGAAGTGAAGACATCATTTCTGCAACAATATTTTGGCGAGTTACATTCATGACATTAACTCTGCTGGGGAAGATGAACCTTACGTCTCTGTGGTGACCAAACAAAGTTATTAACTTACTTCAGACATAACTTACATGCCTGTGTTCACACGTTCACACGTTCACACACATGCACAGACAAGGACAAACCGTGCACTGTACCTCCACTGTATCTCTCTCTCACACACACTCAGCATGTCTCAGTGTAATCCACTTATAGCATACCATAAGTGCTTACTCAGTCCCTGTTATCGGGACTGACTGCATTTGAAGAATCCTTTATACCTGTATCAGCCCATTCAGGGTGCTTAGCTAAACATTCCTGTAACTAACCACGGAGCGTACGGTATATATTCTATACAGCTTCTAATCTAAACCTCTGAGTGAAGGACACACTCAAAATAAACCCAACATTGAGGTATATTAACAGCTCTCCGTCTGTGGCTACAGGAAAGAAACACATCAATACACAAAATATGAGAGCTACTGCCGGAGACACAAACAAGAAGAAAAGACACATTACAAACAGTAGTATCAGAAGCCTTTGTTCTCTTTAGCTGTTCTTTAAACCCTGATAATAAGCAGTGTGGAGAAACACTTAAAAATCTGGTGAACCAAATAGAAGAAAGGCTTTTAAAGTGATTTTTGGAGTGCCTTTGAGTCTCATCTTATCTCTTTAAAACCTGAAGGACTCTTTATTCAGTCACTTTAAAAGCAAAGTCTCAAACATGATACGTGGCTGTTTGGCTGTGGTGAATAAAATTACATAAATTACATGAAGCAAGATAAAGACGAGCGGCTTCTGTAATGTTTGGATGTATTTGATATTTGATTCAGGGCATTGGACACCTCTGCAGTGAATTCTATTAAGGTGGATGCTGAGAACCTGTCACACACACCTCCAGAGATGGTGTCATCACTCCTGGTAACGGACACCGCGGGGACCTGGATTGTAACTTCATAAAAGCCCAGAAGACTGGTTCTATCAGCGCAGTCACAGCAGGACCCTGTGGGGACCCTGATGAATCCAAAGGTCTCCCTCCCTCCCTCCCTCCCTCCCTCCCGCTTGCTCTCTTTCTCGCTGCCATCCTTGCAGCCCGCAACCTCTCCTCCTCCTCTCTGTCTCCGCCACAGTTTTACCACTCACTGCTTACTCTCTCTCTCTCTTCCACTCCTTCTCCCCCTGCACGCCATCGTTACTCCTTCTGCTTTGATCCATCTCTAAGGGCCGGATTGCAGACTGGAGCATATGCAGAGAGGAGATACAGATGCAAGAGGGTGTGTGTGTGTATTAGACGGTGTGTGTGTGTGTGTGTCTGCGAAGACCAAGAGATCAGAGAGAGAGGTGAGAAGAAAGTAGGATTACTGCAAAGAGGAGGAGGATAAGAATGAAACGGGCGAACAAGAAGGGAAAGAAGGGAACGGGGGAGGTGAGGAGTCCAGAGAGGGGAGGGGCGGCAGAAAGATGGGAGTCATTTCCAATCTTCTCCCATTTATCTCCCCCCCTCCGACACAGACGTACACAAACTTCTCTGAGCATGATGATCTCAAAACTGCTTAAATTCAATGTCACCGGCCAAAGTCAAATCCTTCACTTCCTGCTCCGTGCATTCACCATCCCTCAATCCCTAATTCTTCCAGCATCCATGCTTTTCCTCTTTATCTCCTCTTCTGTTTATCTCATCCTCCGCTTTCTCTCTCTCTTCTTCCTCTCAAACACACACACACACATACACACACACACACACACACACACACACACACACACACACACACACACACACACACACACACACACACACACAAACACACACCACTCTCCCTCTCTCCCTCCCTCCCTCTTAGCTGGGTCCTTGAAGACCTCTCTAAGCCGGGAGGAAGGAAAAGTACTTTTCTGCCTCATCAGCTTGCTAAGCCCGGTGTGGAGAAAGCACAGCTAAAGGCTCCTCTTCTACTGATGCTAACAGCTAATGCTAATACGCCCTTTGCTGGGCATGAAGGCCAATGGGCTCAAGCTAAAGGCTAACGATAATCTTACTTTACAGCGTTGGAGCCCATGGTGGGCGGGCACTGATGCTAGCAGCTCTCTCTCTCCATATATATATATATATATACCCTTGATATAAAGACTGATCAAGCGGTAACCCGAACACTACGGGCTAATGTTTAAATTATAGCTCATTACTGCCATGTGTGCCTTCAGGTGTGTTCATGCCTCACAGACATGTGCAGACATCTCCATACTTGAACTACATTCACACTGCAGGCAACAGTGACCCATACCTGAGTTTATTTTGCTCATGTGTGACTCAAATCAGTTTTTTTAATGTCAATTTGAAAAGCACAATTCACATGGAGTCTGATCTTTTGAAATTGGATTCAGACCACCTTCATATGTGGTTCTCAATCAGATACAAGTTTGATCCAAGCGGAAACCTCCAGTCTAAAAATATGAGTCCAATGCAGAAGTGCTAAAAGCTGCAGTTCATGGAGGATCCGCTTCAGGCTGGCTCTGGAAGTACCGGAAACCACATACTCATGAATGGGAAAAAGCCGATCTTTACAGCAGAAATAAACATGTTTACAGCCTGGTACCAAAGACGAGTGTAGTCTGGATAGCTCATTTCTCGATCGGCACACACTGTGCGTGGGTGAACTTTTTTCTAACGCGGCAATTTCGAAGATATTTAGATTACGAGTCTTCCAATGAGAGGCACAGCTGACTTCACTGACAGGCAGGAACACTAGCTGTTGGCGAGGAGGCTCAAACTCTACCTCTTTACCTCACACTTGCTCCACAGCAGCAATATGGCTGCCGCAACCGATTGGCCTCAAAACAGCGCTTCAGAAACAGATGGGTGACGTCACAGATACTACGCCCATATTTTATACAGTCTGTGGCTGGATCCCTTGTGATGAGACCTCAGTCCGATCTGCCACGTGTGAATGGAGGCCACTTTGACGTCACAGTTCCTCCTTTTTAACTATTATCTCCTCATAGATTTGTGCAGGGCAAGAAAATTAACACCCGCTAAGCACCATTGGCGGGTAAAGAATTAGTTTTGCGTGTAAAACAAAAACACACATCTGCCAGTGGCCGATGGACATTTTAATCTTATTTTTTTTCATACTTTCACCCATTTCTGCCGACTGTCAGGCTATTTTGACCCACGCTGCGAGCTGTACTTGTGTTATGATTTGGTACGTGGGGAGCAGCGTGACGTCAGCTAATGGAGTTCTATTCATTCCCTTTGCTTGAAGAAGCACGGCGGGAAGAGCGTTTCGAGGAAGATGTGGCGACACATTCCTGGCGTGAAGCCACCACGAGCAAAAAGGATAAACAAAGAGGCAGGAGACGATCAAGAAGAGGAACAGACAGCTAAACGGAGTATTGTCACTAAACGACGTTTCAAAGAAAACTGGAAAATTGACGAATTAATTTGAATATTTCTAATAAATGATGATGCAGCTGTCACCTTGAAATGAAGTATAACCTAATAAAATAGCATTAATCTAATATTATCTGTACATAACTGTGTTCTTTAAGTAATGCTTAAGTTGGATTTTCAAAATAAAAACGTGTGGTCATTCAAAATTAAATAAGGCATGATTTTTTTGTATTTTGTCGGTGAAAAATATTTTTGGCCGGTACATTTTTAGAGATCACTAGCCAATGGCAGATGAGGTAAAAAGTTAATTTTACGCCCTGGATTTGTGCGTCCACAGCTCATCAATCTCAATCTCAACCTGTGCTCTACTTCAGTGGCTGAAATGATCTTTATACGCTGTGCTGCACGTGAGAGCTGTGTTGTTGAATTTACGGCATGCAAGTCAATTCTGCACTGTGATCAATTCACACGTGCTTCATACAGACTGCATTCAAAGCAATACTGGGATCAGCCACACAAAAAACTGGACCTTGGAGCACTAAGGCGTACAGTTTGAATGTAGTTCTGATCAGCCTTATCTTTACACCTTTTGTTGGACTAAATTGACTTTCTAACAGAGGCCAAGGTAAACCCTTTCTCTGAAAGGTAAGATGAGAACAAGAATTTATTACTTACCAAAACCTGAAATAAAACAGAGGCTTCAATCTGAATAACTGCTTTCATCTCCTCATATTCACTCCACAGCTGAAGGGAGTCGTTCAACATTTTTGCATCAATGCTGATTCATCCTTAGGGACTAGAGTGAGACTGACACCACTCTTTTCTCTTTATATTACAAGCTGGATAAAGTTTTACTAAACAAGAATCATTCTGTTTTTCCATCAACACAAGCAGAGAGAAACAGCTACCCCGAGTAAGTTTTAGTAGACAATGACACAGACATCTTCTACATTCATTTAATGTTCTTATTTTCTTTGACTACAATTTAATCGCATGAAACTATTAAATATTAAAAGTATAAGTGAGAGGATTTGGTAAGAAAGTTTATTTTGTTTAACTTTTAATGACATCGGACAAGAGGTTCTTAGTTATTTCCATTCTAAGATGATTTAATATTGACACTGGATTTTAAATTAAGAAACAAAAGAGGTGGTTTCCTTTAAATCTCAAAAATAAAGGAAATAATCTTTACAAAAATGACCTCTTTCTTTATTTAATGAAATTCTTAATCTAAAAAAAGTACTGCAAACAGAGGTGAAAGTAATTCACTAAATTAAAACACATCATCTAATCTGGACCTTAATAAGGGCAACACTTTGAACCCTGAATGCACACAGACGATCGGCTGTGATAAAACCCCTGTGAGGGAATCTTCCTTTGATTGCCGATGTAACACTGTGTGACACCTAGCCTTTAATTTCCGGGGTGTTGACAGTCCAATATGTCTCTACTCCTTTTAGACTCACTCTTGCACCTGAACTTCACAGGACCCTGGTGATCTTGCTGAGCCAGATGTCTTGCCATGTGCGATTACCGAAGCCTAATATTAGATCAAAGTCAATTTTAACTCTGAATTTATTCCTGTTCAGGAAGAGACTCTCACTTTGCAAAACTGTCCTGACTGGAAAGTTTGTGAAGGAGAACTTTTTGTTTAGGGAACTGAAAAGGAAACAAACACTCACACACACACACACACACACATGCATACTCCTCATACATACTGTCTGTACTGTGAGTGTTGTGTGCTCCTTACCAGAGCGGTTATTTGGTGACGTCCTCACAGGGGAGACAGAGGGGGTTCGTGAGGAGGAGTAGGGCCTCTGTCTGTCTCTCTCTATCGTTGAAGCGGAGCCCACAAAGTGATACTGGGAGTAACCGTCCTGTGAAACAAAGACAAAAACAGAGAGTGTTAAAAGTAAAATAACAAATATAACGATAGTGACAGTAAAAGTTATTCTCTTTATTAAAAGTATATGACATGGATAGAGTCAGAAGCAGAGAAGGCAATCAGGAAGTACAGTACATGGTGGGGGCCAAACTCGGGGAAGAACTGTAGCCTTTGTACACAGCAAGCAAGATCTAACACCAGAGCGAAACCAGCATCTCATCCTTTATTATCATAGCTAGGTGCAATAAACACTCAATAATCCAAAATAATCCATAAATCACTCATTTTGATACACAGCTGAGCATATAGTTCCATTTGGTAGACAGAAACACAAAATAACTTGACACCGAATCAAGGATTAAAACAGTTTGGGGTGTGCAATAAGAAAAAGCATCCAAACATTTGAAGCTCATTAGTCAAACTCCATTAGAACAGTGATTAATTCTCAAAAGCAAAACAAATCATAACAAATCAATTCAAGAAAGTAGTCTGACACATTCCCCTCTGCCGGTTGTCAGAGTATAGATCCTCCTGGTCAAACATTACTCCAACACAAGTGAAAGTTGTTCAGTCAGATTCTGACTTGAGTTAAAGTCCTGGTGTACTTGATTTTAAAAATACTGAAGTATTCAAAGTACTTTTTAAAATATCTCTAAATGTATTTTCACAAAGCATGAGGTCAGTCAAGAATGCATGGGTGAACATTCTGCTCCGTTCTGTTTATCTAGAAAACATGATTTCAGATGTAAAAAGTCTACCATGAAATCTAAACTAAGTTACTACAAGCACAGACAAGTTTACAATGTTCCTCTGGAATCAAAGCAGTGTGTTAGCTCCAGACCTCCACATGCTTTCTCAGGCTAGATGCTGATGTTTTGGAGGCTGTGATGAAGTTTGTGTGGTAAACAGATCAGAGATTTACAACAATACAAACAATCATTCTTTATTTCAAAAGCTCAAACGTGGGTTTAAAATATGGCCGTGGTGCTCAGGTAGAGAATCATCATCCTTCTCAGTCATAGCCATCATCGCCACGACTAAATGAACGCACTGATCTGAAGAACGTTTGATCTACGCTCAACCCAGGTACGGCTACACCACTGAGACAAACCAAACACAAGGACACCAACAGTTTACGGTCTTTGGGATCTGATTTCAGAAAAGAAGACTCATCAGCTGACTTCAAAGATAAAGTAGAGAGTAACTAGAGCACTGATTGAAATGTAGAGGAGTCAAAAGGATGAGATTTGTCTTTAAATGGAGCAAAAGTAATAAGTTCACCAAAAAATAATACTCAAGTAAAGTACAGATACTCAAACACTGTACTCAAGTAAACTAACCTGTTACTGTCCACCACTGCTTGTCAGATTCACCTATTCACACCACATTCACTCACTGATGGTAGAGGCTGCTATAGTAAGGGACCATCACACAACAGAGGGAGCAATTTGGGATTTGGGGTTCAGTGTCTTGCCCAAGGACACTTCGGCATGTGACTGCAGGAGCTGGGATCGAACCGCCATCCTTTCAATTGATAGACAACCGACTCTACTGACTGAGCCACAGCCGCCGTCAACCATCTCCGAGAGGAAAAAGTGGAAGAACATTCTGTCCTGTAGAGCTGGAGAGAGCATCTCTAAGCTGCTGATCTCTACTGAGTATCATAAAGCAAATCAGAGTCCTACCTTACCTTACCTTGTTGGGATTGTAGTTTACATAAGCAATGTCATGTTTTATCAAAGTTTACAGATATGTGATCATAAAATGCTTTGCAAAACTTTTTCAATTTGAAGAAAACGTAACATGGTATGAACATTTTGGATTTTTTCAGCAAAGACATTTTAGTGAATCAGACTGCAGAGTGTGTAGGAGGGAAATATCTCTCCTTGGTTGCAGTTTTAATTCAACTTTTATCACATTGTACTGAAAAATAAAATGTTTCTTTTTTAATTGGTTGTCAAAATTGGGTTTCTTAAGCCTCAAACTTGTAATAGGCAAGTCAAAAATGTGTTTTGGACCTTGGTGGACAAAAACAAAACACCCACACAGGCATGCCTTCACAGCTGTCCACACATGACATATTAACACACCTGCACCAAGACAGAGCTTAGTTAATGTCCTCTGTCCTTGTAGGAAAAATTAATACTACTAACAACTCACAAGGATAATTACTGCCAAGCCAGTGACTTTGAATCTGTATTAGTTCAGCAGTGATTGGAGCAAAGCCCTTTTCATAAAAATGGATTATGAGAGTCAACAACAATCATAGAGCTGGAACCAAATTCAATTTAGCATTAGGATAATTGGGTACCTCTGAAAGCAAAGCACAAGCAGATGATATAAGATAATGGAAGCATTCTCCATCATCACTGTGCAGGATGGACTGTAGAGACTGTGAGTGGACGGGAGAGAGGGATTACTTCGGTGGAGTTAGGATGTAGAGGAGAATGAGAGGACTGAGGGATGGAGGAGATGAGGCAGAAAGAAAGTAAGGACAGAGCAGAAGCTGAGAGAGACACAAGATGACAGCAAGTAATGAGTGCAAGGAGGAGGAGGATGCCAATGGAGGGAGAGTAATGACAGGAGAGAAAAGATAGCAAGAAGAGGAGAGAGGTAACGAGAGGGAGGAGTGCAGATGGAGAGGTAGAGACGGAAAAAAAAAAAGTTAGCTGGAGAAGTCTCACGTCGTCCCCTGATTCCTATTTCCTGGCATATCACCGAGGACTAATAGAAAGCTGGATCCTCTGACACACAGTAGTTCAAAGGTAACTCACTTCCATCCCTACCTCCTCTCCACCTCATCTATTTATCCACCACTTCCTCCCTCTTCACACACACCTTGTTTCACATTCTCTTTCTCCTCTCCTTCCCCAACACATCTCATTACAGAGCATGTAACCTCCTTATGGTACACCGCTGCCACTCTGCAATTGGCCGCTGCCAGGCTGTCGTGCTGATCAAATGAACACAGTCTCTGAATATTGAATGATGGATGTATTTTGCAGAGTGATGTATGCAGTCTGCTGTCTATAATGTGGCGGCTCACAGGAAAATGAAGGGAGCTTTATGATTGGTGGCTGTGGCTCAGGGGTGGAGTGGATTGACTACCAATTGGAGGGTTGGGGGTTCGATCCCTAACTCCTGCAATCTATATTAAAGCATCCTCAGGCAGGACACCGGAAACTTAAATGTCCCCTGTAGAGATAGCTTGAGTGGGAAATGAAACTTAGACGACACAGCTGGTGAGCGACTGGTGCAATTGGTGCATGTGATGAAGCTGCTCTTCACTCTCTCTCTCTGTTCGCCAGCATGTTCTTTCCCACTTATTCACTTGCAGCCTCCTTTTGATGTCAAGTTCTGCATCCTGAGGTTCAGGCTGTCCTGAAACTTTCAAGAAATGATTAGAAGTGCATGTGTGGAAGGTGCTACTGCAAGATTTCACACTCACCATCATCGTGCACAGCTGCAGCTTCTCCTAACACCTTTGGTAGACGCACATTTTGTTTATTTTCATTTAAAATCTGTATTTCTGTTGTTTTTATCTTAACCACTTTCACCTCCCTGAAAGTCAGACTCCAGCTGTTAAAACACTTTCTACTTCTTCTTCTTCTGCGATCGCTATTTCTGCACCAGAAACCCTGAATTCTTGGAGGTGTGAAGCTACTTGGCAACAAACCTGATTCTGATGATCGTTATGTAATAAAGTCAATGTTGCTGCAATACATTTCACAGTTATCTTTCAACATAAATTACATTAACTCTAAACCTTGACATGCAGCTTTTCTCTCTCTTTGTAATCCCCTGAAGCCGCAGTGAGTGTTGTGACTGTGACTCATACATTATGAGAGTAGTTATTGTTGTATGGTTATGACACTTGTTCTCCCTGCCTGAGGTCTGTGCTGTTGTCCCCATCATGTCTCTCTCTCTCTCTCGGAGTTGCAGGTAGCCCTCGGTGACTCAGGGACAGCTAATGATGCCTGCTTTCAAACAGGGACTCTTGAAGACTGCTTCACTCTGCCTACTTCCTCCTCTTCCAACCAACCGTGTCATGTAGTGTCTATATTAGTGCTCCATAATGCACCGGTAGACTTCCGGTTAATATATAATCTAAGAGAAGTCCTTTTATTTATCCTCCTCGTACTTGTTTCTATCTTGGTTTGCAAAATCTAATTCCAGCAGTGATGATTTTATAATCTGTGCACCTGTAGGCCTTTTGGAGTGAGAAATAGAGGGGTGGGCTCTGGTTTCCCCTCAGCAGGGTGTAACAGAAGGTTAGATAAACAACAACTACTACTATCCGTCTCACCACTATCATCTCTCTCTTTCATCTCCCTATTACCCCTCTAGAACACTACGCTCTCAACATGCAGGCCTGCTCATCGTACATAAAGTCTTTAAAAGTAGTATGGGATGTAGAGCCTTCAGTTATCAGGCCCCTCTCCTTTCTACCAGTAAGGGTCCAGGAGGCAGACACCCTCTCTACTTTTAAGAGTAGGCTTCAAACTTTCCTTTTTGATAAAGCTTATAGTTAGAGCTGGATCAGGCTTGGTCCAGCTCATGCTGCTATAGGCTTAGACTGCCGGGGGACCTAACACACTTTGATTGAATGATTGATTGATGTACTTCCTGTATTGCAGCTCCTTGTTGATTTTATGGAGTTTAAATGAAATAGAAGAACCTTTAAGTTGACATCATTCAGACGAACCTTGTATTTGTGGAAATGAATAAAGTTTTGTGGGTTCTAAGAATGATTTTTTGCTCACTCGTCAATGATCGTGACCCACAAGTCAGTCAGTGAGGTAAAACTGGTTCAAAGGATCAAACATCAAAATGTCATATGAGACTCAACAATAGGAAAAATAGATCTTTGCACCAGTTTTCACCAAAAGAAAGATGCATGTTGTGTAACATCGTGTCCACACACAGTTCAACTGAGACTTATTCTCCACCTGGTTTCCTTCCCTTCCTACCCAACATCCCCCCCCTCTCTCTCTCTCTTTCTCTCTCTCGCTCCCAGTCCTCCAGGCCCGACAGTAAATGTGAGATTAAAAAAAAGAAAGAAGGTTGCTAGGAAACCATTCTGCCTGTTGCTCTACCCATCATTGGATGGTTAGTTGAAGGTCGTAGGACTGCGAGGTAAAAAGCGATTACTGTGCCAACAAATGAGGTATATGAGTGAGTGTGTGTGTGTGTGTGAGAGAGAGAGAGAGAGAGAGAGAGAGAGAGAGAGAGAGAGAGAGAGAGAGAAGCACTCATGCCAGACAGCAATTATGGTAAAAATTGTAAAAGGTTATCCGTGGTGGGCGCTGGGTCCCCTCTGGGTCTCACATTGTCACCTCTTCAGTCCTGCAATCCTGTTCTCTATTTCCCTCATTTCACACTCAGATTATCAGATAACAGTCACACACAGATCCATCACCTGTCCTCACAGGAGTAATGTACCTCTGACCTTTGCTTTCTTTACTCTGGTTGCTTCGGCTAAATGAAGAAGTGACCTTTCTTCTACTGTTGCATCTATTTTCCTGAGTGTAGATCCTGCAGCCCTGCCTCTCTGTCTTCCTAAAATACTGTTGTTAGCCTGCGCTGAGACAGGCTATCACAACACACTTCTCTGAGCCTCCCTGTCTGACACAGGTGAACATCAGAGGGAAACCAGGCACAACACAGAGGCAGCTTCTGAGGCCTGGGGTTGGTTTGATGTCGACTTAAGTATTTCAAACACTCATCTCTTTCTGGCTGTCATTTCTTGTTAATGCTGGATTGCAGCGGATGACTTTTTAATTCTAGCTCCCTCTAGACAAAGGAGCATCTTGTTAATAGCAGGCTCAGACAGAACTTGTCATCTGAGGAACTTTACACGGCAAACACTTATGAAAGTACCTGAAAAACATCACTGACTCACTTACCTTTTGAGTAATGTTTGTTTCATCTCAATCAGGTGGTTGTGCTTTCAGAGGAACAAAATACAGAGCTCGCTCGAGGTCATATAAGTGGTCGCCCTGGGCGCCATGGTCTCAGGGGTGTTGGCTTAAGCCCATAATAAAAATATAATGTGCAATGTAAACTTCCTGTCAGATTGATGACTTCCCTTCATCTCTCTCACCTGCTCAACCACCCACTCATTATGCATACTCTGACATCAGCCATACATTGTATTAAAACCAAGCAGCATACTTTGGCCGGGAGAATTGAAGCCAATGCTCTACCGCTAAAAACTGCAGTTCATCTTGTGTCCACTTGAGGCTGGCTCCGGAAGTACAGGAAACCACATACACAACAATTCAAAGAAGACGATCCTCTATGGCAGAAATAAACATGTTTACAGCCTGGTAAAAAAAACGAGTGTAGTCTGAGTAGCTTATTTCTCTATCAGCACACACTCCAGGGGGTGAATTTTTTTCATAAAGCGGCAATTTGAAGATATTAAGATTACGTTTTTAGCATAATTAGATGCTAAAGACTGACAGGCGGGAACACTGTAGCTGTTAGCAAGGAGGCTAAAGGCCCACCTCTTTACCTCACATTAGCTCAACAGATGTTAGGTTGAGTTCAACATTTCCAATATGGCTCTCGCCGACGATTGGCTTCAAAACAGCGCTTCAGACACAGATGGGTGACTTAATGGAGACTACGTAAGGGATAATGTATGGTTAGACGGTTGTTATGGAAAAAAGAATCCTGACAGGGTGAGACAAGATGCGAAGAGGAGGGTCTTGACCACCACAATTTAGCTCATCTTAAAAGATTCTGACACCGATCAGCTGCTCAGGTCTGCAGCTTCAAAGTGACAAAAATACAAATAAACTTAATAAGGAGTGATTCTGACCAAGCCGACGTCATGCCATTTACTGCTGACACACGTGGACACCTTCATGAGCCGGAGTTTATAAAGGAAAAGGCGATTCAATGCACCGGAGGAACTTCTGAGCTAAACTGGAGAGCAGGAGAGATTCCCATGTTACCTGGTGGGCTAATGTAAGCTAATGCCCATAGTTAACACACAATGAGCTGAGAAAACTTCCAGCTGTCACAAGCAAGACTTAACAACAGTTCATTGACCTTTGGGAATTAAGATAAACCATCAGATCACAAACTAGTGTAGCTAGTATAATTAGTGACATAAAACTCATACAACCCAACTTCAAAAACAATAAAATATCCCTGTAAGAAGCAGAACCTGGGCTTGTCCCCTCGTCATATAACTGAGAAAACAACTGTCTGGCACTTTTTAATGTTTAAACATGTAGTTAGCAGCAGAGTCCGGTCATTTCTCCTTAGCCCATATCAGTAAGAAGCCTTTTATTGCCCTCCAGGGGGGCGTGTTCCATAAGTGTGTTCCGTCACGTGAAAACTATGAATTATACAGTCTAGGATGAAAACACAAGTATAGTGACATCATCCATTGGTTTCTGAAGAGACGTTATGACGCCCAAAGTGCCGGTGTTAACTCCAATTAACTTTTGAACAATCTGGAAACAGGCAGAGAGGTGAAGCTGAGGCAGTCCTTAAGCCTCATGGTAAACAGCTACAGGGTGACCTTAGCTACTCCCTTTATAATGCTCCTTAAAGCATAACTGTTATCCTTAATGTCATCAAAACAGATATGTGACATTATTCACTCTCATACTGTTTTTAGATTCAAAGAATCGAGCTATGGAGACCAACAGTTTTGTTGTACTAGGCTGTAATCATGTTGTAAAGATGGACACTCTAACATGCAGCCTGTTGGGGATTCCTCGGCTTTTGCAGCCAGCCTCAAGTGGACACTCAAGGAACTGCAGTTTTTCGTACTTGACAGCACTTCCAGGTTCAAGCAGAAAAACAATAGTGTAATAATGATAATAATATTAATAAGTTTACAGTAATAATAGCTACTGGTGGTAGTGTTTAACTCCTCAAACCAGTGGTATACCTTTGTGTAATACAGACACACTGACAGACAGAGGGAGGGACAGCAGCAGGGGATGAGAGAGACATAGATGGAGACTGAAGCTGATCATGAAGACAAGCTGAGAGAAAAAGAAAAATCAGCCGATGATGAAGGAAAGAGAGAGACAGTCAATAATGATGAGAGCTTACTCTGTTTATCTGAAAACGTGTTGAGTTAAGGTAAATCATTCTATCTTTGCTTAATTCATTTTCCCTCCAACTCTAATCACAGATCAAATAATGCAGCTCCAAAGGTGCACACATTTAAAATCTTCAACCATAGAAAAATTAACATTAACATGACTGTAAATGTTAAACAGGATGTACTTGAGTAGCTCTCTCTGTTCAAGAGCTTTCACACTACATTGTCATATTCACTATAGTCTCGTGGTGGCAGAGGCTGCCATGTAGAGTGCCCATCATTATTAACCAATCTATTCACATGCATTCACACACTGCTGGCTACGCCTTCAGCAGTAATTAGGGTTTCAGTGTCTCGACCAAGGGCGCTTCAGCATGTGGATCAAAGGAAACCATCTGATTGAAGGACGACACGATCACTGAGACACAGAGTTATACTGAAGGAGCTCAGACGACACACATCGGTATCAACAGACGTGTTTATGTTTCAGGTGAGGACCTTAAATTCAAAGTTCAAGGTATGTCCTCCCCAACAAGTCCTTATTCCTTAAATCCTTTGTTGTCGCTGTGGTTGTGGAGCAGTATTAGTTTTTTGAGGGGGGGTCACCAAATCCTGATCTCACGCAGGACAGCACATCCACCAGAGCCGGCCCTGTCCGAACATTTCCTGCGTTGAACTCTCTGTTTCTTCCTCTTCAAATGTATTCGCTTTATTTACAAGAACATCCTGAGCATTATATGTGCAAAGATCCTTCAGATGACTGGGCAGTGCAATCAATGACCTCTCTCTCTCTATCTCACACACACACACATACACACACACACACGCACACACACGTATCTCACTCAGTCATATCACACACCCACACACTGAGTTACACATCCCTGGAACATATTGTAAATCTGTCACACGTGTGACAAACACAACATCTCTCTGACCCTGAACCCCATCTGTCATGCATGTGTGTATCTGTTTTAGTGATTTGTGTTGGTGATACGTGTGTGTGCGTGTGTGTGAATGTGTGTGTGAGAGAGAGACAGAGTCTGATTAAGTATCCAGGCTAGATCATTTATCAAGAAATGAGGCACGGCAGAAATTACAGACTGAACAGTGATATGACAAAGTGTAATGGTGTGAATATATACAGTCTGAAATGCAGTGTTTAGTTTGTGTGTGTGTGTGTGTGTGTGTGTGTGTGTGTGTGTGTGTGTGTGTGTGTGTGTGTGAGAGACAGAGATAGACAGAGCCTATATGTGTGTGAAATGGGGGATTCGGTCCTTCTGGTCCTATTAAGAATAGGTTTATTTACAAAGTGACCATGTTTGAAGTCTTTGTTCTCTGTAAGAATCCCTTGTTGAACAGTACCGCACATTTGTTGTTTACTTAAAAAGATGACCCATGGCTTCCCTCCCAGGAAATGCAGATCAAACAGCACACACACAAACACACACACAGCGAACGAGGACACATCCTGTCAAATAATCCAAATAAACTGGGGTAAAAGTAGAGTTTTACTGCACTCTGGAGACTATTATACATGATTTATCCTAAAGTCAGCGCTGTGTTGCTACAAACAGATTCTGGCTTTGGTTTATTAATGACTGCTGCACCACTGATCTTTTGAGTCATCTCAGATGCTATTTACATACAGAGTAACTGTTTATTTTCAGGCCCTCAACTTTTGCGTTTTAGTGCCTTCGAGAGGTGCCGGGCAGCCCAGCTCCTCGGTTCTGTTGATATTCTTTCTTCCTTCTTGCCTCGCTCACTGCTCCCAGGGCACTGCCGTAGGAAGTGATTAACTCTTCTCACTGCAGTTTGACAAAAACACACCATTTCAAAGGCACAGATACACACAAACGCACACAGACAAACCTACATACTTGTATACCCACACCTATAACTTCTACACAGTTTGAAAGAGTTGGAAAATGCTCTCATTACTTCAAAACTTCAAAGCAAACAACTCTTTGCCAACATAGCTCAAATTGACTCATTATTGACCCCACGCTTTTTCGCCTCTTTCCACAAACGCACACGCACACACACACACACACACACACACACACACACACACACACACACACACACACACACACATAACTCAGGCATGCTTATTTTCTGCAAAAATTTCAAGAACTCACATCACTTCCCTTCCTCACTCCTCTCCTCTTTTCCCTCCTCTTTGCTTTCGCTCACAAACATTCTGCAGAGACACCCGGCTCCTCTCTCGTCTAAATTGTATGCTAATCCATGTTTGGATTGGAGGCTAACAGGATTTTTTGCTTGCACCTAACACCCATGACCTAATACGTAAAGCAGGGATACCAGCAGTAAAGTCATTTATTTCCAGCTCTGGACTCAGGCGATAAAGTCAAGTGTGGATCCGCTAATGCAACGATTTTCACAGTTTTAGAATTAGGGCTGGTTTGTTGCTAACTAAGCTGTGTTCATACAATTCTTAGAGGGAACAGTCAGGTACGGCATCCATTAGCCTCCCGAAGTTTTCTCTGTGTGTCATGATTTGTTGCACAGTGCCAGCTCAACTTTTTGGAAAGTGTCAGAAAGTGTGAAATAGATGTAATTAAAAGAAGTGTCTTCAATAACAGCTACAAGCTAACTGCGTTATGAGACGGTGCTCATGTAATGGAGTTCAGGTAAATGAGTTAGGAGGAAACTGGAGTTTTACGACAGGACAAACTGCAGATGATATCTTGTTTCAGTTAAAGGATGATGGATGAGGTTTTTGGTCATTGCAGAGTGAAAAAGTCTCATCTTTCAGAAACTTTGTCTTCTCTCTCTTTGAATTATTGTTTACATCAAATTGGATCAAATGAGACAGATGCAAAACTCATTTTGTTGTTCCATCAATCTTAAGAAGTGTTTCCCTTCTCGAATGCCTTTCTTTATTAAATCAAAGTCAAACAGAAATAGGCCACTTCAGGCGAAACAGGGTGGGGTTCAAGTTAAACAAAGAACGGATCCAAAAACTTGAAGCCAGGCCGGGCTGCTGTGGAAAAGCCAATGTCCTTCATGTTTGGATCACCGGAGTGTTATTCCATCCAGTCGAGTGTAATGCTATCCAGTGGCAATGATTAGAGGAGTGTGAAGCAGATGAGGCTCCAAGGGGCCACATGGGGATACTGTTCAGAGTAATACTGGGTATGAGAGGATGACGAATGAGGAGAGGGACACAGTCGTCAGGATGAGGCGAGCGCGCTCTGATGCCACAGGGCAGCCTGTCCTGAAGTGACTGCAGCAACATTCAGAAAGTCTGGGGCTTGGACAGAAGGCCGGCTCTAAAACCATCACCATGTCAGAGAGTCACTGAGTTTAAACTCATCCAGAGTCAAAACCTTTTTGTTTTCCTCTCAAAACACAGCCCAACAAATATGTACGTGGTATGAAAGACTTCTTTATGGAAGTTTCACTGCTTTGTATACAAGGACAGCTAGCTTTTGTTTTTCAAGCTTTTCTAAAGTTTGACAACAGCTTTGAGAACGAGAGTTCAGGTCCTTGAAGCTCGAGTGAGAAATTCCACAGATTTTTATCTGAGGGAAATAACACCAGACGAAACTTCTTGTTAAAGTGCATGATGTTGCTGTGGTTACATAATTTCACTTTCCTCAACAAAACTTCCCTCAGGGCAGTGGTTGAACTTGAGCGCCCCATGTACAGAGGCTTATTCCTGGAAACCAGCAGCCCAGGTTTGCAGAGGTGGGTAGTAACGCGTTACATTTACTCCATTACAAATACTTTAGAATTTTTTTTCAAAAATTGTACATCTGAGAGTACTTTTTTCTGCAGATCACTTTTTACTCCTACTCAAGTACATTTGTGTTGAATAAGAGGTACTTTTACTTTGTTACATTGGGCTGTCCAGACACTACTTTTAATGTTCCTTTTCTTTTCATTTTAATTTGCGCTGCTTACTCTGTTCTAAAAGGTGGAAGACTTGAGCTTCAACATAGAACAATTAAATCTTGTGCATGTCATGGTGAGTTATCAGTTAGGTAAGCTAAGGATCATACTGGTTAACATTAAATCTTAAAAACATGTTAGAAATGTTGGAAAATAATCTAAAGTAACTTATAAGAGCAGTAAGGTAGCATGCTAATAGACACAGCTCCTTCTGAAGCTCAACAGTCACCTCAGTTACCTCTTTTCGACCAACGTGAACCGGGTTGTATTTCTGGGCTGGTGCTTGCGCTGGTTCGGAGCTGGTTGAACGGCACCTGTTTGTTTTTCCACCCACTCGAGCCCGTGGAAGAGGCACGTCATGACGTCAGATTTACATGACCGCTTTTCCCAGTAGCGCTAGCGCAAACTTTCCCTCACGACAACAACAATGGCGGACAGCGGCAGCTTGTCTCCTCGGCCGACCCCGGATTTGACTTGGAATCCATTAGTCTCTTTTCATTTTTCACTGCAGGACAACGGCAGAAACACGTTGACCAGTAAAGAGTTGGAGCCGCTCTGGAACCGGTTTTCCCGGCCAGGAAGCGTTCACTCGCAGTCGAAACACAAAAAACTGGTTCTCAATTGAGCGCCGGCTCTGAACCAGCCCTGAAACTGCCTCGTCGAAAAGGGGTATCAGAGAGATTCTTCAGGACTGAACTCATGGCCTTTTTAAACACTTCAGTGTTCTATGGTTTAGTACTTTTAAAGCTAGGGTTGGTAGTCTCGGAAAACCAGCATGAATTTGAATGTAGCTTTTCCTCATGACTCCGTCTAACCCCTCCCCTCCTCCCTCGGAGCTCCCTCCAAAACGACGCCCCAACCCCCCCCCCCCCCCCCCCCCCCCCCCCCCCCCCGCTCACATGCACGAGCGCCGCTGATTCTCGACCATATGATGGTGACCGATTCAAAACCGGTCCTCACCAAAACATTATCATAGTGAAAGTTAAAAACACAAATAAACATGGCTGCTGTTAGTACTCACAACTGTCATGCTAGCATTATCCAGTTGTACTGGTGACACGATATCAGGAGAAAAGTTATAACACATATATAATACTGTAACAGCTCTACTGTTTGTTAAACGTGTTCAGTGTAGATGTTCTTAATTCCTACAGTGTTGACGGTCAGTGAAGGCATCAGGAGAGGTGTAGAGTGTGTGAGCTGGAGAGAGGAGAGACAAGAGGAGAAGTTCTTCATTCATTCATTCAAAGATTGTTGCTTTGTTGGTTGGCGTGATCACGGCCGACAGTGACCGGTTATTAAAGATCAACGTGTTCACGAATCGGCTCGTCATCACTACAGCGTCTGGACGGACGCTACAGTACATATATATTTTCTGTAGGACTTACTGAATGTCATTAATTCTTCTGCTTGTCAGAGCCCCCATCGTGAGAGCTTTTTAGACTCTGATCCGGACTACAGTCCTGAGCAAAGCACCTCATCGGGTCAGAGGGGACAGGCCCGAGGACGAGCGAGAGGGGCAGTCAGTAGAGTCAGGGGAAGTTGAGGCAGAAGACGGAGACTCGGAGGAGTGCACGCCGGGGAAATGTACGCGCAGGAGGCGGGCAGAACAGCTGGACGGGATTTGATTGGTTTAAAATTTGGGGACCCAGAAAACGGTGATTGGTTAGTGTTTTCCCAGGTTTACTCCGGCTGTAGATAGCAGTTTTTTTTCACTCTTTTTTCAGGAACACATCATGTATTGATTACCATCAGGACATAAAGATCATTTTAACCAGTATAACAAAAAGTGTATCTAAATCTGATTACCAACCCCAGCTTTAAGTAATGTTTTCAGTGAGATGTTCTGAAAATAATTTTAAAAAGAAAGTTTGGAAGGCATAGATTAATTTTTTTATTGGAATGATGGAGTATTATAGATGAGTAGATCATTAAATGTCCCATGTTCTGATTACATCTCAGACACAGTTTAAAGTTTCAGCTTGTTTTAAAAAATGAAAGCGGGTACATTAGTTTGAGCACATTGCAGCATCTTTCTTTAATGTTTGAAAGTAAACCATGCCGAATAGCGTTCATTTTGGCATTTTCCTGTTGATGTCACCTTATTAAAGACAGTGTGCACTTCACATTGTTATTAACTTTTCCAATACAATACAATTTTATATATGATACTACTCACAAGTTACTCACTACTTGAGTAGTTTTTCCTGAGGTGCTTATTTACTCTTACTCAGGGGCGTCATAGCGGGGGTAAAAGTGGGACTGACTGCCTAGGGCCCAAATGGGGAGGAGGGCTCTTAATGGCCTGAAATAAAATGTGTTTTCTACTAGGCTTTTATTTTGTTCTGTTATAACTGCAATAAGATAACTTAAATTGCCTGAATAATTAAACAAACATTCAGAATTCCTTTCTGGAATTTCTCTCCGGCTCCGTGAGATGCGCATCTCATGCCAGGATAGTTTTAAGCATATATTTATGTTTAATGCAAATAAACCAGTATTATAGCAGCAATGTTATATTTTGTAGGGTTGGCTGTGGTGATGAGGCTCACTGAGATATCTTTTCAGAGGGCCCAGGATTCCTGGCGACGCCCCTGCTCTCACTAAAGTACTTATTTCTACGAGTACTCTTACTTCTACTTGAGTCGTCATCATTGTAAAGTAACAGTACTTTTACTTGAGTACTGTTTCGGTTTACTCTACCCACCTCTGCAGGTTTGTGGACCTTTGCCCCGTGTCATTCCTCGCTCTCTCTTCTAGTCTCCTACTCTATCGACCGTCCTATCCTCTCTGAAGAAATGAATGAAAGCCCCAATATAACAAACTAAAACAAACTTTAGGTGGCAGTCGACTAAGTATAGCGTCACACTGGTATCATTTGTTGCTGGGCTTGCATTGCAATGGGGCAGATAACACTTGTGCGTATACATTAGCCCACGTAGGCATGAAGTTCAAACATCACAAGCATCATTCTTCTTTCTTCTCTCCACACAGAGATGAAGAAAAAACCCCATTCAAATCCAAGGACACCTTCCTGGAATGTGTTGCTAATATGTCTAAATATCTCATGGAAACTTGTCAATTACACTTTAAAAGTTTTCGTGCTGAATGGCATATAACCTTGGTGGCAAAAATAAAAATCACTCAGCACCACTCATTATTGGCAAGTTAAAGGAACAGAACGTCTGTCTGCACTTTTAATCAAGTTGCAAGTGTGTGCAGGCATTTGTCATGAAAAGGAAGGAAAACAAAGGAGCTTGAGGAGGTAAAAGTGGGTTTCATCAGTGTGTGTGGGGGAAAGAGAGATAAAAGAGTGTCTCTGAGTGAGAGCAGCGCACAAACTAATCATCATTTCTCTAGATCTCAGTTTTCTGACTCTCTGCTTGCTTCTGCCGTTCTTCTTCAGCTACAAATAGCTATTAATCAGCCGCTGTTTCCAGGTAGCCAGCAGCATTAACATCATCCAGACTTTATGATGGGCTAAATAACCATCAGGCCTGCATTAGCTTGTGTTTGTGTGTATACATAGAAATAACAGAGACTAACACAAAGTTATTGATCCTCCTGCCTCTGTAAACACTGTTGCTCAGTTGCAGTGCCCAACAGATCCCATCATTCTTTTGTTTGAAGGAGGTTATAGCTAACCTCAAGGCGAGAGCGCACACAAAGACACAACAACACATATATACTGCACAGGACTGAGGCAGTACAGAACTAAAGGACCTGCAGACTTCATCCCCCATACACCAAAAAGTCTCAGCTTTTACTACACTTCCTCTCTTTTCTCATGTCAAATAAACTCTACCCTTTTCATAAACTCAGCAGAGCTTTCTCCATTGAACTGTTTATTTACAATGATTGCAGTATGTGGAAAGTGCTGCTCAATTCATGAGGATTTAGGTGCATTGTAGTAAGCAAACTAGATATCATGTAATTGCAGAGAGCAGGACCCTAAAATTATGTGAGCCAGCAGAGAGTATTGGCAACAGTGATGGAAGACAACTTGCCAGTGGTAACACATTTGAATTCTGCTTTCTTCAGAAGGGGAATTAAAGTGGCTTTGTCGCTCCCTCCCAGAGTAATCAGAACAACAACAAATACAATGTTTCTATCCTGGAGTTTAGTTGGACTGTCTGTATGTGTCTCCAGTCAGCTGTATATCTCAAACTATGTCTATGCTACACAGATATAAAAACTCTGCTAACGTTTTTCTTACAACCTCTATTCTATAAAAGTGTACTGTATGACATGTTGATCAAAATGTGGTTTGGCATTGTCTAACCCCAAAAGTCACCTCGGTCCATCTTAAATGGACTTTTGACTGAAAAATCACTGTCATTTCTGGACTACAGTCATGTCTGCTTTTAATGCAGTGACTTCCACTACAGAGTCATGTCTGTTTTTAATGCAGTGACTTCCACTACAGAGTCATGTCTGTTTTTAGTACAGTGACTTCCACTACAGAGTCATGTCTGTTTTTAATACAGTGACTTTCACTACAGATTCATGTCTGTTTTTAATGCAGTGACTTCCACTACAGTGTCATGTCTGTTTTTAGTACAGTGACTTCCACTACAGAGTCATGTCTGTTTTTAATGCAGTGACTTCCACTACAGAGTCATGTCTGTTTTTAGTACAGTGACTTCCACTACAGAGTCATGTCTATTTTTAATGCAGTGACTTCCACTACAGAGTCATGTCTGTTTTTAATGCAGTGACTTCCACTACAGAGTCATGTCTGTTTTTAGTACAGTGACTTCCACTACAGAGTCATGTCTATTTTTAATGCAGTGACTTCCACTACAGAGTCATGTCTGTTTTTAGAACAGTGACTTCCACTACAGAGTCATGTCTATTTTTAATGCAGTGACTTCCACTACAGTGTCATGTCTGTTTTTAGTACAGTGACTTCCACTACAGAGTCATGTCTGTTTTTAACGCAGTGACTTCCACTACAGAGTCATGTCTGTGTTTAATGCAGTGACTTCCACTACAGAGTCATGTCTGTTTTTAATGCAGTGACTTCCACTGCAGAGTCATGTCTGTGTTTAATGCAGTGACTTCCACTACAGAGTCATGTCTGTTTTTAATGCAGTGACTTCCACTACAGAGTCATGTCTGTTTTTAATGCAGTGACTTCCACTGCAGAGTCACGTCTGTGTTTAATGCAGAGACTTCCACTACAGATTCATGTCTGTTTTTAATGCAGTGACTTCCACTGCAGTCATGTCTGTTTTTAATGCAGTGACTTCCACTACAGAGTCATGTCTGTTTTTAATGCAGTGACTTCCACTACAGAGTCATGTCTGTTTTTAATGCAGTGACTTCCACTACAGAGTCATGTCTGTTTTTAATGCAGTGACTTCCACTACAGAGTCATGTCTGTTTTTAATGCAGTGACATCCACTACAGAGTCATGTCTGTTTATAATGCAGTGATTTCCACTACAGAGTCATGTCTGTTTTTAATGCAGTGACTTCCACTACAGAGTCATGTCTGTTTTTAATGCAGTGACTTCCACTACAGTCATGTCTGTTTTTAATGCAGTGACTTCCACTACAGAGTCATGTCTGTTTTTAATGCAGTGACTTCCACTACAGAGTCATGTGTGTTTTTAATGCAGTGACTTCCACTACACAGACATGTCTGTTTTAATGCAGTGACTTCCACTACAGTCATGTCTGTTTTTAATGCAGTGATCTCTACTACAGAGTCATATCTGTGTTTAATGCAGTGACTTCCACTACAGAGTCATGTCTGTTTTTAATGCAGTGATCTCTACTACAGAGTCATATCTGTGTTTAATGCAGTGACATCCACTACAGAGTCATGTCTGTTTTTAATGCAGTGACTTCCACTACAGAGTAATGTCTGTGTTTATTGCAGTGACTTCCACTACAGAGTAATGTCTGTGTTTAATGCAGTGACATCCACTACAGAGTCATGTCTGTTTTTAATGCAGTGACTTCCACTACACAGACAAGTCTGTTTTTAATGCAGTGACTTCCACTACAGAGTCATGTGTGTTTTTAATGCAGTGACTTCCACTACAGAGTCATGTCTGTTTATAATGCAGTGACTTCCACTACAGTCATGTCTGTTTATAATGCAGTGACTTCCACTACAAAGACATGTCTGTTTTTAATGCAGTGATCTCTACTACAGAGTCATATCTGTGTTTAATGCAGTGACTTCCACTACAGAGTCATGTCTGTTTTTAATGCAGTGACTTCCACTACAGAGTCATGTCTGTTTTTAATGCAGTGATCTCTACTACAGAGTCATATCTGTGTTTAATGCAGTGACATCCACTACAGAGTCATGTCTGTTTTTAATGCAGTGACTTCCACTACAGAGTAATGTCTGTGTTTATTGCAGTGACTTCCACTACAGAGTAATGTCTGTGTTTAATGCAGTGACATCCACTACAGAGTCATATCTGTGTTTAATGCAGTGACATCCACTACAGAGTCATGTCTGTTTATAATGCAGTGACTTCCACTACAGAGTAATGTCTGTGTTTATTGCAGTGACTTCCACTACAGAGTAATGTCTGTGTTTAATGCAGTGACATCCACTACAGAGTCATGTGTGTTTTTAATGCAGTGACTTCCACTACAGAGTCATGTCTGTTTATAATGCAGTGACTTCCACTACAGTCATGTCTGTTTATAATGCAGTGACTTCCACTACAAAGACATGTCTGTTTTAATGCAGTGACTTCCACTACAGAGTCATGTGTGTTTTTAATGCAGTGACTTCCACTACAGAGTCATGTCTGTTTATAATGCAGTGACTTCCACTACAAAGACATGTCTGTTTTAATGCAGTGACTTCCACTACAGAGTCATGTCTGTGTTTAATGTAGTGATTTCCACTACAGAGTCATGTCTGTTTTTAATGCAGTGACTTCCACTACAGAGTCATGTGTGTTTTTAATGCAGTGACTTCCACTACAGAGTCATGTCTGTGTTTAATGCAGTGATCTCTACTACAGAGTCATGTCTGTTTTATAATGCAGTGACATTCACTACAGTCATGTCTGTTTTTAATGCAGTGACATCCACTACAGAGTCATATCTGTGTTTAATGCAGTGACATCCACTACAGAGTCATGTCTGTTTTTAATGCAGTGACATCCACTACAGAGTCATATCTGTGTTTAATGCAGTGACATCCACTACACAGACATGTCTGTTTTAATGCAGTGACTTCCACTACAGAGTCATGTGTGTTTTTAATGCAGTGACATCCACTACAGAGTCATATCTGTGTTTAATGCAGTGACATCCACTACACAGACATGTCTGTTTTAATGCAGTGACTTCCACTACAGAGTCATGTCTGTTTTTAATGCAGTGACTTCCACTACAGAGTCATGTCTGTTTTTAATGCAGTGACTTCCACTACACAGACATGTCTGTTTTTAATGCAGTGACTTCCACTACAGAGTCATGTCTGTTTATATTGTAAAAATCTGTTTTTACCAACATCCACACAGTGTCCCACCTCGCGTGGAGTTAAGTTGTAGTTGAACATGGCCCTCTAACCTGCAGACTGCTTGAGGTAGCTTGTGGTGAGCATTGGCAGTGTCAGGCTAAGCTGTCATTTGCAGGTTAGAATCATCCGAGCTTAGCATTAGCTTCAGACTTTAAGGATTCACACTTAGTCCGGGAAATCCTGATACAGATTGACCCTGACTGGAAAACATGATTTAATTAAGCCTGCAAGGTTTTAGCTCAGTGTTCAGGAGCGAAGGGGTCGCAGCAAAATCTGCAGCTCCTTATATTTAGGAGTAAAAAAAGTCATTTTACCACGAGTATATGTTTGACACCTTAACTATGACTAAATTGTAGCTACATTAAAGAGTTTGAGAGAATCCTCCTCAACACCTGCTTTCATGTAAGTGATACGCTCTCATCTTCACGTAGCTCAAGGCCAATTTGCGATTTTAAGAAATTACTTTTAATGACAGATGCTATGGAAGTAAATCAGTCTCATCAGATTTTGAATTTTGTAAGCCTTTGAATTCCTGGCACTGACTTTTTTTTTGCACTGAAATTATGTATCTGATTTTTTTGACATTGAGTTTAAGGCTTCAAATTTTCAACCAGTATTTTTCACTTTTATTTTTCAAGGCATTGAATCTAACTTGACCCGTGTCTGTAAGTACTTTATTTTTACATGTTGAATCACTTCAGTCAGTAGCTGTGATGCACTGCTCACTGATCCAACCATCTTCGCTGCAGTAGATGAGAGATGAGACCAGAGTTTGTGAATGTGTGGAGAATCTTCTGACTGAAGCAGAGCACAACTCCTGTGCAAGGATCGGCATCACATGACCACTGGAGCGTGACTTCATTGGCCGGCGGTTAGGTTGAATGTGAGACGATCGATTGCTTTTCCCTCATCAAATCAGCTGTTTGCATTGAATTTTGTAACAATGAATTTTGACTTTGAATGTTGAACGTTGAAAATGAGCACTTGAATTTTTATACATTGAATTTTTGACTCTGAATTTCTGAACATTGAAAAATACTTATTGAAAATTTGAAGACTTAAACTCAATGCAAAAAAAATTCAGATACATAAATTCAATTAAAAAAAAATTCAGTGCTAGGAATTCAAAGGCTTAAAAAAAATCAAAATCTGATGAGACTGATTTACTTCCATAGATGCCGATGTGTTAAAACTAGGGGTGTAACGTTTCATCCACTACATCGATGTATTGATATATATTCCTATGATCCGACTACATGGATCTGTGCTCGGCAAGTTGGCCTTCCAGACGACATATATGGATGTAACATCGTTTTAAAAGGTAATAAATGGATTGTATCCATACTAGGAAATAACACATTGGATTTAAGCACAGCAGACTTTATATGGATGAGTTTTTTTTACACCTTTAATGATAAAGACGTTAAACGTTACTCAATTCAGGCTGCCTGTGTGTGACGTCATCGCCACGCTCCAGCAGACAACAAAACATAGCATGGCGCCGCAGACTGCAGAGGAGAAGCCGGCGAGGGATAAATAAAGCCACCATAGCGGTCCAGTGTGTGGAAACACTTTGGCGTTTGCAAAGACGGAGATGTTCTAAATAAGTCGCTCGCTGTGTGTAGGATATGTAATGGTCAACAAGGCAACAAGACAAATCTATCCAACCACCAAGTAAGGTGCCATGGGATTTCACACACACAGACCGTCCAGGCACCTCTTGCAGCGTTCATCAAGGTAACATCAGCTCTGCAGAAGCCTCAGGCCTCTCCAGCATGTTTAGTCAGAGACTAGGACAAAACTCGGCTCGGGTCAAAACCATCACGGTAACAACAGGACTCTAGGACTGTCCAGTATCAAAGGATTTATCTCACAGTCACACTGGTTGAATTTTTGGCTAAAAAGTTATTGAATTGATTTCAAGTCACTGAATTGTTTCGGATCGTATCGTTCTAAATTAACCAATATCATCCTTTAATCATATCGGCAACAACGAATCATGAAATTAATCGAATCGTTAAATAGAATCGTTACACTGTTACAGTTAAAACCTACATATCCTGATACATACACAAGTGTACACAACACAAGTGTAACAGACATGATATAAACTGTTTCACACTGCATTCACATTTTACATCAGTAACTCGATACGAGAGCTACACTGATCAGAAGAGATATGAAGAGACAGAAAGAGGAAGAGGAAGAGAAATATAAACCTGTAGGAAGAGTTGGGAGCCTGATTTCTCCATGCGTCCTACCTTCTTGTAGAGTGAGCGCAGGTCTCTGTACTGCCACATGCTGCTGAGGACCTGAGAGGCTGCCTTCACCACCTTTGCTGAGTGTCTGGAGAGAGATAAAGAAGAGAGAGTTATTTCCCCTGGACCCCATTCATTTGGATAATGCAGCTATGTTAGTCTGTCCTTTGTCTTAACCAGCTGCACAAGATGTGTGGAGGCCGGTGGCACTCGTGACAGCTTTAAGAGTAAGAGGGCCATTGCTCTTTTCAGCAGAGAATGATTTTCCTAGAATAAAAACTGAGAGTTTATAGATGAGTTTGAAATGGCCCTCTCTGCCATGCTAATGGTCCAATCTCTGCCACTTAGCTAAAAAATGACTCCAGTAGGAGTCAGTCTGTGAGCCCTGCCCTTGTAGCAGGAATGGAGGGAAGCAGAAGTGAGGCTCATTTTCCATTTGTCCACCAAAATTAACAAAAATCCCCTAAAAACAGACTCACCCCGGGTTTTATTTTCATCCCCGGTAAAAAGACAAGAAAGTGTTTGAAGGATTAAATTATGGGTTATCAACAAGAAGCTTCTGCACCGGCCTATCTCTGCTTAAATTACCACAATGTTGAAGAGTAATGAACATGTTGATTCACCTGCTTATCTGCTATGTTACATTTTTAAAAAAGTAAGACAATGCATCTACTTTGGTATCCCTGTGTGAATGTGAATAAATGGGATGAGATCATTGGTACTGGAAACACTGGTTGAGTTTGTGGTCTACGTCAGGGGTTGCGAGACACAAATGGGGGGTCGTGAGATGTCTTCCAGAATTTTTTTTTTTTTTTAAAGTTATCTAAAAATAGTACAGTTTACCCATTATACAAAAAAATAGACAAAAATAGTCTCTAACCTTGAAATAAAAACCTTGAAAATAAAAAATGTAATGAGTTTTCTGCCTGTCTTTGTTGCTGGATGACTCCTAAGTTTAGGTTTAGTGAACAGTTAATTATCAAAAGCATCAGTAGCAGTGGTTTAATTCATAACAGCACAGGAAACACAGACACATGCTCATATAGGTAGGTTAATTTGGGGGTCGCACGTCTTTGTCACCTATATTTTGGGGCTCGCAGGCTGAAAAGTTTGGGAACCCCTGCTCTAATTAATACATCAGCATGTAGTTTATGAAAACAAACTGTCCAAAGGGTGCAGGATGAATCAGCTGCAATTAATTCCTTTAACCCATCAACTGTCCCCCTGTCCTGTCAAAGTTACTAACCATAAACCTTTCTGGAGTCCCTGAGCTCCCTTGTCTCGTAGGTTCCTCTGGATGTCTGTTGCTGTGGGCATGTCAGACTCCAGCTGCTACAACTACTACTATCCATCTCACCACTATCATCTCTCTCTCTCTTCATCTCCCTCTAAATGCTGCAAAGTGCTCTGCTCATGGTGGATTAAGATGAGATCAGACTGAGTCCTGTCTGTAAGATGGGACTGGATCTGATCCTGTCTTGATGTTGGGTCTTTGTTAATAATAGAACATAGAGTACGGTCTAGACCTGCTCTGTTTGGAAAGAGTCTGAGGAGAACATTTTTCAGGATTTGGTGCTTTATAAATAAAGATTGATTCTGTAAAAAACTTTTGAGTGCTGTTAGAAGTCAAAGGTCAAACTGTGAATGATAACCAGTGCAAAAAGATGTCTTAGAGATCCCATAGCAGCTATTAAAGACTTTAAAGCTCGTAAGTATCCGTTACAAGAGTTTGAATCGTGGTCAGTTTCAGTTTGGTCTTGTTTGTGAGGAACTTTCCACTTTGGTGCCACCTGTGACCACAGACGTACCTCATACCTTTGCTAATTCCATCCTGTAAAGCTTTACGATTAAACATCTCATGGTGCTTTCTTTAAAAGTCAAACTCAGGCTGTCTCATGTGTCACCTACCCCTCTCACTGGTTACAGGCATAAATATTACAGCATAGGAATTGTCTGTGTAGTCGTTGATGGTCTGTTTTCTTTTATCGGTCATAAAGAAGCAGAGCTGTTAATTTCCAAACCTCCTCACGAGGGCTTTAAGTTTCAGCTTTTCCACTTTATAAAGTCTCTTCGTAAACATCGTCGTTCTATAGTGGCGCTGTAATGAGCCTTTCCCTAATTTAAAGTATGTAATTGTGTGAATGTTGCATTGGCTCAGCTGTTAAGGAGCATTTATCCTCAGTGTACCTATCCTGAGAAAACGAAGATGTGTGGGCTATTAGCGGCTAACTACACTCTTCTGTGTGAAATCTGCACTCACAAAGGTTTCTCTCAGCACCTCGTCTCTCTCCCTGTAATGGGGCCCTCGAGCACAGTTTCCTAAATGGACTGATTCTCTCTCCCTGACAATAACTGAATGTTTGACCTCTGCCTGATAACACTCTGGTGTCACGGCAGACCCTGACCTGCCCGGTCTCCCATGAGGACTTCACTTGTATTCCTTCTGCCTCCTCCTTGTTGTTCTCTGGATGTCTTGTGAGGATGAACGGTCAGAGGGACAGTCATGAATGATGGATGTGCGCTCACAATGAGGCACTAGACATTTCTGACTGTACAAAGCTGAATGAAGCCTGGCTGAGGTTTACAGCACTATGATTAGGCCTTTATGTTACATGGAGGGGTTCAAACTCCTGCATTTCTTAGAGCTGCTTGTTCTTGAACACGAGGCAGCCTCTGCTGTTTTTTTCTTTCCTATTCTTGGATTATTTTTAGCAGCATCATTTCCCTTTAGTGAAATATGTGAACAATCTTAAAAATAATGGAGTTGTACTATGAAGCAGCAAGCACACATTGTCCTCCATCTCTTTCTAATCTAGAGTGGGAGGTAACTCAAACCTGAGGAAGAGCGTTAACTCTGATCTGAGCCATGCTGTGGAAGCTGAATCT
Organism: Notolabrus celidotus; assembly: GCF_009762535.1. Taxonomy (NCBI): domain Eukaryota; kingdom Metazoa; phylum Chordata; class Actinopteri; order Labriformes; family Labridae; genus Notolabrus; species Notolabrus celidotus. The sequence goes on along the minus strand of NC_048288.1, from coordinate 4,124,001 downwards.
GTGAACCTAAGCCTTGTATTCTTACAGAGCCACAAACTTAGCTTCATTTCCACATTTATCCATTAAGTCTGTATCACAGACGTGTTAATAGAAATTCAGCGTTTGTCCAAATAAAAATGTAGGTGTTTTTATAAAGTCTGTTAGACAAACTAACCTGCATAAAACATACAAGTTTTAAGTCGATCTTGTTTGGTTCAGGATTTCTCCTGTATCAGTCTTTGTTTCCTGTTTAATATTGTAGATGTCCTTTGTGTTTCCTCCCTGTGTGTATTCTGTGTTAGTTACAAGTTATCATTCGTCTCCCTCGTGTTGTTAGTGATCCATGTCTTGTGTTTCTTAGTCTAGTCTTTTGTGTTTCCAGTTTAGTTGAAATATCTGAACTCCAGCGAATCCATTGCGCCGCGATGGCCAATCAGCGTGCAGATCACCCGATGACGTGTGGTGTGACGTATGGACCAGAGGAGATTCACTCATCCTTAAAGGTGACATATCATGCAAAATGGACTTTTTAATGGTTCTTTACCTGAAATATGTGTCCCTGGCATGTCTACAAACCCCCCGAGAATGAAAAAAATCCATTCTGCCCCTGTTTTGATTTCTACACCTTTCTGTAAATGTGTGTGAAACGAGCCGTTTCAGACTTCTGTGTTTTTGTTACGTCACAACAATATCCGGTCTGTCACAGAGTCAGAGCTCGGAGCTTGTTCAGCCCATAGACTGTATAAAATAATACTGAATCCCTCCCCCGTTTTTCATTACCTGCACAAATGTGTGCTAACAAGGAGCTTAGGAGGGAGGCATGCTAGTTGTAGGCTGTCTTAATAAACACAAAGGTCGGTTTTACTCCCCACGTCTGCAGATTTGAAGATCTAGTGGATGATTTTTATTTGTCATGGATAAGTGCTAGCGCTAATTAGCATAGCCACATAGCTACATGTTCATAGCTGTAGCTGTAGCTGTGTACCAAGACACACGTCGACATACTGACAAATAAAACAACAAGAAACACTAAATCTGTGACCAATCCTTCAGAAAAGTTCCTGCAGCCTTTCTGGCAGAGGTCGGTTTTACTCCCCACGTCTGCAGATTTGAAGATCTAGTGGATGATTTTTATTTATCGTGGATAAGTGCTAGCGCTAGTTAGCATAGCCACATAGCTACATGTTCGAAGCTGTGTACCAAGACACACGTCTACATACTGATAAATAAAACAACAAGAAACACTAAATCTATGACCAATCCTTCAGAAAGGTCCTGCTACAGGCGCCTCTCCGTCAGGATCAGATTCAGAGGGTTGAAGTAACGTGATCTCTGAGCAGCCGTGTATATTCAGCCAACATGTAAACATTAGATCAACGTGCTGGAGAGCCGAGGCACATCCACTTCCGGAGGGGGCGTGGTCAGAGGGAAAACAGAGTGTTCTGAGGAGGACTGAAGAAAAGGACTTTTCAGGCAGACCAAAATCTGATTTATAAGTGTTTTTTTGAGCATAAACTTTAAAGACATGTTTTGGAGACCTCTTAGACCAATATATATTGATGAAAAGAGCGTGATATGTCACCTTTAATATATGGGACACTTTGATTCTATCTCTGAGCAGCTTCTCCAAACTCTGTGACTCTACCTGTTTTTAAGGGATCAGGAATAAACAGGAGCTCACTGTGAGGACAGAGAGGGAGGAGGATTATCTGCTGAGTTGTGAAAAACCTTGTCTGTCACTTGAATCCAGCTATGGGTTGTACTCATAGACTGCAAATAAAAGGTTGTACAAGGAAGTTAGCTCTGCCCCCTTTAGCATAACCGGCTTCCCAATTCAATGTCCGCGAGCTCAACCTTGTTTGATAACAACAGACCAGTGTCGTGTGGGAACCCCCCATCCATCTAGCGAAAATGTGCATATTGGGCACTCGTGTAAACGCAATTTTGACGCGTGAATTGAGCGACAAAACATTCATGTGTATGTATTTGCGCGAACAGAGCGATTGTTCACTTCTGGTGTGAACGCGACATTACTTGTGTTCACCATGTTTTCTTTTGAATTAAGTTTCTTGGACATTTCATGAAGTTTCGTTTCTACCTTTTGTTCTTTGGTTATGAAATCTTTATTTTTCTGCACATGGGTCCTGCTACTATTCCCCTCAGTGTGACACTTTATCGAGGAGCCTGTAGATCATATGTGTCAAACTCAAGGTGGCATTATCTTTGGCCCGCGAGATAATATCAAATTATTTATAGAGCTGGCCCGACGGTATTTTGCACGCACCACTAAAACTACAAGTCCCACAATGCACTGCATGTCAATCGAGGGCCCGCACGCAAGAGCCGTTACCCGACTCCGCTCATCATCAGCCTTATGAAGCTAGTCACCTGCAGTCAACTTTCAGCGATCCCTCTCCCCCAAAAACGGCTAAACGAAAGGTGGACTTTGAAAACAGGGGGGGTTCAAGATAGGTGGGAGGCAGAGTATATGCATGTGCGTAACAGAGGAACTTTTAGGATTAAGATCAATGCATGGCACAACTACGGGGAAAGATCTCTTTGAAGAGGTATCCAGATGTGTAAATGAAATGAGGCTTTCCTCAAAAAGGTGGTTAAGGGACGGACTGCCTGATTGTCATGTACAGACTGCTTAACCACAACACTTAAAATATATAAATACAGAAATAGGCTATATAACTGTTTTATACCAATTATACTGTATACACATCTGTGTGAAGATAAATAGATTATGGCTGTTTACTATATTTACACTTTTTACCTGTATATTTCATTGCAACTTCCATGCTTCTTTTTTACTGTCGCACATTTTAAAATTTCATGTTATGTTGTTCTTTTACCCTTCCATGCTCGCAGGCTTCCCCTGGGAATCCTTGTGTTTCACATCACTATGCTATGAACTCTGGGTAATTCCCTTACGCCAACTCTGCAAAAATGGCCACTTACAGAAAGGGGACATAAAGGGCTCAAAAAGTCTGAGAGAGATCCCTTACACACTTGATGATTTGACAGTGGGACAGCCCTAAACCGTCATGGACTTAGCAGGAATGCGCCTCAAAGTCTGTGAGTGCTTGAGGGTGGTCATTGAGATTGGGCCTATGTCTCCGTTTTACTCTGAGTGAACCTACTCAGAGTTGGCTGAACTAACTCAAATCAGCTGTGAATTAACTCAGAGTTTAATGAACCCTTGGTAAATCTGTTCTGTGGTTACAAATAAACATGACATACTGTCCATAAATAACTACAATAGTATGAATACCATCCTGTGAGGACTCCTGCAAACTCATTTAAAGTAAAGTCTGGGGATGAAATCTGTTGTGCTAACTGAAGAGCATTCATGAACACTGCAGCTGTTGCATTGTTTCTATTGTAAACCCATGTTAATAATACAACCACCAAAAAAACTGGAGCCAATAAATGATACAGAAGCTGTCCGAGGCGTTTCTGTGGTGTCAAATGTAACTTGACAAACTCAGATGCAGGGTGTGAACACTGTTTTTATGTTCTCTGTCATGAGCTGAAGGGTGTAAAGATGGTTTTGTCTGTGTGAGGAACTGAAGCTGGAATAATATCCACAAAAACAAACAATGTGCAAACATCAGTGGCTTTCACAGTCAAGCTTGAGCAAGGTATGAAGAGTAATTTACAGATAGACACAGCCGTTCTATTGAGCAGTGTTAGCAATATGAATTTATATGATCCACTTATGCTAAAAGTCAAATTACACGTCAGCACTGCAAATATCATACTATAAAAAGAGACATTCATACAGAGACAGGTTAAATACTCTTAAGACCAGATTTAATATTGACATTTTTTTGCACTTTCTTTTCTGCATCAACACCTTCATGATGTTTGACCTTCTTTAAGACCCAGGAGGTCTGCAGGTGGGTCTGAAATGTCTCTTAATCCAAGATAAATACAACTTCTCCAATTGATGCAAACTTACAAACCATGGTATCTAAAGTCTTGACTAAGGGTTCCTCTACCTTTAAATCTGCATAGTTTAATGAGTATTCATAAAACAATCCAGTTTCATGTTCAATGCTTTACTCACTTGTCTCCTTTGCTGCGGGCGATGCCGATGAGTTTTTCTATCCCACCAGCATCACGCAGGGCTTTGGCGTTCTCCATGTTCTTGGTGATGACTTCGTGTAGCGCGCAGCAGATGGCAGTAACAGTGTCGTCGGACATGGCCTTGCTAGGAGGGCCTGTGGTCCCGGAGGTCCCACTGCTGGTGGCGTTGTTGTTGCTGCTGCTGCTGCTGCCTGGTAACCGATGGATCAGGTCTCTCATGGCGTATTTACCTGGTGAGGAAATAAAGAAAGGAACAAAGATGTTGGTCGGCTTTTATTCTCTGCACATTCTTGGGCAGAGAGACGATTCTCTTGCAAACACCTTGAGAGGTTGTTCTTAAAATTGGTTTTGGATGGATTTTTGAGAACAATGGAGCGGACAGATAAGGAGGTTATTGGTGAAGCCTTGGCAACATGACCATATAATTTCAGATTTAAAGTCTGAAGAGATTCAATGGGGGTGTAGGCTATATTTGCTATGGTAGTTTCAAAGCTGGTGCAAAAGGATGAATCCAAGCGTTTAAGTTCAGCGTTGTAATGCATGACTGGGACAGTATCAAAATCTACATAACTACTGCAGAAATAAACCAGACACTTCAAAAGCTCTGTGGTTCTAAACTAACATTGCCCTTTTGCTGTCTTTTAAAGCAAACAACTTGTACAGCAAGCGAGTGGTTTGGATAACGCTTTAGTTTGAGGACACACTAAAAATCCTCTAACACACACACACACACACACACGCACTAATGCAGACATGCTGAGAGTCCAATAAAGGAGGACTCATGGTATTTCCGTAAAAAGGCCGGCATATGAAGAAAATGGAAAAAAAATAACATTCAAAGAACGGAGGGATCGAAGCAGCAGAGAGAGAGAGGGAGTAATTAAGAGGAGAAGGAGATGCTCTGGGACAGGAAAGCCATAAAGTCAGCTGGTGAGAGGGTGGAGGAGATGGAGGCAATAATAGAGCTAAAGGTAGTTTAAGGTGACATGTGTGAGTACGATCCACAGACTGTGTAAAAAGATGGACGACATGACATCTCTTTAAAAGTAATGACAAGTTATTTGGAGCTCCTCCTTCTAAATGGTTGCAGCTTAGCTAAAATGGTAAAATCTTGATACCTTGGGTATCATACTTAACATGCATCATAGGAGCTTACTGTCCTTGAAGGTCAGGATGGCTTCACTGCAAGGGATGAGCAAGGGAGCTACCAATCAAGAAACAGACCGCTAGATATCACGTAATATCCTTGTTTCTACACGCTGTACATTTAAATGTGTCTTACAGCTCGCAGGAGGCGCAATATCGCAGCTCCACCAGCCAATCACAGCCAATCACAGCCGTGCAGACTGTGAGTACATCAGCTCCTATCATGGGGGTGATTTGGCATTGACTTTATATGCAGTCAATGGTAAGAACAATTGGCAGTAAGTAACATGGTCATAGTCTTTGGGACTTCTCACAAGGAGTTTTGAAGCTGCACGATAGCGGCCACCATATTGGAAAAGCTAACTCAGACACACTTTCTGTCAACACAGCAAGAGGCAAAGAGGCAGAGTTGAGGCAGGTCTTTAAGCCTGGTTTATACCCCTGCATTGAATCATACTAATGAGTAGCCTACGCCGTAGGTCTGTGAGCTCCCATACCTATGCAGAGGCCTACGCACATAGCCAATGCACACTTCCTCCAAAATGTAACTACGTGTCAAATCAACATGGATTGCAACCCCTGTGACTGATCTCTTCGCTGGCATTGTGTTTCCTGCATTTCCATCCCCTCTAGAATCATTGTGCATTCCATCTCCTCTGACATCTCCTCTCTGTTCTTCCCTGTAATCCTTGCTGTATGATAAACAGCAACATGTATCAGCTATAGATTAACATAACACGTTCAGAATCACTCTGAAAAAGCAGAAAACGTAGCAGGGCCGGAAACAGGCGACCCGACTATTGGAGAGACCGCACTGCCCCCAAGAGTATTGCTGAGCAAATGGACACATTGACGCATAAGTATGTAGAGCCCATGTCTGTGTCAGCCACAGAAGTATAAACCATGTTTTAGCCTCCCGGTTAGCAACTACAGTGCCCACCTGTCAGTCAAGTCACTTAACATCATCAAATTGAACGAGTTATAGACAAGTTCACCGCTTGTTCACTGTGTACGAATAGAGAAACAAGCTACTCAGACCAATACTGTTTTTCACACATGGCTGTAAACATGTTTATTCTGCTATCCTCAAGTCAAGTCAGCCAGCCTCAAGTGCACACTAAAGGAACTGCAGCTTTCAGCACTTCTGCATTGCTTTATTCATTTTATCATTGGATGTTGCTCCTCTGTAAGAATAGTCATCTTGGCTTTCCTACACAGGAAGGTGTTATTTGTTTCAGTAATTTCAAATAAGGTTAAAACAAAATATGAAACAACACCGCACCCAACACACAGCTTCTGTTGGTAGAGATGAGAGTAGCTTTCACCACGTTATATTTAGACGCCAACAGATATGCAGGAACACATAGCTCTTACGGATCAATTGTCTGTTATTCCCTTCATTGTTTCTGGGTCAACCACTCACAGAGGAGTTCCCCTGTGAGAGTGAGATCACCGGATATGAGGATGAGGACGGAGAGGGGACAGGATCATCGCAAACAGCCGATGAGTGGAAGGATAGAAGAGGAACTGAAGAGATGGGAGGAGAGATGGGACGGTGCTGATCCATCAAACATGAGCGGCAGTCCAGGGGTGAGAAATACCCTGACCATCATCAAACCTGTCAATTACACCTGAATTATCTTGCGCTCTTGGGATGACACCCACAGGTCAAGATCCTGACAAGAACTAGGAAAAGAACACACATCTCTCCTGTGTTAGCTTCTCTACACCGACTCCCCATAAAATCTAGACTAGAATTTAAAATCCTTCTTCTGACCTACAAAGCTCTTAATGATCAGACACCTTCATATCTTAAAGAGCTCATAGTGCCCTCTTACCCCTCTAGGACACTACACTCCCAACATGCAGGCCTGTTCATTGTACCTAAAGTCTCTAAAAGTAGTATGGGAGGTAGAGCCTTCAGTTATCAGGGCCCTCTCCTTTGGAATCATCTACCAGTCAGGGTCCGGGAGGCAGACACCCTCTCTACTTTTAAGAGTAGGCTTCAAACTTTCCTTTTTGATAAAGCTTATAGTTAGAGCTGGATCAGGCTTGGACCAGCTCTTAGTTATGCTGCTATAGGCTGAGACTGCCTGGGGAACTGACACACTGACACACTGGGATCCTATCTCACCCCCTTTCCCTCATCACTTACTTTAACTCTTCCTGTCCCATTAAAGTTACTAACCATAGACCTTTCTGGAGTCCCTGAGCTCCCTTGTCTCGTAGGTTCCTCTGAGCTGCCGTAGACGTCCCCCTGCTGTGGACGTTCCAGACTCCAGCTTATACGGATGTGCTGGACTCCAGCTGCAACAGCAACTACTACCCAACTTGGCCAAGGCAGATGTATGTCTAACATGAGTCTGGTTCTGCTCGAGGTTTCTGCCTGTTAAAGGAAGTTTGTCCTTGCAGCTGTAACTAGCTAAATACAATACAAGGTGCAATGCTCATGGTGGATTAAGGTGGGGTAAGACTGAGTCTTATCCTGTCTTGGTGTTGTGTCTCTGTTCATAATTTGATGGTCTAGACCTCTTATGTTTGTAAAAGGGTCTTGAGATAACTTTTGAAGAGTTTATTTGCAAAAACACTGAACTAACTTTTAAAAAACTCAAAAAATGTTTAAAAAAATCTTTTTTTTTTCTATTACTAGCTTTTGGTATTATCAATCAACTGAGGTATGGTGGCTTCGACTAAGTCAAAATTACTTTACTTATCAGAGGTATCTTGAAAATGTAACTTTATTAGGAGTCCATATCAAAAAGAAATGTGGTTTTGAAAATTTATAAAAACGGATTTAACTGTTTTTGCAAATGAACTCTTCATTTGTTGTGATTTGGCGCTATACAAATAAAGATTGATTGAAACATGAATCACAGCTGAAATGTTTATAATTTTAATAAAATACAGGACAGCTTGAAAGAGCCTTTTCACCCTGATTCACTTGAATCGGTCTACCCTTCCTAAAAGCTGCAGGATGTGACAAAGCGTGCCATTTAAAACAATGCATTTGTGCATTTGAATGTGTGTTTATGTGTAAACAACCCTTGAGAGCGGTTGATAATGAGTCACTTTCTCTCTCTGGGTTTTTCAAACTTATGTCCTCCACAGAAGAGCTGGATAAGACAAAGTAGACACAAACAGGAATTGCTGCAGTAAGTGTTAAATTTGCTGCTGTATTAACCTCAAGTGGAGCATAACATCCTCTCCAGCAGGGAGGGAAACTGAGGCCAGAATATTCTGTTTGTAATAAATGTGAGATACTTGTGGAATTCAAAGGGAGTGTTTCCCACAGGACAAAACCACAGATTACACGTCCAGCTGTCGCGCTGATTTCATTTGTCCCTTAAATCTCATCTTCCTGTCTTTTCTGTAAAAACATCCCCACAACTTCACAATGCCGATCCATCTCAGTGATACCCTCAGAGCACTCTCTGGCTGGTGGTAAATCCCTCGCTCATATTACCTCTAATAAGTCTAAGTGATCTGGGAGGGGCCGAGTAATACACAGAGCGGGAAAATCAGACGTAAAGGAACACACACACACACACACACACACACTGAGGAATAATACCCCAAACACTGCACTTATAAAGACACAAGGAAGCAACACATCGCACACACACACACACACACACACACACTGACGGTGTGACTCTATAAGGATGGAGTTGTGAGTTAATTGGCCAAGTGTTATCTCAGGCTGCCAGGCTGAACAGAGGTTAAGCGGTCGTTGTCTTTTAGCTGTGAGGACAAAGTTAAGCTGCATCCTGGGAGGAGGAGGACTCATTATTTGACCGACTTCAATCAGACCGACTCATTTGTGGACTGTTTTACGACTTGATGACAGACTGATTGATGTCCTTTTCTCCTGATTTAATGAACTTACTAATTTCTAAGTGAGTGAGTGAATTATTTACAGGCTAATTTAAAGACTGATTGCTCGATTATTTACTGAGTCAATGACTGACACTTTATAGACTGACTAATGGAGGCGCTGATGCATCAGCTGTGAGGACAAAGTAAAGATGGCGTAGGAGTTTGACAAAGATGTTAAAACTATCTCTGTGTTCGTGTTTGTGTCTGTGTTTTCTGCTTACAGAGAGATGCTCTGATAAACTGCTGTCAGCACTTCTCAGAAATGTGCTTGCATGTGTGAGTGTGTGTGTGTGTGTGAGTGTGTGTGTGTGTTTTGTACAGGTGTGTGCATGCACATCCCTATCAGTCTCTGCAACGTCATCACTTTAATGCCACAGGGGGGAGGGCACGGATACAGAGAAGGTGATATTGAAGAAGAGAGGGGAAGAGAGGTTGAAAGAGGAAAGGGAAATGGTAATGTAGTCGGCCGTGTTTGAGAGGAGGAAGAGGATGAACAGAAGGACAGACAAATGCAGCGAAAGACAGAAAGATACATACAGAAAACGCAGAGAGGAACGCAATGTGAAACAACTTTCTAGCTGAGGAATCAAACGGAGGAGCCCTCGTTATTTCCAACCCTTTTAATAACACAGCTTGTTAGAGGAAAACGCTGCTCTGCAAAACATGACGGAGAGCCTCACAAACACAGCACCTTAGAAATACACACACACACACACACACACACACACACAACAACACACACACGTCAATTCTCATCTCACCTTAACATACACATTGCTCATTATCTGGATTTCTGCTTGTTTGAGTTTGTTTGTTTTGTTTGGGGATATTTGGTGTTAGTTGTTTTTATGAGACACTGTAGATTGTCTTTAATCTCAACTTCACAAGGTCATTTCTGCCACTTGGGGGATGTTTGTTTTTATAAAAGTTTGACTAATATGAATAGTATATACAGATATAAATAGCCAAGACTACACTGAACCAAAGCAAAGCTGTGCTCAGACTTCAGTCAAATAAAATTTGGCCTCTTTCCTACATCCAGAAAATCTGATACCCAGAGCCTGTGAGGAGCTTATTGATGAATTATAGATTAACATAAATGAGAGGGTGTTGCTGCACTTTCCTAACGCCAATGCAAAATTCAACACATTTTAAAAGCTAAATCTTTTGATGTGCTCATTACCCCAATGAAGACTTTTTTTTTTTTGTTGGGATGCTCAGTTTAATAACTTCTAAATATGCAATTTATCTTGAAAGGCCTCGAAGTTCTGCTACGTAATTAAAAAGTGACTACCCTGAATGTAGAGCGAGTACAGCTGCATGAATAATAGAAACCACCAGCACATACAGCAGAAGCAGAGTGGGGTGATGAAGTCAGGACCTTCATGTAACAATGATTCCTTTAGTCTGTGAGGAGCAAATTAAGATGGTTTTTTTGGTGAGTGGGTGGGGACTCTTTCTACTTAGACAAAACCAGCGCTGCGACATGCCAGAGAGCAATCTCCTCTTTGTTCTGTAGCTGAAATGTGAGCTGCACCTGGAACATGTCCTCTAGGAGAGAAACAAGCCCTGCGCTGATCACTGCACAGCCTAATAAACCTGTATTACACGACTCCTCCAATATAGCCATCTTCACCTGGGAGGCACGGCTGGTAATGTATTCCTGCACTGCATTCCCTTATGTGTTGCTAAATCCCGCTGAGCAGGGCGTGCTTCATCAGGGCCATAATGGCTGATTTGATTTAAAGAGATCCAATTACCCTCAACAATGGAGTGATTTGATTGTTTACTGACGGAGAAGGGAGAGTGTTATTGAAGCAAAATTGGAGGTAATTGTCTCAGGGAGATGTGGGGAAGATGAAGCGGCTTGATTGGTTGTGGCGTCCGATTGTCTGAGAATAAGGAATGGTTAATACACACTTATCTGTGGCTGGGGTCCCTGAGGTGGGCTGCTCAACGTTTACCGGTATCAAAATCCTCTGGCTCTGATATGTGTGTGGCTTCTGTGTGCTATGAATCCATCCTCCTGGAGGCGACTGTGATAATGCACAAACATTATGTAGTTTAGCCTACAGCTGTGTCAGCTATTTAAGGCTGTAGCTGCAGACTAATTAGAATCATCTGAAGGAAGAGAGAAAGTCTAGGTGCTGAAATTGTAAAATTAAAGGGCACTATGAATTAGCAGAGTAACCTTTTTGTTTCAGATGTTATGTAAAGACACACTGTCGCATGCTTTGTTTCTCAAAAAAGGAATAATACAAATTTAAAAACACTCATTTATTTTTGTGAACAAGCTAAAATAGAGTATTACTATGGAAGGCGTTTATTGATATGAAAGTATTCAGTGTCAAAACAAGAGTTTTTGCCTTTGTGTGATCCCAGCTGTGCATAACATCCCCAACAGGGGGCGCCAGATTCCAAAGCAACCAGGAGTTGTGCTCTCCTCAGTGGGAATACTCCTTTATTGAAAACATAACCGTGATGTGGTTATGGTCTTTGGATGGCCGCCTCTGAGACTCTAAACGGAGAATGAGATCAACACACACACACCCTGGTAATGCTCTCAGATATCAGCGTTGTCACCCAGGGGGAGCAGAGGTATTCTGTTGAAAGCAGTATTACTCATTTCCACTCACCAATTCAAGACATAAAAATTACAGTTTTCAAATGAGTTTGGGATTATCAGTGCATTTGGAATGAAGCCACAAAGATGTGAAGTATCACCCTCTGCACAAACACACACACACACAAACACACCCCACAGTCACCAATTATCAACATCCTCACATCCTCGTGGAGCCAAAATAGATATGAATGACCTCAAGGGAAAGTCTGCCTGAAATATGAGGTGGATTTATTTTAACTTTGGGAGAAATAAATATAAAAATGAATAAATAAAGTAAAAGTAGAATAGAGAGCGGACAGATTTTAAAAGGTCAGAAACAGAGGTAAATTGGAAAGCGGCACGCCATCGCTCTGCCATTGTAAAATATTCTTCCTCCCTGTCTTTGGGGCTCTTCACACCGGTTATATCTCACCCTGTGTTTGTGTCTTTGATGTCTGAGGGTGACAGGTTTACAGAGTAAACTGCAGAGGAGGTACAGACAGAGAGAGAGAGAGAGAGAGAGAGAGAGAGAGAGAGAGAGAGAGAGAGAGAGAAGGCGGGGGAGGAACCTGTGGCTTCATTAAAGAAATTCTACTGACATGAAGAGGCGTATAGATACAAACACACACACACACACACACACACACACACACACACACACACACACACACACACACACTACTTCATGAGCTCAAAGTGACAAGGAGTAGAGAGTCTCTCAATGATAATCATAAAGCTTCTTACAAGTAGACATTTCATTAAATAAATTAGACTTATAGGAGTGAAACTTTAAATCATCATCAACATATTTAAAGCTCCTTTAAAATGTTTCCAGGTCATTATGAAGCAGACTGTAAGTAACACCTGTGCCTCGATGCAACCTATAAGCAAACAGGATCATTAATGATGGCTGATCATTTTTATAGGAATTTGAGATGCTTGTAATCATTGCTGATGAGGTGAGTTACAGCACTCTTCAGGAACAGTCTGTTTTTACAAGTTACTCAGTAAAGAGATTCAAAGTGAAACAACATTGAATCGGTTCAGTTCTTAGTTGTTTCTTGATTTGGTACATATTTGGTTCAGACATGGAAACAAATGCAACACGTAGAATTTGTGCAGCATCAACAGTTCAGGCCAGCTTATAATTTAAAAAAAAGTTAAATAAAATACAATTTAAAGAAATAATGCAGAGTGATTAATCCCTATCAAACGTAAAATGCAGGCAGATTTTAATTTTGCAGGAACATATTAGAGAGCTATTCATCACATATCAGGTAATAAGTTGTACCTACACAGTCACTTTAATAACAATAATAATAATAATAATAATAATAATAATAATAATAATAATAATAATAGTAATAATAATAATAATAATAATAATAATAATAATAATGATAATAATAATAATAATAATAATAGTAATAATAATAATAATAATAATAATAATAATAATAATAATAATAATAATAATAATAATAATAGTAATAATAATAATAACAAAAATCATAATAACAATAATAATAATAATAATAATAATAATGATAATAATAATAATAATAATAATAATAATAATAATAGTAATAATAATAATAACAAAAATCATAATAATAATAATAATAATAGTAATAATAATAATAATAATAATAATGATAATAATAATAATAATAATAATGATAATAATAATAATAATAATAGTAATAATAATAATAACAATAATAATAATAATAATAATAATAATATATTTATAAAACAATTAATAATAATCATGATAGTATAACAATAATAACAATAACATTATCATTGATAATAATACTAATAACAATAATAATGATGATAATAATAATAATAATAATAATAGTAATAATAATAATAATAATAATAATGATTAAAAATACTTATTAAAATATTAAAATAATTCTAATCACGTTAATAGTTATAATAATAATAATAATAACAATAATAATAGTAATAATAATAATAATAACAATAATAATACTAATAATAATAATAATAATAATAATAATAATAATAATAATAACAATAATAATAATAATAATAATAATAATAATAATAATAATAATAATAATAATGAGGTTTTACAGCATTTAATATACTTGCAGCTTTTCTCTCTCCTCTGCTGTCTGCATGTGAGAGCCTCACAGGATCACACTGACACACACACCCCAATAATGCACACAAATGCACACACAAGAACACCTGACACAACGTACCACTGCTCACTACACTGGACATCAACTGGGTTAATAAACTGTGTTTGAGTAGCTCTTTCTCTCGTCTTCTGACAACTCAAAGCTCTTCTACATATCATGTCACATTCAGCCATTCACACACCGATGGCACAGCTATCCCCCTGAAACTGTGTTATCAGGGTTCAAGGCGTCATGACTGGGCTATTGACTAAAGGAGAAATAACTGTGTCTTTGCAACAAGCAGGATGAGATTTTTCACCAGGAAATGATCTACAAACATACAGGACACTATCAGCAAAGAGAATATAGCTTTGTCCACAGGGGGAGCCAAAATCAACACAAACCTTGTGTTCAATTTTTTGCTCCTTTAAAAGTCCAGACTGTCTCTGTGTCCCTCCCAAGTTCATCTTGAAGTGTTCTCAGACCCTTATTTCTCTTGTTCTCAACTTCCACTTCTCCGTCTCTGGCACAGTGGGGAGGGGGACAGAGAATGCCAAAGAGAACAAAATGTGCTGATGAGAGACATGCCAGTCCCCTCACACACTAGAGACTCATCCTGAGAGGAGACATAGAAATGTCATCAAGTACCGCCGCAAAGGGAAAGAGAAGTGTTTGTCAACTTAGTGTGAGTCTGTAGACATGGCCACTCTGTCTCTCAGGCCGCTGGCCATCCGCAGTTGTTTGTGTTAACCACAGTGCAGTGTGCAGATTGCAAGGACGGCGGCAAAACACTGAAGAGTTAGAAAGAGACGAAAACATGGAGGTTTTAAAATATTCATTTGAGCTACAATCTACAAAGTTGGATGAGGTTTTAATATAGTTTTTGCCCCCTGCTTAGAGCAATCTTTGAGTGTTTGGAAGTGTGTGTAGGTGTGGGTGTGAGTGTGTGTGAATGTAGGTGTGTGTTTGTGTGAGAATAAAATGTTTTGATCAAAGGCATATAATCAGGAGTTCTCTGCACCTTATTTGCATCTCTGCCTGACCTCCAACGGACACACACTCTGGCAAGTACACACTCTCTCTCTCTCTCTCTCTCTCACTCACACACACACACACACACACACTTGCAATCATGCAATTAGTGACATCCCTGCGGCGCACTACTTCAGTTTCCAGGGTAACAATCCCCAGCACTGATGTCATCAACGCGAGACACAAAGAGTGAGAGACAGCGAGAGAGGGAAGGTGAGGCGTTATGAGCTCATGTCTGAAACAACATGGAGAGGAGACGGAGAGAGAGAGACAGGAGAGAGAGAGACAGGAGAGAGAGACAGAGACACAGAGAGGAGGGTTTGAAATGAATAAAAGGGAGGAAGAAGCAGAACAGGATGGAGGAGAAAGGTAATATGTTGTGGATAAAAAGCAGGCTCAACATTGTAGACAAAAAAAAGGAGGGGGAATAAACGATTGAGAGGTGTGGTTTGACAGGAGACAAAGAAAAATGAGGAGAGATGGAGAGGGGAAAAAGAAGAGAATAAATGATGAAGATAGAAAATACAACACTGGACAGCCTTTGTTTGTTTGAGGTTTTGAATTTGCTTCAAGTTTTCACATGAGGTCACACTGATTTTTAGACGCACATTATCGATTTTCTGAGCCCAAACTGATAACTGATAATTACCTGCTGCTGATGGCTCATACTGAGGAGGGTATCAAGATTTTTTGGGACATATTTTCATGTAAAACAGAAGTTAGTAATTTGTAATTTATGCTAACCTGATGTAAGAAAGGCTAAGATGTAATGAGTGATATTCTATACTTCCCAGATCCCTATCACAACCATTGGATCAGAAACCTTGCAGAACGCACATGCACGAGTACAGTGTAACCAAGCGTTTTGGGTTAGCCAAACTGGATAAACTTAATAATGAAATAATAAACGTGACATCAACTTGGAGCTTCAGCCACGGCTCCAACTTTATTGCATGAACACACATGTGCACAATCAGCCAGATTACCACAGCAACCACTTCACGGCGGCCTTCAGAGACACACGGTTCAAAAGGTGAAAACACACAGGAACACTGACGCTAAGATGCAGGCAGTGTGGAAATGTTCTAAATTATGAAGTAAAAAAAAAGTCTGCAGCCACCAATACAAGCAATACAATCGCTTTGCAGGCAGTAGCAGTAGAGCTGCGTTCAATATTACCAATCTGATAAGACATCTAAAAAAATGGAGTGGAATTCTTCCATCTTCACTGACCACAAACCAGTTGGCACTGCTGGAAACAGCAGTTGAGGCTTTTGTCTGTCTTTAAAGTGCAGACGCTGCAGCTCCAGCTGATGTGATCCTCATCCTAATGACCCTGAAACCCGTTCTTTCCTGGAAGCGGACCGCTGACCGCTGAATCAAGATGATGGAAAGCTCTCTACCAGAGTCCATGGGACGATGCTTCAGCCATGTTGAGACTGATCCACTGTACTCAACTGTGACATCGCTGGACCCCAGATACAAAGACAGGCAAGTCCAGTGACTGTTGAATGCTTTTGAATGCTATGATAAGTTTTGCTTCATTATTAATCAAATATATTCATTTATAATAATTATATAAAATAAACAAACAAACAAAATAAGGCGTGCAACTCTGTTATCTCAGCAAAAACAAGTATCGGATCCGGACTCGGCAGACACTCAAAATTAAAATATGGGATGGGGCTGAAAAAGCTAAATGGGAAATCTTTGGACATCCCTTGTGTTAACATAACAAATCAACAAAGAGCAGTTCTGACTCTCACTGAACATTT
Source organism: Notolabrus celidotus (assembly GCF_009762535.1). Lineage (NCBI taxonomy): Eukaryota > Metazoa > Chordata > Actinopteri > Labriformes > Labridae > Notolabrus > Notolabrus celidotus. The sequence continues at coordinate 4,107,337 of NC_048288.1, read as the reverse complement.
AAAAAAGAAAAATCAGAGGTTCAACAGGTGGACGTCAGGCTCAGATTGACTTCAGTTTTTGTTTGAGGTTGATGAGTGCATGCGCTGGTGTTTTTGTCTGCCGGTCTACAGCTCTGGCAAAAATCTAACAATTGTATCCATTTGAAATTCTACTTTTAGTTTGGTCCTGTGGTTTTATTGATCTGTTTTATCATAACAAAGATTCTTCAGCTGCTGGACGCTCTGATCAGCCTGCCCTGAAGGACTGCCGTTGTTTTTAGCATCTAAAGCTCACCACGTCTGTGTGCGCAGACTGCAAAGTGCAATACTCACGACTACGTGAGGACTTGCGAAGTCTGAAGTCGGAACTTTGGAGCAAAGAAAGGTTCATCTCTGTAGCATCTGAACAAGCAAGGTATATGTTTCATATGCAGTCCTAATTTTCGACACGTAAAGTGAATCCCTCAAAACAATGTGAAGCTGTGTTTAAGTCTTCATCCAGCGACTGGACGGATGTCAGAGGTCCTTATGTCCAGACCCAACTTGGTCGAGGCAGATGTGTGTCTAACATGAGTCTGGTTCTGCTGGCGGTTTCTGCCTGTTAAAGGATGTTTGTCCTCGCCGCTGTAACTAGCTAAATACTGTGAGGTGCAATGCTCTTGGTGGATTAAAGTGGGGTAAGACTGAGTGTGTTGTGATTTGGCGCTATACAAATGAAGATTGATTGATTGATTTCCTCAGTTAAACTTCTGTCCCTGATGTCGATCAGAGTGTACATGTGTGAGGAGATCACATCACACAGGACAGGTAGAGATACGTCTGCAGAGTATCAGTGGATCTGGAACTATACCTTAGTTTCTAATGCACCATTAGCAGGTGATCTCCTGTGCCGGTATGCACGTCAAGCAATTACACAAACAGGACTATTAGTCTTAACCTCCTGTTATGCAACGGCCCTTTTGGCCATAGCATTAGCCGCATGCATGACTGCAAATAATTGGCCAATAAACTAATTGCGCCATGAAAGAAAGGCTGGTGCAAAACGTCATGTCCAGGGAACCTCCTGGAAAACCCCAATCCAACAAATTCATACTGCGCATGCTTACTACGTATAAACAACAATAAACATGGCGAGCGGTACCGCTGTGACTGAGAGAAGATCAAGAAAAAAAAAAATTCAGCAGAAGAAGAAATGGACATTTGATTAGAAGAATATAGAATGAACAAACAGCTGTTATCAGCAAGTCAATCCTCAAAGATAACAAACAAGGAGAAAGGGAAAGTTTGGCTTCAGATCTTGAACCGGGTAAATGTGTGTGGTGTTTCTGAGCGCGCTCAGTAGAAGACCTACAAAATAAAATAAGCAACATGAAAGAGGCTTTGAGCAATGAGCACCGCCACCAACGTGGTCCAGGTGGAGGACCACTGTCCCCCCATTGAAGGATGAGGACTTGTTAACAGAGTTGTTTGGGGAAGGATTCACTTCACGGTATTGCTGGTAGGTATAAGAATGATGTTGTGTCTCCTAAATCTAAATTTGCTGTATATTTGGACATCGTCATACTTTTTCAAAGGATTCGTTTGATCCCTAAATATCTGTTGTCTTAACATACTTCATCTTAATTGGTAACGCATAAGGACGATGTCCTCCATCCTTTAATCAGACTAACAGGTGTGGTAATCCTGCTGTTAGCACCTGTAATGGTGGGGTCTACCACCATTAAAGCTGGGGTTGGCAGTCTCGGAAAACTAGCATGAATTTGAATGTAGCATTTCCTCAGGACTCCGTCTAATCCCTCCCCTCCTCCTTCAGAGCTCCTCCAAAACGACGCCCCCCCGCTCACATGCACGAGAGCCGCTGACATGCGACCATATGATGGTGACTGATTCAAAACCGGTCCTCACCAAAACATTATCATAGTGAAAGTTAAAAACACAAACAAACATGGCTGCTGTTAGTACTTACAACTGTCATTCTAGCATTATCCAGTTGTACTGGTGACACGATATCAGGAGAAAAGTTCTAACACATATATAAAACTGTAACAGCTCTACTGTTTGTTAAACGTGTTCAGTGTAGATCCTCTTAATTCCTACAGTGTTGACAGTCAGTGAAGGCATCAGGAGAGGTGTAGAGTGTGTGAACGGGAGAGAGGAGAGACAAGAGAAGTTCTTCATTCATTCAAACATTGATTGTTGCTTTGTTGGTTGTCGTGATCACGGTCGACAGTGACCGGTTATTAAAGATCAACGTGTTCACGAATCGGCTCGTCATCCCTACAGCGTCCGGACAGACGCTACGATACATCTACATTTTCTGTAGGACTTACTAAATGTCATTCATTCTTCTGCTTGTCAGAGCCCCCGTGGTGAGAATTTTTTAGACTCTGATCCGGACTACAGTCCTGAGCAAAGCACCTCATCGGGTCAGAGGGGACAGGCCCGAGGTCGAGCGAGAGGGGCAGTCAGTAGAGTCAGGGGAAGCAGCGGCAGGAGACGGGGAAATGTACGCACAGGAGGCGGGCAGAACGGCAGGACGGGATTTGAATGGTTTAAAATTTTGGGACCCAAAAAAGGCTGATTGGTTGGTGTTTTCCCAGGTTTACTCCGGCTGTAGATAGTGTCTTTTTTCACTCTTTTTTAAGAACACATTATGTATTGATTACCATTAGGACATAAAGATCATTTTAACCAGTATAACAAAAAGTGTATCTAAATCTGATTACCAACCCCAGCTTTAAATGTAATACTTTGTTGGGGTGTTAATCTGGCTCATGCATACCGCTAATCCATTTTTCTTCACCATCAGTACGTTTTCATCGCTAATGTCTGGACGTGCATACGGGCCCTGCTCTCTCTCACAAAACGATGGGTCATCGGGTGACATAACTTTTATCATTAATTGCTCCAGCTTCAACTCTTTCAAACATGCTGCAGTTCTGAAATAATAATAGAATGTTCCCATAGTTAGCTGAAAATGTATCGGACAGGTCAAAAGAGCTTTAAATAAAAGGAACATTAAAGAAAGAGGTGAGTCAGTTCTACCTTGTGTTTTATTTAGAGTGATTTAAACAGCACTGAGGATCCTCTTCTTTACTTCTACTTTTCACACAGAGTACGTCTTGATCAGACTTGGGCATCCACCAAAACAAGCGCCCTCTGATTCGGATGAAAGAGGTGTTTTTGAGCCACCATCAAGGAAACTGTGGACCGCTCTGATGTCTGGAGCTGAGGTTATTTCTGTGGAGTCCAAACGCAGGAGCACAGCCAGCCGACTTCATATTTACAAGCCGATCGGTTTAGATGTGATGTCTGCTAAACCTGAAAGCTTTAATGTTTTCTGTGATTCTTTCTTAACTTAATAAAACTCAGTTCTTTGATTCAACGATCATTGATTTGAGGATTATACCCTCACATGCAACATGCAACAGAATGCTTTAAAAGCAGTGAGCCACTCCACTAACTTTAACTGACTTGCTTTTCAAAATGTCAGGCATGTTTGTTTGAAAAGTGTCAAAAAGTTCAAACATCAAATATGTAATGCAATCCTCAGTTGAAGACCTCACGTCAGGAGTCCATGTTTGGAATCTAAATGATATCCTCGCTGCAGAATCCAGAGACTCAATTAGACGAAGCAGTCCAAAGCCGTCACTCCATACAAAAATCATTAATTGAATTCATTAAATCTCTTAAATTAATACAGATTTCTGCATTAATCTCTCTTTCATTAAACACTAACTTTGCTTTGGATTTGGTTGCGAGCACAGCATGTGTTTATGGGAATCTTCAGCGAATGGCTGCTGTATTTGAATAAATATGATATCCATTTGGCATTCAAGTGCTCTGCCCAATTCATGTGTGTCAAATTACCATCTGTAAGTAAATGGGGAAGAATTGCACTGACAGACGCTGTGGCTGTAAATGGGACTCATTCATTGCTACACAGGCGTACAGTGTATTATGCAAATCCCAAACTACGAAGGAGGTTAAATCAAAAGAGACAAAAAATGACAGATGAGAAGAATGATTCTCAGCAGCATCAGGATGGCACTAAATCACATTACAGAGGGATTGGAATATAAGCCTACATATAAGGTTAGGTCTTTGGTTGTCACTGCTCTGACGTGTCCTCTCTCTGCTCTTTCCCTCCATCCTTCCTTAGCCTTGCGCCTCTCTTGCTCGTCTCCCTGCCATCGAATCACACAGTGCTTTCCAGAGGATTTGACACTCGGAGGTTATTGTGTGAGAAAACGATTCTCATCTCTGCTCACTCTGCTGAGCTCTCATGCAAACTACCATCCTCCCCACGGTGATGCTGCCAAACTCACCGGCACTAACAGCTTATGACACACCATCGCATGAGACTCAGATTAGATTTTTTGCTTTTGAGAAAGAGGTGATTTACTCCACATTTGCCACACAGGATGATCATATAATTAGTCAGAACTTTGATCCGACAGAGACATCAGAAGTGCTTTGTGGAGCGGCGTTGCTGCTGCGGGTTAAAGCGCTGTTTAGCAGGAGAGCATGGTGTAAAGATGAAGGTGTTTGACTCAGAGGTTGGAGTCACTGTGATGAATAAAGCTGGAGAGTTCGGGCCAAATGAAGCCTGTCTCTTAGGGGTGCCTGGACTCCACTTCTTTTCTGTCGGCACGCATCAACTCACATCTCGCCGAGAGCAAAGACTCAACCCTGAGTGATCCCTCTCACTTTTCTTCTTCTCTCTCCATTTCTCCCCGTATCACCCCGTAGACTTTCTGTCCTACTGTGTCACTGCGTGCCATTAACTCCGACTGTCTCTTTTGACAACGTTTGCCATTTGGCAGTCTCTACATTTTGAAGCAGAAGTTGATTTGGAACTGAGAGTTTATTCACTGATGCCTCTGAATTTTAGGCTGCAACATAGTATGTTGTCTGTTTGCTGGTTACATAATGCAATAAATGATCCCTTAATGTGAAAAAGAGTGATATCAAGAGTGAGTTTTATAAACTCTCAGAGCCCATAATCATTGCTAAAGATGCCCTTGAACATGTCTCTCATTTTAAGTTTTTAGGTTTAACTATTGATGACAAGCTCAGTTGGAAAAAGCACATGATATGTATCCAATGAAGTAGTGAAAATATTGTGGTTAGACATATCTTGTCAAGTTGAAAACCTAATGGATCTACACTTAAAGGTGACATATCATGCTTTTCTCATCAATATATATTGGTCTTAGAGGTCCCCAAAACATGTCTTTAAAGTTTATGCTCAAAAAAACACTTTGAAATCAGATTTTGGCATGCCTGAAAAGCCCTCTTCTTCAGTCCTCCTCAGAACACTCTGTTTTCTCTCTGACCACGCCCCCTCAGGAAGTGGATGTGCCCTCGGCTCTCCAGCACGTTGATCTAATGTTTACATGTTGGCTGAATATACACGGCTGCTCAGAGATCACGTTACTTCAACCCTCTGAATCTGATCCAGAATCTGATCCTGACGGAGAGGCGCCTGTAGCAGGACCTTTCTGAAGGATTGGTCACAGATTTAGTGTTTCTTGTTGTTTTATTTGTCAGCATGTCGACGTGTGTCTTGGTACACAGCTACGAACATGTAGCTATGTGGCTATGCTAACTAGCGCTAGCACTTATCCATGATAAGTAAAAATCATCCACTAGATCTTCAAATCTGCAGACATGGGGAGTAAAACCGACCTTTGTGTTTATTAAGACAGCCTACAACTAGCATGCCTCCCTCCTAAGCTCCTTGTTAGCACACATGTGTGCAGGGAATGAAAAACAGAGGAGGGGTTGAGTTGTATTTTATACAGTCTATGAGGTGAACAAGCTCCGAGCTCTGACTCCGTTACAGACCGGATATTGTTGTGACGTAACAAAAACACTGAAGTCTGAAACGGCTCGTTTCACACACATTTACAGAAAGGTGGAGAAATCAGAACAGGGCAGAATGGATTTTTTTCATTCTCGGGGGTTTGTAGACATGCCAGGGACACATATTTCAGGTAGAGAACCATTAAAAAGTCGATTTTGCATATGTCACCTTAAAGGCTGATTTATACTTCTGCATCGTCCCTACACAGCAGGGGCTGACGCAGACATGAGCCCCACATACTTGTGCGTTGATGTGTTTGTGACACGCAGCGATCTAGCTGTGGCTCAGTGGGTAGAGTCGGTCGTCTATCCATCGGAAGGTTAGCGGTTCGATCCCAGGTCCGTCAGTCACATGCCGAAGTGTCCTTGAGCAAGACACTGAACCCCGAATTGCTCCTTCTGTTGTTCAGAGGTGTGTGAATGTGTATGAATGAAATTAGCTAACACTGATGCACTGTAAGTAAGTAAGTAAGTAAGTAAATCTTATTTCGTATAGCACCTTTCACAGAATAAAATCACAAAGTGCTTCACAGGAAAATATCCAACACATTAAAAGAAACAGACCATAGCATAATTAAAACATTAGTCTGGACACGGTGAGTCGAAGGCCTGTTTAAATAAATGTGTCTTCACAAGTTTTTTAAAGGCGACAACAGAGACAGCTGAACGAACATTTACAGGAAGAGCGTTCCACAATGTTGATGCCACCACTTCAAAAGCACGGTCACCTTTTGTTCTTAGCCGAGCTTGAGGGACAACCAGCAAGCCCTGGTCAGAAGACCTGAGTGACCTACTGGTGAGGTAGGGGTGGAGCAGGTCGGCGATGTATTCAGGAGCCTGACCATGCAGAGCTCTGTACACAAAAACAAGAACTTTAAAATGAATCCTAAATTTAACTGGAAGCCAATGTAGGGAAGATAGAATCGGAGTGATGTGGGGTTGTTTGGCTGGACTTTGTCAACAGCCTTGCAGCGTTCTGGACTAGTTGAAGACGATGGAGGGACGACTTACTGAGGCAGGTGAAAAGTGAATTACAATAGTCCAGTCAGGATGAAACAAAAGCATGAATGATCATTTCCAGTTCAGGATGTGACACAACAGACCTAAGTTTGGCAATGTTTCGTAAATGGAAGAAGCATGACCGGGACAACTGTTCTATGTGGTGATCAAAATACATAAACTGATCGAATATAACTCCAAGATTTCTGAGTTTAGACTGGACAGCAGAAGAGAGGGAACCAATACACTGAGCAACCTTGGAAGCTATAGTATCAGAACCAACAATAAGGACCTCCGTCTTGTCAGCGTTTAGCTGCAGGAAGTTGTCAGCCATCCAGTCCTTAATGGCAGTCAGACAATCAAGCAACACTATCAGCTTGTCTGTGTAGCAGCCTCTACCATCAGTGAGTGAATGAGTATGAATGGGTGAATGTGACGAGTAGTGTGGTGTGGTCAGAAAGACTAGAAAAGCGCTATGTAAGTATAAGTAAGTCCATCCATTTACCATTTACCATTCTCTGCCGAAACACTTGAGGGCAGTGTGGTCTCTCTGATAGCCGGTCGCCTGCTAGGAAATACACGGCCGATGAGCAGGGATCCCAGAAGTGCTGTATATGCGGGAAATACAATGCCGCAGAGTGGACCAATCACAGGGCTTTCGGTCTGCGTCGATTCTAGACGTAGTTACATTTTGGAGGAGGTGCACGTCAGCTACGTGAGTAGGCCTCTGTGTAGGTACAGGAGCTACGCAGACCTCCGGTGTAGGCTATGCCATCGATTCGACGCAGAAGTATAAATCAGTCTTAATGTGTAGTTCAAACGTTTTTTTTTTTTTTAGATTTTTTTATTCGATTTATTTGTAAAGGGACCATGTACAATATTTAACATAAATGTCCCCATCTGATGCATTGTACCAGTTAGCTTAAAGCTAATTTACATCTGCAGTCCCTTGGCAGGTCACAATTAAAACATCACATTGTAAAAACACTTGCTTGCACACACACACACACGCACACACACACACACACACACGCACACACGCACACACACACACACACACACACACACACACACACACACACACACACACACACACTCAAACAAACAAACAAACAAACAAACAAACAAACAGTATGTATATCAAGTTATAAGTATCAAATCAGTGGTTGCAGTGTTGAGTGTCCTTTAGCAGACTTTTCAGTTTGGTTTTGAAGCTGCTGAGAGATTCACTGTTCTTCATGTCCTCCGGTAAGGTGTTCCACTGAGTTGTGGCTTTCACAGAAAAAGCTGACTGTGACAGTGCGGCGAAAGGGCACATTGCAATTTCTGAACGAAGAGATTCATGTTGATTTAACGGAGTCCACTGACCGAAAGTTGATAAATTGACGCAGCGGAGGCGGGGCCAAGCCATTTAAAATCTTATACACAAGACACACATTTGAATACAATTTAAAATTCTCAAAGCTCAAAAGATGACGCTGTGTAAAATGTTAATGCAAACTTTATTTGATGATTTGCAAACCCTGTATTTAACTGAAAATAGTGCAAAGACAACATATCAAATGTTGAAACTGAAAAATGGTTTTGTTTCATGAAAAAATTACCTAAAAGTTTCTGGATTTCCAAATATGAAATGTTGTCCCATTCTTGCCTGATAGAGGACTTCAGCTGCTCAACAGTTTGGAGTCTCCTTTGTCATATCTTTCGTTTCATGATCTTCCAAATTTTTCCAGTGGGTGACAAGTTGAGACAGCAGACATGGACTCTTCTACAACAGAGCCATGCTGTTGTAATATGCAGAAGATGGTTCAGCATCTTGTGATGTATAATGCATTGTCTTCCCTGAGAAAGTAATTGTCTGGATGGCAGCATGTGTTGCTCCTAAACCTGCATATATAGTTCAGCATTAATGGAGCCTTCACAGATGTGTTCTTCACAAATGACAAGGGCTCTATACATCCCCGTACCATCAGTGATGCATACAACACGGACAGTGGTTTGGCATTGTTTTGCTGATATGCAGGTCATCCCTTGTGATGCCTCTGAAGGGTCATATCTACTGATGTCATTCTGCTGGTGTCTACTGAGTGTTTGCAGCACACTAATCAACGTAACGCAGCACACCTGGGCTCAGTGTGCTGAGGTTACTAAAAGTCCTGCACATTGATTAACACTCTCTGCTTCCCTCCTCACAGCTACACTTCATTTTGGTTGTTCTGTTTGGTCATCTGATAACACCTACACACACACCCTCATGCACATCACACACCACTGATTTCCACATCTCAATCTGTTAATATTTAATTTGGCATTCTAATTTGATCCAATTTGGTTTCATCTGCTCAGTCTCTCACAGAGTGGTGAACCTCCTCCCATCGTTTCTTCAGTGACACTCTGCCTTGGAATACTCTCCTGTATTTATATCCAGTCATATTACCATCGTGTTGCAAGTTAACCTCATTATATGGAAGATATTCCTCTCAGTGTCGGTGTTAGCATTCAACTATTTTTTGGCGCTGTCACATCTTTTTTGAATGTGTTGAAACATCAAATTAAAATATTATAATTTGCACAAAACAATGAAATGTTTCAGTGCCCATGTTTGAAATGTTTTCTTTAAACTATTCTAAATTATATATATTGTTTCAATGATTTTCAAACCATAACAATCTGTTCTGATTAACATTTTAACGTCTAAACTCTTTATACATTTATTTTTTAAAACAAAATAAATATGTCAGAATAGAATAGTCACTGACTCTAGCTGAAATGCTCATACCTCCATATTATTTCAAAGCCTGCAGTTTGTCCACATATTTGATATCAACACACTTCAACACTTTTTTGTATTTCAGTTTCTCAATAATTCACTTCATATCCCTTTTTAGTTTTGTTTTCTTTGTAACTAGGTCTGGCAGGCCTCCCTGCATTCACAGTTAAACCTCTGCAAATGATCCAGAACGCAGCAGCACGTCTGGTCTTCAACCAGCCTAAGACAGCTCATGTCACTCCCCTGCTCATCTCACTACACTGGCTTCCAGTTGCAGCTCGCATCAGATACAAAACTCTAATCATGACTTACAAAGCAGTAACCAAAACCGCTCCAGTTTACCTGGAACCCCTCATCCAGGTCTACTGCCCTTCTCGCCCGCTACGCTCAGCCTCTGAAAAGCGCCTAGTGCTTCCAGCACACAAAGCCTCAAAATCACTAGCTCGACTCTTCTCTTCTGTTGCCCCTAAATGGTGGAATGAATTGGCCAACTCCATTCGATCTGCAGAGTCCCTCTATACTTTCAAAAGACAGCTAAAGACCCAGCTCTTTAGGAAGCACTATGCACTTAGCTAGACTGTTCTCCACTGTTGTCCCCAGTGGCAGATCATGTCTTCCAGCTACAGTTGACTCACACTGTCCTGCTCTACTCTGGGAATCTGTGTTCAGCTCTTGAGGGACCCAGCACTTTGTACTTTGGTCATTATTGTGGTGATGTTAATTGTTGATGATGATAATGGAAGGTCTTAAATTGGTTGGTTGCTTCATTGTAGATGTTCCTTATTTCAGGAAAAAAAAAAAAAAGAAATTCCTTACTTATTTTTGTGCATTGCCTTTACACTGCTTGGCAGTACCTGCACCCAAATTGACTTGAAGCACTTTGTTTCTCTTACTGATCTTGTTTCCTCTTGTCTAGATCTTTGCTTGTGTTGTTCTTGTTCTCGTATGTACGTCGCTTTGGATAAAAGCGTCTGCTAAATGACATTGTAACATTGTAACATTGTCTCAGCTTCACTGTTCTCCCTTCAGATCTGTTAATATTCTACAAGTCAATTCAACAGAGTCAGCTGTGGTCAGTTTTCAATTATGTAATTTCAATTTACTTTAATTTTCTGCCACACTTTGCAGTCAGTCTCCTTTTGAGGTTTTTAGAAAACATCTCAGTAGACCTCTCTGAAATTCCCTCCCTCGTGTTTAGTGGTAGCAGCAGTAGAATGAAGGTTTTTAGTGCATACAACTATTGGTTGTTTATAAATTGTCCTCTCTTCCTGCTTTTGGACTTTAATGAACACCTTGATCTGCTTTTATATAGACAGGACCATGCGGATACTTTGATTTCAATGTTAAGTGCGTTCCTTTTAGTAGGCCTTCAGGTTTCTTTCATTCCACCTCTGCAGTTTGGTTCGAGATGGCTTCCTGTCTTGTTGTAATCCTCTTTTCCTTGCACAGAAAAAGAGAAAACATTGAATGGAAGCGACCTCGTCAAGCATCATTGCCTTATAAGTTGTCATTATGCAATTTGAAAGTTTCTTAGGGCCAGTCCCAGGGGCATCAACATCGAAAGGTAAGGGGGTTTGTGAAAACTTGTTGCTTAACACTGGACTATACTTAAATATATTCATATTTTATTTGTCATAATGTATTGAATGAGAAAGTAATTCTCCAACTTATCCGCATAACATGTTATATTTCACAACTACAGTTTTTTTTAGTTTGTCTACTTTTCCAATTCTAAAGCACCGACAGCACTCTTTTCTCAGACTGCAATTTCTGACTTATTTTTGACACATTATTCAGACTTGTACATTTGTCTTTCAAGCTTTTCACAAAGAGTAGGCAGAAACTCTCTGCTGATAAAAACATCCAGTGTGGAGCAGTAACAAGCACTCTAGGACATTGTTAGTCACACTCAGTAAGGCAACATCTCTCGCTTCTCTCCATGGTCTGATTTGCTTTTCTTCTTTAACCAACACTCTGCACTTTCTCGTGTACCAACACTCGTATTACATATAGGTCGATTTGGAGGTTTTGCATTATGTTCATATGTCTTATGGGTGTGGTTTCCATACAAGTCATTCACAGTTGGTACATGTTTATTTCGTATGTGCCTTTTTTTTTTGTTTATTCTTGTAAGAAATGAAAAACTGACAACTGCAACTTCATGTTTGAAACAGATTTTGGAGCATAACTTTTCTTTTATGAAAAATAGAATATCAAGTAACACTTCTTAAAGAATCTTTCTTAACCAAAATGATAGGGACACAAAAAACTGTCATGTCTCATCAGTTATGTTAAGTTTGCTCCTTTTACTTCAGTCTTTCTTTCATGTTTGTCATGTCCGCTTTTACTTTGTAGTCACGTCTCTCCTCTCGTTTCAGGTAACTTCACTTCCTGTCCTGGTGTTTACTCGCCGTTGTGATTGTCGTCCCCGCTGCTCATTGTTTCCACCTGTATCCCATTACCTCCTGTATAAAGTCTAGGTCCTCCCCTGTCCCGTGTATGTGCCTTCATTCTATGTCTCCAGAGCCAAGTAGGGGAGAACGGGGTTGGTTGTCACACTCTTTACTGTTTTGATGATTGCTCATCATCAAAACATCTTTCAATAGTCATTCCTACATTAAATTGAAGCTTAAGGTGTTGGCTTGAAATGTGTATCCCTCTCATTTTCCAACTCATTGTAACAAAGAGGCAATTAACTATCAAAGACACTCTGACACATTGTGACAACCAACACCATCACAGGGATGTTTGTCACACACTATGGGGTTGGTTCTCACACACTATGGGGTTGGTTCTCACACTATGGGGTTGGTTGTCACACTATGGGGTTGGTTGTCACACACTATGGGGTTGGTTGTCACACACTATGGGGTTGGTTGTCACACACTATGGGGTTGGTTGTCTCACACTATGGGGTTGGTTGTCACACACTATGGGGTTGGTTGTCACACACTATGGGGTTGGTTGTCTCACACTATGGGGTTGGTTGTCTCACACTATGGGGTTGGTTGTCACACACTATGGGGTTGGTTGTCACACACTATGGGGATGTTTGTCACACACTATGGGGTTGGTTGTTTCACACTATGGGGTTGGTTGTCACACACTATGTGGTTGGTTGTCACACACTGTGGGGTTGGTTGTCACACCCTATGGGGTTGGTTGTCACACACTATGTGGTTGGTTGTCACACACTGTGGGGTTGGTTGTCACACCCTATGGGGTTGGTTGTCAAACACTATGGGGTTGGTTGTCACACTGTGGGGTTGGTTGTCACACTATGGGATGGTTGTCACACACTATGGGGTTGGTTGTCACACACTATGGGGTTGGTTGTCACACACTATGGGGTTGGTTGTCAAACACTATGGGGTTGGTTGTCACACACTATGGGGTTGGTTGTCACACTATGGGGTTGGTTGTCACACTATGGGGTTGGTTATCACACACTATGGGGTTGGTTGTCACACACTATGGGGTTGGTTGTCACACACTATGGGGTTGGTTGTCACACACTATGGGGTTGGTTGTTACACTATGGGGTTGGTTGTCACACACTATGGGGTTGGTTGTCACACACTATGGGGTTGGTTGTCACACACTATGGGCTTGGTTGTCACAATGGTATTTCAATGGGAACAATCTTTTAAAAAAGGCAAGAAGGCAGAACTAAATTTGAATGTTTAATTGCACTATGTTTAATTGACAAGTGATAGGCCTACATAACTGAATGCATTTTAACATAAAATGAGCAAGGACCATGAACAGGAAACACATCTTTAGGCCAGTCTATATAACAACATAAAGAACAAAACAAATAGGCCCAACAATAATGGCCGACTCAACTAGGCGTTACATGTGACAACCAACCCCAAAGAGAATGTGACGACCAACCCCAACTGGAATGTTTTGCTAGCATAAAGGCTAACAACCATCTAACAACTACTTAGCTAGCTAATTAAAATCTAAACTCTAGCTTTCCCCTCACACTTTGTAAGGGTAACACTTGTTTTGTTATAAACCCATCGTTTAAAAGCCTAGAAGAAAAATACTGAGGAGCTGAATATTTACAATTTGACATGAAAAACACAAAAAGTCCTCTCACCTCAAGTTCAGCTGTCTTACTCCAGAGAAGACTATGTACGTAGGTGTGCTCTGATCCTAATTCTGGAAATTTCCATACCCTAATTTGAGAGACAGCGCCCTCTGGTGGCGAGATATAACGTGTGCCAACCAACCCGTGTGACAACCAACCCCGTTCTCCCCTACCACGTTCGTTTCTTTTGTTTTTTCACCAGGTAGAGTTTGAGTTTTCCTTTTGTTACTTTGTTGTAGTTTTTCCAGCCTTCATGCTGTGATTTTTTGTTTGTACTTTGTTTTATTACTTACTCGAATAAAGCACCTCCTTTTGTTGCAAACGTTGGACGTTGTGCGTTTGGGTCCTTATTGCCAATCCTTGACAAAAAGTATTGAGACAGGATTCCTTTGTTGCATTCACACTGTTGACTTCTATATTTCTAGTTTCCCGAATGCAAATATGTTGGTCATATTGCAGCAAAAGGATGATTCAAAAACTTCCATACAGTCTTTTATATTTGAACCTTTACATTTCACAATTAAGGTCACGACACTACTGTCGAAACCTAAAGCGTCTATCTAACAGTATTGTTTTCTTCTGGTGGTGATTTCTGGTCTGCTAACACACGACACGTAGCTTCAGCAGCCGGAAGGCAATTCTGTCTCTGTAAAGTGTATCTTAATTTACCTCCATCATCCGGTCTTTGTCTTAGTTTCAATCTCTTACTTCTCAGAGAAGACACTGGAAGCAATAATCACATGCAGGATGTTAACCGTGTTATCCTGCAGCTGAATGAGTCACACATGGATTAAAATGAAAACTCCAAACACATCTGAATTGATTTTCATGATGAATTTAAAAGAATATTCAATTATTTAATCTGTGTGTTTTGCATTTTGTCTATGAGACACACATTCATTACATCTCTCTTTCCATCTCTGTTTTCTTTCTCTCTAATGCGAGAGCTGATGGCTGGACAAGACATTGACGTCAAACTGACCAGTTATCTCAAATATTGGATCAAATGGAGAACTTGTGACTGATATTCTGAGCAAAACTCTTCATGCCTCAATGTGAAGAATTATGCCTTTTTCTGTTAATACTAATAATATTACACCTTACTGAGTGAAGTGGGTATGGATTAGCTGAAACAGAATTAGACATCTAGAAGACTTCCTCCTCTGTATTGCTCAAATATGTCAAATGTAGAGACTGTGAGAGTGGGAGCAGACAAGTCAAAGTACTGTTTGACAAAGAGCAGCAGACGCACATTAATACAAAGACATTTAAAAATCATTAAAACAATCATTATCCAAACTTTCCTCCATGGCACAAACAGCACCTACACACTGCTATCACACCCTGTTCAGCGCTACACTGGTTATTTCTGGTTGGACTGTCTTATATCCAACCACACACTAACTTCAACCCTTCCATTGATCACACTTCAGAGTGAAATGCAACACTCTGATTGTCTCTTTTCAGTGCAACCCTGCATCAGGATTTAGACGCAGCAAAATGATGTTAATTCAGCATCAATCTGTGGATCCCACGTGAGTCAAACTCTGGGTACAGATCCTGACATATCACTGATCACATAGTGCACCACGAGGACCGGTTTATAAGTTTGATGAAGAAAAACAAGAAATGGAAATGAGCCTGGTGAGAATCTCTGTGAAGAGGCTTCATTGAAACGGCTGCTTTGACCATCCAGATCGTCACATCATGAGTGTTCTCCTCCTGTCCTTACAATACTCTGTAAAACCCAGAGGGGCCTGAGACTCAGGGTAACACAAGGAAGCTGGGATAATCAGAGACACCAGTGATAGAGAGAAGTGATGTCACACATGCACATGCTGTACATACACTTTCAATCAAAGCAGTGGATGTTTACACTCACACACACACACACAGCCGCAGAGAAAGAGTTCACTTCACACGTAAACAAAAAGTGTCTCAGCGTGTCAGAAACTTGTGATGTCGTGTCCTCCCAAGATGTGGTGATGCTGCCGGTCTGTTAGCCTGACTGAGGCTCACTCATTACCACAGTGTGCATTTCAAAGCCTGGCGCATGCCTTTGATTTGATCATCTCGTCTGCTGCAGCATCTTTCTCCTACTCTTCTACATATTAACCATCATTTATCCCCCTCTCTCACCCCCTGCACCACCTTTCCTTCATCTTACACACCTTTCTGTCAATAGACAATCCTTGTCCTGAATTATTTTATACAACACCATTTCCTATCAACAAAGAAACTGCATTGAACCACTATGACGAGTCAGCCTGGTTTATGATTAACAGTCAACTCTGTCAATCAATACAGTGATATAATCAATCACTCTGCAGCCCCGCAGCTCTGAACTGATGGAGCCATCTCAGGATGTAAATGCTAAAAGGCAGAGTTGACTACAGGGCTGGAATTAGCATTAAATTACATCTAATTGGACCAAGTGGCTACAAGCTCTTTACCCTGTGTTACATCACTTACACAGACTCTTGACTCGCGTATTCTAAATGAGCCCATTAAAACTGGCTTCAGGTTGTTCTTCACAAACAAACAACACAGACTTCAACCGGGCATAACAGTGAAGGTGTCCAAATTAAAAACAAACAAACACCGGTGTGAAGTTTTACCACCTAACATGGTCTCTTTGGAAAGTCCTGATCAGTACTCACCAATAAGCTCCTTGTTCCTGATGTCGAGGGCCATATTTCTGAGAGCCGTGGCCACGGCACACACCACCTTGTCGTTGTCTATCCTCAGTAACTCCACCAGGATGGGAAGGCCTTTCTCCTTACGCACAGCGGCACGAATGTACACCGACCACTGACAGAGAGGAAACAGGAAGATAAAGGTTCAGTGGTTCAAATAAACACAAAAATATGGCTAAAATATGATAAAGTACAAAATGAATCCAGAGGTCGGTGGTGTAAACACTGCAGTGCACTAAAAGGAAGATTAAAGGAGATTTGTGACAATCTGAGATCAAAAGAGAGGCAAGTTTTTTATATACTGGAATACGTTTCTGATTTAATTTATGCTTACTGTACTGTATTTATAATCTAAATTAGATCATTGGGATGAGAGACATTCGATTGCAGAATTGTGTCTAAGCAGCATGGGAAACATTGTACACGATACAACCACAACAACCTCCTCCTCAGGGTTCACAGTGCCAGGCAGAGACACTGAAACTGTTAAATGTTAAATGTTACATACATAAACTGAAACCAGTATGTCTGCTCACTTTTTGTAAGCTAACTAGTGTTAATAAATCAGAGTTTTAAAAGGCTTCTTGTTGTACATTTAGCAATTTAACGTATAGCTACAGATTAAAACATGTCCTCTTCACTCTGCATCTGACAAAAAGTTATCTTGAACAAACAAAAGCAGTTTTTAAATAAAGATCTGTGTCCATTCATTCATGCAGGGAAGAGCCACATCTTTTAGACAGTGGGTGACGGTGCTCATGGGAAATTAAGTCTTCATCCCACAAAAACACTCCTGGTTTCATCCAAAGGTCACCAGAATCAACACATCATGAAAACTCCTCACAGCATCTTGAAGTAAGTAAGTTGTGCTGTGTTAGTTTTCATTTTATCTCACCATGATTAGTGGTTCTTTTTTTGTCCATGGATTTCATTCTTTCACTGTCATTTTGTCACCACTCCATTTTTTATCAAGAGCCAGACTAGAAATGAAGTGTCTGCAATAGGAAAAAAGAGGGACTAGAGAGGGAAACCACCGAGGGCGAGATTGAGAGGGAAATGTTATATTCAGGGGCCGGATGAGAGTGGCTGAGGTATTACTCTGACTCACAGAAGTGGAAGAATGATATGAACCAAAGAGAAGAGTTTTGAGCTTGGAGACCACTCATCCTCCCTCAATAAAGATCAAGGTGTGTTTAAACGGACCACTCGACCCCAAACAGCTACAGCGGTGTCACCCTCTGGGTCAGCTGTAGAAGACTGGGGATGTGCTTAAGGCATTCAAGAAGAGATATTAGCAGAGAGTGAAGCTTGAAGTTTATATCAGACGAATATCGTTCTCAGCCGATGTGTGTCTAACATGAGTCTGGTCCTGCTGGAGGTTCCTGCCTGTTAAAGGAAGTTTGTCCTTGCCACTGTAACTTGCTAAATGCTGCAAAGTGCTCTGCTCTCTCTCTTCATCTCCCTCTAGCACTCAATGCTCCCAGCATGCTGGTCGTACCTTAAGTCTTTGAAAGTAGTATGGGAGGTCGAGCCTTCAGTTATCAGGCCCCTCTCCTTTGGAGTCATCTACCAGTCAGGGTCCGGGAGGCAGACACCCTCTGTACTTTTAAGAGTAGGCTTCAAACTTTCCTTTTTGATAAAGCTTATAGTTAGAGCTGGATCAGGCTTGGACCAGCTCTTAGTTATGCTGCTATAGGCTTAGACTGCCAGGGGATCTGACACACTGGGATCATGTCTTTCCCTCTCTCTCCTCCGTCTACTTTTCTCTTCCTGTCCCATTAAAGTTCCTAACCATAGACCTTTATGGAGTCCCTGAGCTCCCTTGTCTCATAGATTCCTACTATCCATCTCACCACTATCATCTCTCTCTCTCTTCATCTCCCTCTATCCCTCTCTCCAACACGGTCTCAGCAGATGTGTGACTAACATGAGTCTGGTCCTGTTAAAGGAAGTTTGTCCTTGCCACTGTAACTTGCTAAATGTTGCAAAGTGTTCTGCTCATGGTGGATTAAGATGAGATCAGACTGAGTCCTGTCTGTAAGATGGGACTGGATCTTATCCTGTCTTGATGTTGGGTCTTTGTTAACAATAGAACATAGAGTACGTTCTAGACCTGCTCTGTTTGGAAAGAGTCTGAGGAGAACAATTGTTGGGATTTAGCACTAAACAAATAAAGATTGATTGATTGAAATAATGAACTTTTCCTGGTTTCATAAGATGGAAGAGTGTAGTGTCCGCACAACAGCACAGCCTCTATCGTCTGTCAAAGTGAGGAGAGGGGGGACGTCACATACACCCACACAGATACACACAGACACACACACACGTGTTAAAGCCCCAAAATAGAAAACCTGATTTCCTGAACACCACCTGCCCTCATCACTTTCCCTTCCTCTTCATCCCTCTATCCTCTCTGTAGCATCCTCTTTCTTTTCTTTAGTTTCTCTGTTCATTTATGACCTCACTGTTCGCCTGTTGGTTACTTTCTCTTGTTTTTAGTCGCATTAAAAGAAACTTAACCATTTCACTTTCCATCCATCAATATCCCACAAATTGACAAAAATCATTTCTGATGCAGTTTAATGTTTCCAGTTTCATTCCAGGGTTATTCCTTCACACTTTTTTTTTTTTTTACCTGTATATCCAGCTCCCTCTCTTCCAAAGCTAAAGCTCCCCTCATGCGATTACAACGTAACAGCATGACTCACACATAATTACCATCTAGCTGCTCCCATCAGTCAGCTGCTGTTGAACCCTGACTCTACTCCCTGGTGTGTTCAGACTTGGAGCCATTACATTATTACAGTTATTGCACAGCCACTGAACAGTATTATATACCATATAAGAAAGAAAACATGGTTTCGTGCTCTGAATGGTTCAGAGTCTGCAGGATGGTGTAGTGAGCCGATGGAACATTGTTCCAGCTTAATGTGTCTTTGAGTTGTTTATCCTCGGCGCTGTGGCATTTACTGCAACCAACTCAGCCTTTGAATTTTAATAAAGACTGAACTTTAAGCAGATGTTCGGGATTATAAAAGTGTTTGTTTACACACACCTAACACGTCTAACCGTCCCTGTAGTTGTTAACCCATTGTTGTCATTTAAAAGGAAACAGCCTTCCCTGGAAAAATACTTCTCACTCAGCACTGAATGGATTCTGATTTAGACCTTCAGAAACTCAGCTGAACTAAAGAACCAAAAGAATACTTAATAAAAATAATCCAAACCAGGAGAGTCAATCTGTTTTGAGTTAATGGATCATCCTCAGTCGAGGCAGATGGCTGTCTAATGTGACTCTGGTCCTGCTCGAGGTTTCTGCCTGTTAAAGGAGTTTTTCCTCTCCACTGTAACTAACTAAATACTGGGTGGTGCAATGCTAATGGTAGATGAAGGTGGGGTCAGAGTGAGTCTTACTGTCTTGGTGTTGAGTCTCTGTTCATAATTTGACATATACGTCTTTTCGACCAACGTGAACTGGTGCTCACGCTGGTTTGGAGCTGGTTGAACTTGCGAACCAAACACGGCACCCGTTTGATTTTCCGACCGCTCGAGCCTGTGGAAGAGGCACATCATGACGTCAGATTTATGTAAACGCTTTTCCCAGCAACGCTAGCTCGAACTTTCCCTCACAGCAACAACAACGATGGCGGATAACGGCGGCTTGTCTCCTCGGCCGACCCCAGATTTGACTTGGAATCCATTAGTCTCTTTAATTCTTTCGCTGCAGGACAATGGCAGAAACATGGCAACCCCGTCCCCCGCCACTTACGAAAGCGGTTTGCAGTTCTGAACAGCAAAGAATTGGAGCTGCTTTGGAACCTGTTTTCCGGCCAGGAGCCGGTTCACTCACAGTCAAACAGACTCCAGACAGACCACCAGAGTGCCCTCTTCCTGATCTCCAGACAGACCACCAGAGTGCCCTCTTCCTGATCTCCAGACAGACCACAAGAGTGCCCTCTTCCTGATCTCCAGACAGACCACCAGAGTGCCCTCTTCCTGATCTCCAGACAGACCACCAGAGTGCCCTCTTCCTGATCTCCAGACAGTGCCCTCTTCCTGATCTCAAGACAGACCACCAGAGTGCCCTCTTCCTGATCTCCAGACAGACCACCAGAGTGCCCTCTTCCTGATCTCCAGACAGTGCCCTCTTCCTGATCTCAAGACAGACCACCAGAGTGCCCTCTTCCTGATCTCAAGACAGACCACCAGAGTGCCCTCTTCCTGATCTCAAGACAGACCACCAGAGTGCCCTCTTCCTGATCTCCAGACAGACCACCAGAGTGCCCTCTTCCTGATCTCCAGACAGACCACCAGAGTGCCCTCTTCCTGATCTCCAGACAGTGCCCTCTTCCTGATCTCAAGACAGACCACCAGAGTGCCCTCTTCCTGATCTCCAGACAGACCACCAGAGTGCCCTCTTCCTGATCTCCGGGGACCATGTATTTATTTTCTACATAGCTTAATTTGTCTTTTGAACATACTTTTATCATAATTATTTTCATTGTATTTTTATTTCTATCTTATTAATTACTTTCTTCTATTCATATTATTTGATATTCTTACTTACTGTAAATAGAAGCAACTGTAATGACTGAATTTCCCCCTGGGATAAATAAAGTATTTCTGATTCTGATTTAACTCCTGATTATTACAATAATAGGAGTGTATAAGTATTAAGTAATACTAACAGACTTGTCCAGATAGATAATTTTGAGGTCATCCAGAGGTGGAGCTGTTGCCGTGATCACTGAAGACTCTGACTCTCAGCTCTGAGCAGATGGTTAAAATGTCACTAACTGTTCGGTGCTGTTGGCGTCAGTGTTAGTGAACAGGCTGTTTTAGCAATGAGCCTCGTTTGCATAGAAAGAGGCAAATTCTGCTGTTAGAGACTGCATGAGACATCGCAAGACACAGAGACGCTAATTGCTCAGCGGTGCAGTTTGTGAAGCAGTTAACCCTTTGTGCATACTCAGAGAATTAGGCAATGGATTTTCAGCCCCTTTAGTTTATTGGGTGTAAAAGTCTCATAATAAATCCCTAACTTTTACTCTAATGAGGAATAAAATACCTTTCAATTCACCTTGACTTTTCCAGTTTGTCCTGCATTTCTCCAATTCAATCCACTTTATTTATGTAGCACATTATAAAAAAGAATAAAGTTAACCAAGTGAGGTAAAGTGAAAAAAAACAAGTTAGGACACACAGAGCATAAAACACTGTAAAAAAAAACAAAACAATAAAATTCAATAAAATAATAACAATAAAACACATAAGACACTTTAACAAATACTTAGACATGTAAAAAATACTGTAAAACATAAAATAAATTAAATTGAAATGAAATAAAATAGAATACAATAAAATAATCACAATTAAATAAATAAGAGACATTCAAAAATACTCAGACATGTAAAAACACTGTAAAAAAAATGAATTAAACTAAATCAATAAAATAAAATAAAATGAAATAAAATGAAATAAAATGAAATAAAATAAAATAAATGAACAAATACAATTAAATACAATTTCTAATGCCCTGTTTAAAACTTGTGAACAATAAATGTAAGGGCAGCCTGAGCTTCAACTCCAGCAGAGTTTTCCACACAGCTGGGCCCTAACATATTTTGGATTGATCAAATGTAGTGCCGACCATTTTTAGATTTGTCTTTTTTTATCTTAATGATCGCCATCTGTGATCATCTGTGGTCTGACGGCCTAAAGCAGCTGACATATGATCTGCTGCAGGAGATCAGCGCGAGAGAGAGAGAGAGAGAGAGAGAGAGAGAGAGAGAGAGGTCCTGCAGAATGTCTCTACAGTCAGCAATGCACTGATTCTCAGGAAGACAGAGCCATCTCATATCTCTGTTCAAATAGTTTTTGTAATAGTCTAGCTGCATCTTATTTTTGGATTGTTACAAAAGAATACGTCATTAAGTCTCATCTTCATCCAGATCACCTGTTGTGATGGGGAAACATTTCAAAATGCCAGTTGTGTTATTTGGTTGCCTTTACAAAATGTGCTGCTGATAAATATTGTCAAAAGATCAGACATGGACAGAAAAGAGGAACGGTAGGAGGCGTGGCCGGACACACTGCTGAGTGTCTAAAGAGAGGGAAGCTTTTGTTGTGGTTTGTGTGTATGTGTGTGTGTAAAGGGGTGTGTGCGACAGAACTGAAAACCTGGCTGCCTCCCTGCTACAGGTATAGTGTCATTCTGTGGGAAACAATGAACCGAAATAACTTCATCCCAGTTGTTCACTCAAAAGACCGAACACCAAATATGATTCATGGTGCATTACCATGATGACACATTGTCTCTCCTGTAATACGTACGTGTCAGAAAGAGGATGCATTTAAGGAATTATGAAGGTGAAGAGTTTGTGAAACATTTTAAACTGAGCTTTTTACCTTCCAGCTGCCTGCAGCCAGGTTCTGCAGAGCTCCGGCTGCTCCCTCAAGTGTGTCAGGGTTGGAGCATTCGGACAGCAGGGTGAGGTAGGGCTTGACGATGGTGGGGTGCCACAGCATCTGAACCCCTTTGGGAGGATCTGTCGTGTCTGGAAAGGGGCCCACGCCGTCCCACTGAGAAAAGAGGAGACAAGAGGGTTTGGTTTCTGTGTCAGCTTTGAAGAAATGGTCTCTGTGATGTCAGGAGGTCCTGGAGTCTATCACTGACACATAATGAGTTAAACCAGCTAAAAGAAAACTTTTAAGGATGTTAAATAACACTTGAGGCGCCTCAGCATCGATTTTTACAAAAAGAAAGAACAGGCGTCTTTCATTTAACTTCTCTTCCCATTTGCTTTTGGCAATTGAGCTGATTCCACACCTGCAATATTCATGAAAGAAAGACATCTGTGGACGAGCACTCCCTGACCCATTAAAAGGAAAAGAGACACTGAGTAAATCACTCCCTGTCATGCTGGTATGTTGGAGAGAATTGAGATGGAAGGGAAAGCTGAGCGAGGGCAGAGAAAGAGAAGAGGTGCCTGTGAGGAGGGAGACTATGAGTGAATATTTTACTCCTACATTTGCTTTGAGAAATAAATCCAAAGCTGTGCAGCACTTCTCCTCTTAACTCCACCCTCCTCCTCCTCCTCTCCTCCATTACAATAGAGTCCCTTGATGTTTGAACCTCTTTGTTGAGTGACATGCCCACACCTCTTTAATGTAGGCATGAACCCACATCTATCTCTCTTTGCTTCACTCCCCCTTTATTTCTATTTCTTTCCACTCGCGTCACTCCTGCCTGTCATTAATTCTTGTCCCCCTTTTCTCTCCTGTTGATCCCTCCTCTCTACCTCTCTCCTGATTTCCTTCTCGCTTCATGTCTTGCCTCCCTCTCTCCCTCTTCTCTTATTCTATTTCCATCCTTCTCTCTCCAGCTCTCACTTTTCCCCCTCCCTATCGACCTTCTCGGTTTTGCACTACTGCTTCCCCTCCTCCCCTTGTCTCAAGGTAAACTAGGCTAGAGTGTGTTTATATGTGTGTGTGTCCATGTTTCTATCTTTACATGGATTCTCTGCTCACATAATCAGAGGCCTCTTATGTTTGAAGTGTTTAGAATCACAAGAGGCATCAACTCTTCTGAACCAGAGTACCTTCAGCAGGAGAGATTTCCTACATACAGAAAATGAAAACACAACATTCATGTGTTTATCCAAAATACTCTTCATGTCAGCGTATGGATTATTTCCATACATGTTATGTCATAGTAGAGTGTACCAGCGTCCATCCAATTATATTTTCATCTGCCCAACACTTTTTACATTTTCATTTTCTATCCATTGATCGCTGTCTGCAATCAATGAACAGACTCTCTGCCCCTCGTGTCACATGCTCTGCTGCAGGTGATCCCAGAGCAAGGGAGAGAATCCTCCAGAGTGTCCATCCTGTTGATGCATTGATTGAGGTGCGATGTATCAGTTGAATATGAACCAAGCAGCAACCTCTGGTCTCTAAGTATGAAGCCCATGAGTAAGTGTTATAAACTGCATTTCATCGAGCGTCCACTTGAGGCTGGCTGCAGAAACACAGGAAACAACATACACACCCATTCAAAGAAGATGAACTTTACAGCAGAAATGAACATGTTTACAACCTGATTTGAAAAAACAGCTTGGTTCTACATAGCTAATTAATCTATCGGCACCATAGACTGTATGGACGTAGTCTCCGTGATGTCACCCATCTGTTCCTGAGCGCTGTTATGAAGCTGATCATCAGCCATATTGGAAATGCGGAACTCAACCAGTGAAAGTGTGAGGTAAAGAGGTGGCGTTTGAGCCTCCTAGCCAACAGCTTTGTATTCCCGCCTGTCAGTCAAGTCAGTCATGTCCTTATTTGGGCAAAACTTGTAATCTTAATATCTTCTGAACCGTCACGTTAGAAAAAAAATTCACCCCCCATACAGTGTGTGCTGATAGAGAAATTAGCTACGTGGAGCCAAGACGTTTTTTGAACCAGGCTGTAAACATGATTATTTCTGCTGTAAAGATCTGCTTTTTTGAATTGGTATGTATGTGGTTTCCGGTACATCCGGAGACAGGCTCAAGCAGACAATCGATGAACAGCGGTTTTTAACACTTCTGCATTGGCTTCAATTCTCAAAGATGGAGGTTGCCGCTTGAGTGTGATGTATCCATAGACTGTATAAAATATGGACGTAGTATCCGTGACGTCACCCATCTGTTCCTGAGAGCAGTTTTGAAGCAAATCGACGGCAGCAGCCATATTGGTAATGCGGAACTCAACTAGGCAGAGTGTGACGTAGCGTGAGTCTCTTAGCCAATGGCTGTGTGTTCCCGACCGGGAGTCACGTCAGTCATGTCCTTATTTGGGCAAAACTCATAATCTTAATATCTTCTTAACCGTCACGTTAGAAAAAAATTCACCCCCCGTACAGTGTGTGCCATTAGAGAGATAAGCGTTGCCGAGCCATTTTTTGAACCAGGCTGTAAACATGTTTATTAATGCTGCAAAGATTGTCTTTTTCCCATTCATGTCTATGTGGTTTCTGGTGTTTCTGCAGCTAGCCTCAAGAGGATTTTCAATGTATTGCAGTTTATATCACTTCCGCATTGGCTTCATCGTTTGAGACTGGAGTTTGCAGCTTGGATGTATCATGTTGAATATGAACCCTCTCATACTGCTGCTTTTAAAGTCATTCTGCACTCTTGCATTGTTGCAAAACGATCCAGCATTAACGAACCTTGTCTACACAATGATCTCACATTGTGATACTGTAATATTGAGTGAAAGGGAGTCTATATCAGTCCCTCCAGGATTTCGCGGGATTTTTTTGTGATTGTTGCGGCCCAAAATGCCTGAATTTGCGACAGCTTTTTGTAAAAATTGCGGTAAAAGTTGCAATTTTTTTATTTATTTTTTCCCCAATAACATCTCAGGGGCAAGTAAATATGCTAAATTACAGATGTTTTTAGAAAACATTCTTGATGTGACCACTGTGACTGTATTTTGATTCACTTGATTCACAGAAAAACGCCATGAAAGGTCTGTATTGCACATTGCACCTCGCAGCGACAGTGGCACAGTCAGTCAGTTCACGGCACTCTGAAATTAATCTGCAACTTTGATGACGAGGAGTTCATCAAAACTTACTAAAGGTGTCTGATGTATCACCAAACTGGAATAAATCAAGCTGTAGACGAGGAGCTTTTTACGGTAATAGCGGCAAAAACGTCCACTATTAAACAGACGTCCCCCGGTTGTGTCTTTGTCACTAACGCACACTGGGGGTAAAAATAATCAATGAAGATGAGACAGATGCATGGAGGTGAGGAGAGCTGGTTCATAAAGCACACCTGCTGCAGGTAGGTGACCAAGCAAACTCTGAGCCCTTCAGATAATAACTCTAGTATCTATAAATAACAACGTTGTCATCGTCACTTGTCCTGCCTGCTGTCCCCTCTCTTCACCCGTTCTCCCTGCGTGTTTAGCTGTTGAAAAGAGCCGATCAAGTGAGGACTGATGTTTATGTTACAAGGAAGTCAGTTGATGATGAAACCAATGACGTACAGGGGCTGAGATTGAGGTAATTGGTCAAATTTGCAGGAAAGTTGCGGTGATTGTATAAAATTGCAAGGCTGCGAAAAAACCACACTGATTGGTTGAATTTGCGTTGCATTTGCGTCCTTCCTGGAGGGACTGCTATATAAAACATACTTCTGATTAATATACTCAAAAGATCAGACATATACAGAAAAAAGAAGTGTTGTGTGTGTGTGTGGATCTTGTTTTTGTTAACTCTTCACTGGTGCTTTTTTTTCTGGAGACATCTGAAATCCTTAAAACAAAATTAAAGTCTAATATTTCTCTCAGTAAAATTCTGTGCATGTGTTGGTTTGCTCTTCTGAAGTCCATTCGAAGTGTTGAGGCCCAGTTCAGGCTCCCATGCTGCTCCTTGGCTTTGCTGTCTGACTCTCTTATAAATGATTAAGGAGACTTTATTACAGTCTAACTGCTGGTGTCTCCCTCCCTCCCTCCTGTAGTCTCTCTCTCTCTCACCTAGTCTGGTTTCTTCCCTTTATCATTTCCCCATTGCTTTCTCTGTCTCATCCAGTCAGAGGCTCCCCCCCTCTTTCTTTCAGAGTCGATGCAGCAGACTGTTTATTTGTGGCATTGTGTGTCCCACTGGGTTCCTCTTGGTGGTCCTGTCTGCATTCACCTCTACTTTTTACTATCTGTCCTATAGCTTGAACTGAACATGACTTCTACTTCTTATAGAAACAAATACATATTTTTTGAGATCAGCAATTCAATCCACATCAGACATTATTGGCTGTGTATGCCAATAATAAATAGTTAAATCATCTTGATCTGATCCAAGTGTGTCACATGTTTCAGCAAAATATACAATGCCAATGCAAGGAGTGGAAAAGGCAAAGTGATGTGCTGCATTTGAGCCGAGGGGTGAAAATGAAAAAACTTAAATTTCATGTGGGTCAAAGGTTCAGTTTGGGTCGCAAACATGACTCAAGTTAAGCCGGTTTGGATCTGAAGGAGTGCAGGCTGTGTTTTTGTCTTGACTTTGACCCCAGTGTAGTTTCAATATCCTCTCTTACAACCTCACTCACACTCTGCTCTGCACAGTAGTCCGGTCAGCAAACATGTACCATGGAGTGTTATTAGTGGATAGAGCTTCACCCCTATTGTAACAGCATGAATCAAGACTGAAGTACAGACAGCAGGAGGAGGTGGGGGGTTAAATGAGAGGAATTTAATGAGCTTTTAACAAGAAAGTACAGCAAAAAAACGACTTCAGAGCTTCTGCATCTGAGAGAAGTCAATGCTCCCCGACTCAGCGTGCAGAAAGTCTGTGATCTGGAATTTCCACCCCTGTTTTCCATTATTTACCACATATGTCCCTGTTGACAGCAAGGCACTCACACTGCAGACCTGCTTCAGCATGAAAGCTATCTACTGGTACTTCCTGCAGTCAGCGCAACAAATTAAAGTAAATACTTGAGTAAAACCAGGCAAGGGGAAGGGATTCTTTATCAGGGTATCAGCCTGATATGGAGGGTATTCTATGGCATTAGCATTGAGTTTATATCAAACATTTAAACGTTGATGGGAGAATTGGGCTGGTGTGTTAGCCATAGCTCTACCGAGACTCAATAAAGGAATATCTTATGTGAGGGATGTGTCTGTTCCTCAAACAAGAAGTTATTTTAGCTGTTAAACCCTGACAACCATTCCTCTTAGAAGCTTTAATGAAGTCACTACACTGTAAAAATGAAAACTTAAAATTGTTGGCCTGAAAGTTCAATTTTGTTTCAAACTACATCAAAGTAGTTCTCTCAACTACCTGTATTCAGTTTGTTGTGTAAAGTTAATAATAATAATAATAATAATACCTAAGTTTTATATAGCACTTTTCAAGAACTCAAAGACGCTTTACAAGAGAGACAATAAATAAATAAATACAATAAAGACATATAAGACAAGCAGACGACAAGGGAAGAGGTGGAATAATTAATGTGTGGGGAATGCCTGTTTGAAAAGGTAAGTTTTTAACTGTTTCTTAAATGAATGAAGTGAGTCAGAAGCACGGATGTGTGGGGGGAGAGAGTTCCAGAGGGTGGGGGCGGCTATGGCAAAGGCCCGGTCCCCCAAGGTACGGTGCTTGGATTTAGTGATGGGAGTGAGGAGGTTGGAGTCAGAGGATCGGAGGCGGCGGGAGGGGTGGTAGTACTGGAGAAGGTCAGTGAGGTATGGGGGGGCCAGGTTATTGAGGGATTTGTACGTGGTGAGCAGGATCTTGAAATGGATGCGCTGTTTTACGGGGAGCCAGTGGAGCTGTTGAAGGACAGGGGTGATGTGGTCTCTGGAGCGGGAGTTGGTGAGTAGCCGGGCAGCAGAGTTCTGTACGTATTGTAGTTTTTGTAGATGGGAGGAGGGAAGACCATACAGGAGGCTATTACAGTAGTCGAGTCGTGAGGATATAAAAGCATGAATTAGGGTTTCAGCAGCGGATTTGGAGAGAGTGGGACGGAGGCGGGCGATGTTGCTGAGGTGAAAGAAGGCAGTTTTGGTGATGTGATGGATGTGGGGTTGGAAGGAGAGAGTCTGATCGAAGATGACGCCAAGGTTCTTGATCTGAGGGGAGGGGGTGACTGAGTGACCGTCTATGGAGAGCTTGAAGTCCTGGGTGGAGGGGAGGAGGGATTTGGGGCCGATGATGATGATTTCAGATTTGTTACTATTGAGTTTTAGAAAATTGGTGGTCATCCATGATTTTATTGCAAAGTTGGTCTCATTTCATAAGTTAGGTTGGCAAAACTGTAAATTATGGGTTTGAGGCTCGGCTAAATTATTTGAGTATGCTTCAGGCAAAGAACGGGGTCTCCAACTCAAATCTACAGGGGTCTTCCACACTTTCAATTCCCCACATGTGGCGCCATCTCTCCTGTCCTGTGTGGATTTGATCGCCCTAAAGGTGAGTGTTTGATTTGAGGATTGTATTGAAACTCTAGCTTTACAGTTGGTCAGTTGATGGTGAGTTGATTACCGGTTAATGTCACTTTAATTTGTTTAGTTAGTTTAATAAGGCATGGTCATTACCAATAGTTAGCCATCTTGAACATTAGCTAGCTACCTTGAAAGTGTGGAAACGGTGCAGTAACATGCAGTAACAAAGGAACATTTTCTGAACAAACAATAATAAGTTGGCACAACTTTCACTTCTTAGTATGTAGAACTCAAAAATTTAGGTTACACTACATATGAATGATAAGTGATCTCAACAAAAACTCATCAGTTGGCTTAAATGTAAGATTTCTAGTTTGCCTGAAAACTCAAAAATCTAGTACAGATAGTTGCCTTGAAATTTTGAGTTTTCAAAACAGTGTTCCGTCATTACCTGATCCGCCCCCTTCTTTTTCTTCTTCTTCTTGCCCCAGCAGCCAGAGCTCTCGCCATCCCGTCCATTGGCATCACACAGCAGGCTGTCCAGCTCCTCCAGCCCCCCCTGCTGGCCGTGGGATGTCTCTGCAGCCAGGCGGTACGACAGGTTCCTCAGGATGCAAACACAGTTCTCCACAGTCTGCAGAAAAAGAGTCAGGAGAGACGAAATATGAAGCGAGGCAGGAGGAAGAGAGCGTGGGTTGAAGAGGAGGGGATGTAAAAACGCGAAGTATGAAAGACTCCATTGAAAAAGTCGTGTTTGATGTCGTTTAATGAAACATATCGTTTAAAAACAGCTCGCAAACTCAAAATCAGAGCATGCTAATAAAAACCACCCACTCTCACACTTGGACACTGTCGGCCCTCCACTCCCACCCACCAGCCAGACAGAGGCAGAGTGAGAGACACAGACAGCCGGATAAGTAAGGAAGAAATGTAATATCGTAGGTAATATGCTGCAGGATTCTGTTAGCTCTGACTTTGAAATGAGATGAGGAGAAACTCAGGTAAATGAGGAAAAATGACAAGTCTGATATTCTGCATCACGCCCCATTAAACACCAAGTTTAGAGGCAAACTCCCCAGCTGAGGGCCGCGTGACAGTGTATGTTGTCTGCGCTTAAGTGTGTACCTTTGATGAGTGTGTGCTTGCAGGTGCATGATTGTGTTCAGTCCCTCTGAGGAAAAAGGGGAGTCATGGAGTCACCAGAGTGGAAACTAGCAAAGACAAATCATCAATCTTGTCTCCGTCTGACCGTTGGTTTATGCAAAAACAAGGAGGGAGCGTAATTGAACAGCCTAAAGAGATGCAGCAAACACAACAATGTCTCACTCCAGCGAGCCGCAGTCATGTCTGAAATTCTATTCACAGATTATTATAGAATCATGTAGGAGAAGTTCTATTTATTCACAATACGCTTTGACATTTCATACTTCCAACTCTTATTAGCATTTAGTCCACACCTCGTGTTCGCTGCTCACCATGTGGACTAAGACGAGTCTTGATTCTGGTTTGAAATTCACTTATGTCTCCACAGAGAGGTCAGAGGTCAGGGCCAGTAACCGAACAAAAGCCTCACAGGAGATATCAGCTCTTAAAATTGTTCAAGTTTCCACAAAACAAGCAATCCAAGACCTCATCTTTCTCTCACGCTGAAAGGATTTGTCTGTGTGACCTTGTGTTTTTAGAATACGCTCACTCTTCCAGGACACACACACACACACGCACGCACGCACGCACGCACGCACGCACGCACGCACACACACACACACGCACACACACAATAATGGACTTACAGTAAATTACTTCAAATGTGCTGCAGTGGGGAGCACATTGGAGTCAAGCTGTTGAAGCTATAGTCTTTTCATAGACTATAGCTCTGCTTTTAACACCATCCTCCCTCACAGACTAATGTCCAAACTCAAGGACATGGGACTTCCACACTCGGTCTGTCTTTGGATTAAGGATTTCTTGTCAGACTGTCCACAGAGGGTTATGTGGGACTCCACACCTCCACAGCCCTCAGCCTCAGCACTGGCTCCCCACAGGGCTGTGTGCTGAGTCCTCTACACCCACGCCTGTGCCCCCACCAACCAAGGCAACGCAATCATCAAATTTGCAGATGACAGCACGGTAGTGGGGCTCATCTCTGGGGGGGCACAAGTCCGCCTACAGAGTGAAGGTGGAACAGTTGACAGGAGGGTGCAGAGACAACAATCTGCATCTTAATAAGGAGCTCATTGTGGACTTTAGGAGAAAGAACAATGACATCCAGCCTGTGGAATCTCGCTTAATTTCCTATTATACTCGTGCATTTTTCTTGTTATATTCATGTATTCTCTCTTAATAGTTATATTCATATGTTTTCTTTTTGTATGACTTATCAAGTAACAAGCTAATAGTAGGGTATAAGACCAGCGATCTGTGCAGTTCCTAGAAAACATGTTTGACCGAGGTCAGATCTATTCGCCTCTGTATCACAAGGTCAGTCAGCCAGGATGTGATAGTTCATCTTTGCTGAATTGCTTTGCAAGCACAGGAAATGTTAGCTTGTGCTTTTAATTACGGTTGTATGTAAGCTTAGGGGATTTCTGGCTACCAATGCCACGCGCTTCATGCTAAATGTATAACCACATGTGCTGATGTGTGCACATTTAGAATCTTCTATGCATTGTGGCTTATAGGTCACAAGACTGATGTATGTCTCTATTGTTCCCGTGTGCTATAGCTCTAATCGACACCTTTTACCCTTAATTGCAAACCACACGCTTCCCTCCTCCCCAGTGCACGAAGAGATGTATAAATAACTGAATGCTTCTCTAATTGGACAGAGAACTTTCAGATGCTCTATGAGTACGCTGTAACTTCTCTCTCACGCTGCGTGAATAAACTTTGTGTGTAAACTTTTATACTGAGTTTGAAGCCTCATTTCTGGTCACTGCTCCGCTGGACGATCGCCTCACGCCGGGCCACGCCACCACAAGCCCTTATTCATAGGCGGGGTCTGCGTGGACAGGGTGTCAGACTTCCACTTCCTAGGAGTCCAAATCACGGAGGACCTGACCTGGAGCACAAACACAGCTGAAGTGTTGAAGAAGGCCCAGCAGAGACTTTATTTCCTGAGAGTTCTCAGGAGGAACAACATCCCTCAGAAGCTGCTGGTGTCCTTCTATCGCTGCTCGATAGAGAGCATCCTGATCTGCTGTTTCTATGTGTGGTTCTCCAGCTGCACAGTGGCGCAGAGGAAAGCGCTCCATGGGGTCATAAAGGTGGCTCAGAGGGTCATGCCCTCTCCCCTCCATGGAAGAACTTCAGTTTTCGCTGCCTCAGGAGAGCCCAAAACATAGTGCAGGACTCATCGCATCCTGGTCACCATTTTTCTGAACGGCTGCCATCAGGCAGGAGATACAGGTGCATGAAAAGTAGGACAAATAGACTTAAAAAAATGTTTCTACCACACAGCCATCAACATACTGACCGCTGCTAAAACATAAATTCAGTACTGAGATATCTTGCCTAAGGGAATTGTGCGATGGATGTCCAAAGTAGATGTATGTGTGGGTTCGTCTGTCTTGTGGGTTTCTGTGTTTTCTTAGCACATATCTTTTTGTATTATCTATTTGCATTGAAACAAGATTGCACTTAATTTTGTTGTACTTGTGACAATGATAATAAAGATATTCTATTCTATTCTGAGCATCCACATCATAGCTCAATGAATTATCAGCCCTATGTTGGTTGTGTCTGCAGAATGATGTTCTCAGTGTATCAGGTCTCACACCATCATTTTAAATGACTGTATCAGTTAAGATAATTGGTTCTTAGCTGTGTGCCTGCACATGCTGTGAAACCTATTTAAATGTCTCTGAAGCTTCCTCACATCTTCCTTACAGCATAATAGCAGCAATCTGTAGATTGTGTTAAACGGGAGAATCGACTATGAAACATAATTGTCACATTACGTAGGGTGAATATTTCTCTGATCTTTTAGAAACTCTGTCTGCGCGCGTGGACATGAAAGGGAAGAATAGAGACGGCTTAAACTGTCTCGATCAAAAAGCAAATTCTGAAGAAAGCTGAAAAAAAAGGGCGAGGAAGATTTATGTGAGAGCACTCAGACCGGATTATACAAGTATAGAAGTATAAACTAGCATCTTCCAGCTGTTAGCTTTTCCCTGACAGCCCCTTTAAAAAGTGTCTGCATACCGTTAGAGCGAGTCAGTGTGTGAACATGACGAGTAATAGCCGCCAAAATTCACCCTGAGCGAGTGGACGTGTTGAAGACGTTCACAGAGAGAAGCTTTTCCTTGTTTTATACTCTTTACTGCTCGTCTTTGTTGTTTGTTTATTGTTTTAGGTTTGTTTATTACCCGACTTTCTTTCGTTGGTTGAACCTCGGATACAGGAGGAACAATGGGTTTTTCGTCCTGGCCGTGGAACACTGGACCAGCTCTACACCCTCGGGAGGGTGCTGGAGGGGGCATGGGAGTTTGCCCAACCAGTCCACATGTGCTTTGTGGACCTGGAGAAGGCTTACGACCGTGTCCCCCGAGGTATCTTTTGGAGGGTGCTCCGGGAATATGGGGTGGATGGCCTGTTGCTACGGGCCATTCAGTCTCTGTATTGTCGGAGCCAGAGTCTGGTTCGCATTGCCGGCAGTAAGTCGAATTCGTTCCCGGTGGGGGTTGGACTCCGCCAGGGCTGCCCTTTGTCACAGGTTCTGTTCATAACTTTTATAGACAGAATTTCTGGGCGCAGCCAAGTGGCAGGGGGTTTCCGGTTCGGTGGCCTTGGGATTCCGTCTCTGCTCTTTGCAGATGATGTCGTCCTATTGGCTCCATCGAGCGGTGACCTCCAGCTCGCGCTGGGACGGTTTGCAGCTGAGTGTGAAGCAGCGGGGATGGGGATCAGCACCTCCAAGTCTGAGGCCATGGTGCTCTGTCGGAAAAGGGTGGCCTGCCCTCTCCGGTTCGGAGGGGAGTCTTTTGCCCCAGGCGGAGGAGTTCAAGTATCTCGGGGTCTTGTTCACGAGTGAGGGGAAAAGGGAGCGGGAGATTGACAGACGGATCGGGGCGGCGTCTGCAGTGATGCGGACGCTGTACCGGTCTGTCGTGGTGAAGAGAGAGCTGAGCCAGAAGGCAAGGCTCTCAATTTACCGGTCAATCTACGTTCCGACCCTCACCTATGGTCACGAGCTGTGGGTAGTGACCGAAAGAACGAGATCGCGAATACAAGCGGCCGAAATGAGCTTTCTCCACAGGGTGTCTGGGCTCAGACTTAGAGATAGGGTCAGGAGCTCAGACATCCGGGAGAGGCTCAAAGTAGAGCCGCTGCTCCTCCGGATCGAGAGGAGCCAGATGAGGTGGTTCGGGCATCTGGTTAGGATGCCTCCCGGGCGTCTCCCTGGGGAGGTGTTTCGGGCATGTCCGACTGGGAGGAGGCCACGGGGAAGGCCCAGGACACGCTGGCGAGACTATGTCTCTCAGCTGGCCTGGGAGCGCCTCGGTATCCTCCCAGAAGAGCTGGTGGAAGTGGCCGGGGAGAGGAGTGTCTGGGCTTCCCCGCTGAGACTGCTGCCCCCGCGACCCGGACCCGGATAAGCGGAAGAAGATGGATGGATGGATGGATGGACCCGACTTTCTTACTGCCTTCTTACTTCCCCCTAACAAAGGTACATAATTCTGAATAGCAAGTGCCGGGGCGATCAGATCATGTATATTATCTCAAATCAATTCACAGAAAGGTGTTACTGCACATTTATACAGTTTATGACTTTATCGCTTCCTGTTGACAATGTGGCAAAATGGTAAACAACTGTTTTAATATTACGTTCAATTTATTTGGGGAGCACAAAACTGTATATCTGTGGTAAATGGCGGTGAAGCTGCCAGAGAGCAAGCATCGCATCTGTGGTTTATTTACTTATTTACCCCTTAACAGGTAAAAAAATAAGTATTTAATGTTCTTTTACTGTGAGTTATCAATGTTTACCTGTTTTCTTGTGTTTTATTAATCTTATAACCGTTTTGAAGAGCTGATTAAAGTTAAGGCTACTGAAAGAGTTTGATGCTAGTTAAGTTTTGTCTAACATGCCGCTGCTATGGCGCCACAAGATGGCAGTGTTGGCGCATGTAAGTGTGAATGTGATGAAAATGTGATTTTGACTTATTTTGTTAAGATATTAAATTCCCGGTGAAGCTGCCAGAGAGGAAGCATCGCGTCTGTGGTTTATTTACTTATTTACCCCTTAACAGGGCACAACACTGGACGTAGTATTCGTGACGTCACCCATCTGTTTCTGAAGAGCTGTTTTGAGACCAATCGGCTGCGGCAGCCATATTGCTTCTGTCGAGCCAGTGTGACGTAAAGAGGCGGGCTTTGAGCCTCCTAGACCAACAGCTGCAGTGTTCCCACAGGCAGCTGTGCCTCTCATTGGAAGACTGGTAATCTCAATATCTTCGAAATTGCCGAATTAGAAAAAAATTCACCCCCCTCACAGTGAGAGGACGTCGACTATTCAGACTACACTCATCTTTTGTACCAGGCTGTAAACATGTTTATTAATGCTGCAAAGATCGTCTTTTCCCCATTCATGTGTATGTGACTTCCGGTACTTCCGGAGCCAGCCTCAAGCGGATCCTCGATGAACTGCAGCTTTTAACACTTCCACATTGACTCATATTTTTAGACCGGAGGTTGCCGCTTGGGACCAGCTCTCAGTTATGCTGCTATAGGCTCAGACTGCTGGGGGAACTGGTACACTGGGATCCTGTCTGTCCATCGCTCTCCTCCGCCTGCCTGTCTCTTAAGGCTGATTTATACTTCTGCATCGAATCGACGGCATAGCCTACGCCGGAGGTCCGTGTTGCTCCCGTACCTACGCAGAGGCCTACACATGTACCTGGCGTGCACCTCCTCAAAAATGTAACTACGTGTAGAAGGGATGCAGACCGCAAGCCCTGTGATTGGTCGGCTCCGCGGCATTGTATTTATCGCATTTACAGCACTTCCAGGATCCCCGCTCATCGACTGCTCATCAGCCGTGTGTTTCATCTCCTCCTCTCTATTCTTCA
Source organism: Notolabrus celidotus (assembly GCF_009762535.1). Taxonomy (NCBI): domain Eukaryota; kingdom Metazoa; phylum Chordata; class Actinopteri; order Labriformes; family Labridae; genus Notolabrus; species Notolabrus celidotus. The sequence goes on along the minus strand of NC_048288.1, from coordinate 4,070,929 downwards.
TGTAATCATGTCTGTATGATAAACAGCAACATGTATCAGCTGTAGATTAACATAACACGCTCTGAATCTCTGTGGAAAAGTAAACAGAGATCGTAGCGGGGCCCTCAAGTGTTTTGGACAAAAACTGCTTTGCGACATGGACACATTGACGCACAAGTATGTGGTGCTCATGTCCATGTCAGCCCCTGCTGCGTAGCGGACACGCAGAAGTATAAATCAGCCTTTAGAGGATGGGAGCAGAAACAGGAAGTAAGACAAGGTGCAAATACGTGCGTATTGCAATTGAGGCGTGGAGAAAATGTGGAGGTGATAAATAACCATTGATATACAATCATGCAGTGAGTCTACCTGTGATGCAGTACTTCTCACATTATTGACCAATGTGATTAATTATGACTTATTAATCACAAAGACAATAATCAATTAGATTAAATATCCAATCACTAGCACATACACTACATCATACATGTCCTCATACAGAAACAGTGATTCAGAATCTTTCACCATCATGACAGATTCCTCCTCCTCCTCCTCAGCCAACCCCCTGCAACTAAACCAAATGGAGGATTTAAGTTTCAGACTGCGTACGACACAGATAATCTCAGTGCTGTGAGATGCATGTGTGAAAAGAAAGTTCCCCGAAATATCAGAGCTCTGGTGTCCTGAAATGATCTGTAGAATATCAGGAGTACATGTGTGAAAGGGATTTATGAGATGTTTTCCCTGCAATTATTTTAATGAGAAAGCAGATCAGTCCGCCAGCTAAACTGGAAGATAAGTCGACGTGCGAGGAGAAGGAAGTCTGGGCAGAGCAGGTGTGCAAACACAAGATGAAAAAGCAAGCAGAGTACAAACTGAGCATGTGGCTAATGCGTGTCGCAGTTTCAACGGTGACCACTCGCCGGTTCACCTGCCAATCAATCTCTGTTACTGTGGCGACAGCAGTACCTCTCCAGTGACTGCAGCGAGGTGGTGAAGAGGGGCCGGCGGTTTAACAGTGATTAAGGATAGCCATTTAGAGAGGCCGGGAGACGGAGACCTTGAGGAGTCAGTCATCCACAACACTGTTTATGTAGTATTGAGTGGCCCCCCACACACACACTGTGTCAGGAACACAGACTTCACGGCAACATGAACATGTCCTTACACAGAAAAACACAACAGGAACATAAACCCGCTCAACTTTGACTACTGGCAGGAAGAGGAGCTGCAATCGTTTCAATTTACCCGAAATAAAACATGCTGATTGAGTTCACGCTGCTTCAATTCTCTCTCGTGGCTTCAGGCGGTGAAAGGTGTTTTTCAGAGAGAGAGGGATGTGACATTTTTCTCTGTTCTAGCCCATCATTATGATTATTTTAATGGAAAATATGTTTATTGCTTTGTTTTTTATTACATACGAGCACTGTACCCTCACCCTGTCCTCACCGAAGGAAGACAAAAAAAGCAGTGCATCCATCATCCGCGATAAGAGCAGCCAGTTTCTCATCAGACAAACAAATAACCAGATTAAAACAAAATGCAGATACATGGTTTATATCAAGGTTCCCAAACTTTTCAGCTTGTGACCCCCCAAAATATAGGTGCCAAAGACTTGCGAGCCCCACTGTCCTTCAAAGTGGCCTCATGTAGCTGGTCTGCAGAAAATGACCCTACATATATGAGCATGTGTCTGTGTTTCATGTGCTGTTATGAATTAACCTGCTGCTACTGATGCTTTTCATAATTAACTGTTCACTAACCCTAAACTTAGGAGTCATCTGGCAACAAAAAAGGCCTAAAAACTCATTACACTTTCAATTTTCAAGGTTTTATTTCAAATTTAGCTACTATTTTTGTCAATATTTGTTTACTATAATGAGTAAAATTGACTATTTTTAGATAACTTAAAGAAAAACATTCTGGAAGACATCTCACGTCACCCCTATTTGTGTCTCGTGACCCCCCAGGGAGTCCTGACCCCCGCTTTGGGAACCCCTGGTTTATATCACATAACATTAGTAGTTAGCATGAACTTTCAGATATGGTTCCAGATCCAATCAAACATATGACCTCTGATTTTGTTATTAAATCTCAGGGGGTTGGGGGGATTTATAGCTGATAGCACCAAATATTGTGCATTTTATTCTCTTGCTATCGGCTCCGTCTCAAGGTCTGATTTACCAAAAGATTGTGCAAATGAAATTCGAACGCAAAAAAAGCCATATTCTGCAAGCTAGGTGTGTGAATCGACGGGTGACTCATGATAAAATATGATAAGTAAGGAGTGTGATTGCATTATATTTGTATTACGGTCGTCTAAAATGCAGTACTGTTGCTAATTTTGTTATTACACCATCGTTACTGATCAAACAATTATTTTATTACATGCATTACTTTAAGTTCAGTCAAACAACGTAGGTTATCTTAAGCTTAAAGGTGACATATCACACTTTTTTCATCAATATATATTGGTCTAAGAGGTCCCTAAAACATGTCTTTAAAGTTTATGATCAAAAAAACACTTTGAAATCAGATTTTGGCATGCCTGAAAAACCCTCTTCTTCAGCCCTCCTCAGAACACTCTGTTTTCTCTCTGACCACGCCCCCTCAGGAAGTGGATGTGCCTCGGCTCTCCGGCACGTTGATCTAATGTTTACATGTTGGCTGAATATACACGGCTGCTCAGAGATCGCGTTACTTCAACCCTCTGAATCTGATCCTGAATCTGATCCTGACGGAGAGGCGCCTGTAGCAGGACCTTTCTGAAGGATTGGTCACAGATTTAGTGTTTCTTGTTGTTTTATTTATCAGTATGTAGACGTGTGTCTTGGTACACAGCTACGAACATGTAGCTATGTGGCTATGCTAACTAGCGCTAGCACTTATCCATGATAAATAAAAATCATCCACTAGATCTTCAAATCTGCAGACGTGGGGAGTAAAACCGACCTTTGTGTTTATTAAGACAGCCTACAACTAGCATGCCTCCCTCCTAAGCTCCTTGTTAGCACACATTTGTGCAGGTAATGAAAAACGGAGGAGGGATTCAGTATTATTTTATACAGTCTATGGGCTGAACAAGCTCCGAGCTCTGACTCCGTGACAGACCGGATATTGTTGTTACGTAACAAAAACACTGAAGTCTGAAACGGCTCGTTTCACACACATTTACAGAAAGGTGGAGAAATCAGAACAGGGGCAGAATGGATTCTTTTCATTCTCGGGGGGTTTGTAGACATGCCAGGGACACATATTTCAGGTAGAGAACCATTAAAAAGTCAATTTTGCATGATATGTCACCTTTAATAATAATAAATGCAGCTGAACAGTCATTATGTCTGGTGTCTATTGGCGCCTCATTTCTCCTCACAGATGAACTCGTGTGCAGAAACTGAGGAGTAATGAGTTAGGACTAACCCGCAACAGAGCCTACAGGTGGATGCTGGGGAGGAGGTGGAGTTGAAAGTTTGCATGCAGCACTGGAGAGTCAGGAAGTCATGCAGCTTAAATAGACCGCCGAATGAGAGGATGTTTGGTCAGCTGATAGAGGACGAGGTGTCAGAATGAATCCGTGCAGCTAGAGTTGCCTGAATGAACAAGCTTGCAGGCTGCGCTCCATTTCTTCAACTATCTGCATAAAATACACATTTTAAGCTTAACCTTGTGACTGTACTTGTGACTGTACTTGTAACAGCTACAGTCATATATTCAAGTGATGTTGATAACTACAGCCGGGTCTTGTTCAGTCAGCTTCCGTTCCTCTGACGCCGTCAGTAAAACTCCCCCCATGTGAGTAAAGATGGAAGTCTTATGCATCATGCTAGTTTGTAGCACAAAGAAATGCATGTCCCACATGTTGTCTATAAACTCAGGAGTCATGAAGTCCAACCATCGCAGGTCGGGCCTTTTCTCTGCAGACTTGAGCGCATCCTCCACCTCTCCTTTGGTCTCAGCATAAAGAAGTTTTTTCTTTATTTCTTCTATTTGGTTTTGAGAATGGGCAGCACATCTTTTAACTTCCTTTCACCGCTATCCCTCTGTCATCTTCTGTTCTTTTGCCACCATCGACTTCTTTGGCCAATTAACTTCTATCCATGAAGCCCTTACTCATACCATTGGTTCAGAGATCTGAATGTTGTTTTTTTCCGCATCGATAAATATCAGAATATTGATTATAGGGATGGGCAATGATTTTATAAATATCAAAGAGTTACATTGAATATTTTCTTATTTTAAAAGTACAATTTTTCATCGTTTTTACCGGTGCCTGCTTGTAATACAGTATTCCTGCCAGACGGTGGCTGTAGAGCGACTTAAAGCTGTTTGCTAACCACATTAAGTAACAGAAGAAGAAGAATGCTAACTGCATTAAAAAGTAAAAGAAGAAGAAAACATTAGCCACAGTGGTGGCAATTTTCTCTGTTTCTGAATCTCACACTACTACACATGTATTTCCAGAGGCTGAGCATGACTGTGACATGTAAAAACACACACGCCACGCTGCGTCACAGAAACACCAACATAAACATGGAGACAGACGCTGACAGTGTCCGCTACTAGCAGCACCTCGTCCTGCTGCAGACTTTACCCTCACATTTAATTTTTTTTTTATTTAACCTTTATTTTACCATGAATAGTCCCATTGAGATACAAAGTCTCTTTTTCAAGGGAGTCCTGGCCAAGACAGTTTCACAAATAGAACAGGACAAAACATACAGTGGCAAGTAACTATTACATTGATTTATAAATTAGCAGTGTTAAGCTTTAAAACATGTGCACAAGCTGATCAGAGGATCCTTTATCCTAGTTTTGAAATCCTCCAATCGAATTAAACAGTCCAGTTTCAGGCGACCCTGAAGCTCAAACCAAGAAGACGGAGCAAAGCCATTAAAAGCACTTTTACCAAAAACAGAGTGAGTCCAAGGAATGCCAAAAAGAATTTGTCCATGGGACCGAAGATGACAGCCACTGACAACTTTAGGAGTCAATAAAGAGCATTAATAAGACGGCAGCTCCTGGAGTATGGCCTTATAAAGAAAGACATACCAATGCTCAATTCCTCTGTTGTATAAGGAAGACAAGCCCACCTTCTCATACATACATACACATACTGACTCAAAGAGAGCTGGAACACCTCTAAAAAATGTGATACTTCTCCCAGGAGTAGAAGAATCTGTTCAGGGGTTTTTAAATTGTACGAGCGTGTGTCTGTACATATCAAGATTTACACTTTACAAACATATATACATAAACTTATAGTCTTGATTTGTGGTACAATGGATTGGGACTAAAGACAAATAACATGGATGGCTCAGTCATTTACATGCACAAGCCAGGATGTTTACCCATCCGCCCACACACACACACACACACACACACACAAAGACACAAACACACACACCTTGCTGTCGATCTCGTTGCTGCCCAGAGAGGTCTGGATGACGTATAGCAGAGCATCTGTCAACCCGTCACACTCCCTCATCCTCCGTCTCGCCTCCTCACCTGCTGAGCTTACATTCCTGCAACACACACACAGAAAAAAAAACACTGGTCAGAGTGTGTGTGAGAGTGTGTGTGTGTGTGTTATGTGTCTGTGTGTTTTGTCAAATAGAAAGTGAAAGACAAATGAGGAAAGAACAGAATTTGTGAGGATGGAAGATAAGACAGGAAGACAGATAAAAGCGGGGAAAAAGCTGGTAACGAGAGGCGTGAGAGACGGAGGCAGAGAGAGAGAGAGACGGAGAGAGAGGGAGAGAGAGGGAGAGAGGGAAACCTGGCAGCTCTCCCCAAACTAAACAATTGAAAGGGGAGCATTAAAATTCTGGATACATCTCAATCCATGCCCCGAAGGCTCGCTTCAATCTAAAGCACTTGACTTGCATCCAAAAAAAAAAAAAAGCTGCTTAACTCAGACAGTTGGTGCCTGAACTTCACAGCAACACTCAGCTCTGCTTTGATAATTTGAAAATATTGTTGCGTTTATTATTAGCAGCTTTGCCAATATGCTGCAGAGAGAAAATAAATAGAAATTGAACTGAACTAGAGGCACAGGTTGGATCTGTTTGGGTTTCTACATGGGCTTGTCTGTGTCACACTCAGTACCAGACGTTGACTCATTATCCTGTGTCAGTAAAATAAATATGAAGCTGAGGTGTGAGGCACAAACTAGAAGCAGTATTCATATTACCCCCGTCAGAGCTTGGTCCATATTAAGAATTTGAAGCTGTCAGAAGCAAACCTGCAGCTGACACTTCCGGCCAACACATGCATAATTAACTATTTACAAACCCATAATGGTTCACGCCTTTGCATTTAAAAAGACATAACTCTGAGGGATGTCCTATCTATCATCATCAGCTAACAGTAAAAAGACATGAAGTTCAGTCACCTTCATCAGAGTGTGACAGTGCTTACATTGTTGTAAGACTAAAAGCCCCTTTGAGGTGTTTTTATCTGGTATTATTACGCAGCTTTCTTACTGATGTTCCAGCTGTGTAAGATGCTTGATTCTGATTGGTCAAAACCTCTTGACAATAGTTATTAACTTTCACTAACATGAACAACACCAGAGTCACACTGATCACACGTCATGTCAAATCAATCCACAGAAAAGAGTTCAGACACATTTATCTTCTGCTTGTTGACCCCATAGACTGTAAGGTGAGGGGAATCCATTAGCTTCTGTTAGCATCAAAACAATGTGGCTAAAACGTTAGCTTCGGTTAGCATGCTAAATCGGCAGGTTATGGACATTTTCATCTTGTATCCTGTCCATCAATGTGATGAAGGAGCGGAGCAGGTGAGAGAAACTTTAGGTTAGTGGTCTCTCCAAAGAAAGTTAAACCATGAGCGGTGGTGATGATAGCAGCAGGGTTCAAAGTTGTGACAGCAACAGAATGAGATTTTTTGTCTGTTCTTATTTTTCAGCATAATTAAAGATAACAGTGTGCTTTGTCTGTGTTGTTACAAATCAAATATAATTTTAAATTAAGGTAGAACAATTTGTTTTTAATTTAGTGAAAACTTTGGAGAGGAAAAAATACAAGAGGCAGACTGTTTTAAAAACAATTTTCAAAAGCAAACTTCCATTTTGCTTTATTATTTATCATCTAGTTCAAATGTGTTGTCACTTTTAAATTCAGATACTTACTTCTACTGAATTCTTACATTAAATTATTATAGACATGAATATTATACAGTTCATATATTAATTGGATTGGTGTGGGGGATGGGGAGGGGTCCTCTTTTTTATTTTTAATCTATTCTATTTTATTACTCCTTTTATTATTTCTATGTACAGCTCTTTGTGTTACTATCACTGTATGAAAAGTTATTTACAAATAAAGTCTGATCGAATCTGAAAAAGACTCAACACAAAAGTTCCTAATGTTAATTTCATAACACTGAAATTCATAAATTTTATTTATTTATTAGTTTATTTGACAGGGGCCATGCAAAACAAAAACTGTCAAGCCAGAGTTAGCTATAAGCTAATTTTCAACTGTGGGCCCTGGGCAGGAAGATGTTAACAAATGTACAATACAAACGAACAAAAAAACATACTAGCATTTAAAACAATACATAGACTACTCAACACAGTCCATCACTAAGAACGACACATTTAAAATTACATTTCATTGTCTCTGATTTGATGCATTCAGATGATCACATGATTGTTTTTCCTTGAGCCATAATTTCAGTTTACTTTTAAAAACACTGAGGCTTGTACAGTCTCTAATGTGAGTCGGGATTGAGTTCCATTTTCCTGCTGCTCTGACTGAAAATGCAGACTGTCCAAATGCAGTCTCTTCTTGTGTTCCCTGTGTTTACTTTTGGATTATATTTCTTAGACATTTCAGTATGTTTTGTTTGTATCCTTCATTCTTTTGTTTATTAAAACCTTTCATTTTAAAATCTGCACTTGGGTCCTCCTGCTGTTTTCCCCATTGTGACTACTGTAGAGCCCAGAGACTGTGTCAAACATGGATGTTGTCTCAGCGGTGTTACCCGTTGGTTTATGAAGAAGAGGTATGGGGCCTTTAGCTTGTTAGCTACATGCCTATCAAGTCAGCCACATCCCTAATATGTCAAATTATGCCAAACACGTACAGTAGCCCTGGTGTCTTCAAAGTAGATTAAACATGTCAACATCTGCACAGTGGGTATGAACTGAGAAATGGGCTACATAGACCTCAACTGTTCTCTGTTCCAGGGTGTGACCTTGTTTATCAATCAATCAATCAATCAATCTTTATTTGTATAGCGCCAAATCACAACAAACATTATCTCAAGACGCTTTTACAAACAGAGCAGGTCTAGACCACTCTATGTCAAATTATGAACAGAGACCCAACACCAAGACAGGGTAAGACTCAGTCTGACCCCACCTTAATCCATCATGAGCATTGCACATCGCAGTATTTAGCTAGTTACAGTGGTGAGGAAAAACTTCCTTTTAACAGGCAGAAACCTCAGGCAGAACCAGACTCATGTTAGACAGCCATCATGCCTCGACTGAGTTGGGTCTGGAAAGACAGATAGAGGGGAGTAAAAGAGAGAGAGAGGTGATAGTGATGAGTATAAATATAAACCTTTAACTCAGGTGTTAGCAGGGTCTCCTTGGCTTTTGGAGTCAGCCTCAAGTAACCATCTGCAGTTTTTGGAGTTCTGCATGGCTTCATTTTTCAAGACCAGAGGTTGCCGCTTGATACAGACACAACTTTGATTTTTGATTACGTTGTTCCACAATGATCTTTGTATGAGAACAATACTCTCTGAATCTTATCAATGAGGGGGACATGGGTGTCGCCCAACATCTGGTAAAACAGAGAGTAAGAGATCAGAAGCTCAACAAACTAATTATAGAAGTTTAGTTACCAGGCGTCAAAATCTTTAGTCAAAGGTGAAATGTCCAAAGAGCTGACAAGCAGGACAATAGAGGTGAGATGAGGAGACAAAGTGATAGTACGACTGAATAAGTTCATCCATCATACTGGCATAATGAAGAGATCACAGCTGTTTCACCAGTCTATGAGATGAGGTCAATCATTTATTGTACTGATGTGAAAGAGAAAGAAGAGAGAGAGTGATAGAGAGAGAGGAAAGACACAAGAACTCAATTAAAACTTCACGTTCACGGCTCTCCGCTTCCCAGAGAAGGTCAAGTCATTTTCACCCACTTTGAATGCTAATGGGCAAACAAGCAGTGGATGGAAAACCCGCTGCAGAGTCACAATTCTTTGTGGAGTCGATATGAAGCAACAGAACAGTGAAAACACTTCACCTTGACTAATGTTTAAGCACCGGAGACAGGAGGTGGGAGCATGAAAGAGAGAGCGAGGGTGTTTTTCTTATTGCTTTAATGCTCAGCCTTGAATATGCTGACTTCTACCCAGAATCTCATCAAGTTCTTTATCTGTTGCGTTAGCTTGGGTGGAGGTGAGGGCGCCTGGCTCTGCAGCATAAATGCTTCACTGAGAGAACTTTCACTCTCATGACAGAATGTGTCCCTGAAATCATCTTTTGTTCTCTACTTCAGAACTGAGAAAACACACTAAGACTTGAAAGCTCTTACTGATAGAGCTAAATTAACTAAGCTTTGGTTTCTTTGTTATAAATCTTTCAACCAAACTGTGACAAAGAAAAGCAAGCTTAAGTGTGCGTCACTTCTGATTTCTCTATTTGGGGATAAAGAAAGAGTGCAGAGTAGTTTGAGGTATTCCAAATATTTATATAAGAGCTCTTGAGTGACTCTCAATCTCAAGACTTCAAGTACCAACTCTTTACCACGGCGCTTGGCATCATATGGATGCACAATGTATCCTTCAGAGCCTTTATGAGACACACCAGGCTTTAAACTACTAAAAACTGTTAGAACACAAACTCTGCTGCATTAATACCCTCTGAAAAAAACATTGTTACTGACCAAGTAGACTGTCTTAAAAGATGGCCAAAATGACAGCTCCCAAAAAAGTGGAACCGAAAAGGCAGAGCTCTCCCCTAGATCAAACGGGAGAATCAAAATACATGAAGACATCTCTCTTAAATAATGGTTCCTGTCTTTTTAGGCATTTGTTAAAGGTGATATATCATGCAAAATGGACTTTTTAATGGTTCTCTACCTGAAATATGTTTCCCTGGCATGTCTACAAACCCCCCGAGAATGAAAAGAATCCATTCTGCCCCTGTTCTGATTTCTACACCTTTCTGTAAATGTGTGTGAAACGAGCCGTTTCAGACTTCCTTGTTTTTGTTACGTAACAACAATATCCGGTCTGTCACGGAGTCAGAGCTCAGAGCTTGTTCAGCCCATAGACTGTATAAAATAATACTGAATCCCTCCTCCGTTTTTCATTACCTGCACACGTGTGCTAACAAGGAGCTTAGGAGGGAGGCATGCTAGTTGTAGGCTGTCTTAATAAACACAAAGGTCGGTTTTACTCCCCACGTCTGCAGATTTGAACATCTAGTGGATGATTTTTATTTATCATGGATAAGTGCTAGCGCTAGTTAGCATAGCCATATAGCTACATGTTCGTAGCTGTAGCTGTGTACCAAGACACACGTCAACATACTGACAAATAAAACAACAAGAAACACTAAATCTGTGACCAATCCTTCAGAAAGGTCCTGCTGCAGGCGCCTCTCCGTCAGGATAAGATTCTGGATCAGATTCAGAGGGTTGAAGTAACACGATCTGTGAGCAGCCGTGTATATTCAGCCAACATGTAAACATTAGATCAACGTGCTGGAGAGCCGAGGCCACATCCACTTCCCGAGGGGGCGTGGTCAGAGAGAAAACAGAGTGTTCTGAGGAGGGCTGAAGAAGAGGGTTTTTCAGGCAGACCAAAATCTGATTTCAAAGTGTTTTTTTGAGCATAAACTTTAAAGACATGTTTTGGGGACCTCTTAGACCAATATATATTGATGAAAAAAGCGTGATATGTCACCTTTAACATGTTGATGTATATCTACATATCCATTTTTTTGTTATTTGATGCTAAAAATGGTGTTAGATGTCATGACTGACAGCCCAGTTGAGAAATGCAGCCACCGGGTTAGTAGAATAAAAGGAGGAACAGTGAGAGAAAATGTGATCGACATCTTTTTCAGATGTTTCTTAAATTTCCTCCTAGAAGGTTTTTCAGAGAAGTCTACGTCAGATTCATGAACGCTTCTGAAACAGCAGAATTCTTCTCACATGTTTTCTTGAATGCCATGTCCTCATGAGTTTAAAGTTCAATGTTCCCAATTAGCATAGATATATGCCCCTTAAATGCCCAAATAAGGGCATGACACTGCAGGGCCACCCAGAGAGAGCACACAGGCTCATGAGAGTAAGAGGAGGGACATCAGATATGTGCAAAATAAACTCCAAGTGAAAACTTGATTTAGTTGTCATGCAACAGAGGCAGAGTTGTTTGAAGTGAAACTCAAACGAGCTGATTTTATAGCCTCAGTGAAATATATTCACTGATATCACTCGAGCAAAGATCACCTCCATCAGAAACACTGTAACCAGAAAAGGATGCACAGCAGATGAAGTGAAATAAAAAGTATGATCTGAAATCTGAAAAAAGTTTCCTGAGACAGTCGAATCTCAACTTTCTCTCCAATACTCAAAACGATTGGACCGTGACTTTGTTCTAAAAGCTGTAAAATGATTGACATGTGACAGATCAGTCATTAAATACGGATGAGTAAAGGTGAGTTATTGTTGGTGAAGTTTTCCTTTATTGCCTTATGTCATGTTATACATCAGGTTCATATTTCATGTTTCATGTTTGTAGGTCCATGTATTGAGCCAGTAAAACTAATTCTGATCTGATTCTGATATTTTCTAAAATTGTTACCTGATTGTTTATTACGTATTCATAATGTTACATGTTGTAGTTTAATATAAACATTGCAAAATGAAAGTAAAAGTTGATTAAATCATTTTTTTTTAAGGAAAGTCTTAATTATATAAAGGAGCTAAATGAAGGAAAACATGTTATACAACGCGTCAGAGTGCTCTTGAGTGATTTTAGATTGTGTTCTCTACTACACTCAAATCCCAGATAAGACAACTTTGGTGGATGTCAGTATCTTCAACATGATTTTCTGAAGGACGGTTGGTGAATGAGGCTCATTGAGCTTTCCATAACTGTGAGCGTCTGCTTCAAAGTGACACATGTTGCACCATGACTCGTTTCATCTGTTGGTTAAATATGTGTTTGGGACATCGATACCTTGGCTTCAAGAGTTGTTCCCTACTCTGGCTCCAAAACGCACAAGAAAGTCTATGGCAAGATTAGAAGAAATCAGACACTACAGCCTGTCGTATAAAACACAACAGAAACATTTCTGGATGCACATAAGAGATGCTAAATAACATCTCGTGGGTCTGACAGCGATGCAGCAGGGTCTTTCTGTTGCTTAACGCCACTTGAGTGGCTGCTTGTTGCAGCAGCTCTCTCTTCATTGTTCTTTTTTTCAACCTTTTTTTTCATATCTGTTTAGTTCTCTCTGTATTTGGAGCCTGTCATGACTTTTAATGACTCATTTGTTAGCCATAGACACCAAACTGACTGCGTTTGCAGAGGTGTTTTTACTATTTTTGTTCCTGTGTGTGTCCGGAGATCCTGCATGTATCCATGGTAACATTGTTTACATACGAGATCAGCTGGGACAGCAAGGACGACGTGCTGGTACTGAGGTGCAAGCTAAGAAGAGACGACATGGACCTGTCCTTCCACTCACCGTTATGGGGAATGTAAGATCTATCTACGATAAGGTGGACAAGCTAACCCAGCACCAGAGGGAATACTGGCAGGGTAGCATCATGCTAACAGAGCTAACACCGGACATGATGCCACATTGGAAGGATTTCCCCTGCTGTGGGCGGACAGGATACAGGAGAGCAAGACTGAACTAACTGGTGAAGAAGGCCAGCTCAGTCCTGGACCCTGTGGAGGTGGTGGCTGACAGGAGAATTATGGCCAAGCTGTCGTCTCTGATGGACATTTCTTTCCTATATATATTCTTGTTGAAATTCTTGTACTGTACACTTTTTTGTTTGCTGCTGTAACTCCATGAATTTCCCTGTTGTGGGACGAATAAAGGAGTATCTTATCTTATCTTATGACTGTGTGTCAGTATTTGATGACCTGGAGAGAGACTTTAATCTGCAGCTTGTTATCAAAGGTGTTTCCTGAGCTTCTATGCAGATTCCTTCACACACAGAATGACATGTAATAAAAAAAAAAACAATGCTGCAGTTGTTCCCGCAATGTTTTAAACTGTAGCAGCTGCTTGTTATGCACTGTTTAATAGCCTGTGTTTGTCTGGACACACTGCCGTGGAGTGGCCTGTGCACAGCTGCCCAACACTGTGGAGCAGAACAATACCATGAGGGTGTATTTCTGTTCCTGCAAGAAAGAAAGTATTTGTGTTTGTATCGGTGTGTGCGCTTGCTGCCTGTGCACGTGTGTTTCTGAGTCTAGTGGTTCTGTAATGAAGCATGAAATATTGTGACTTTCTGCACACGCCTTTCCTTCTGTGCGAGTTACTGAATAACACCGTGAGGCTTTCTTTCACTGAGGATTCCTTCTGCAGAAAATAGGCTGCTCACTTTTTTGGGGGGGTTGTGATGCATCCTCACATCTTGCTGCGTTACACCACTGAATATTGAGATAATGATCGCTTGCGTTTGACAAAGGTTTGTCACTCTAACATATGAGACTCTGGAAACTTAATCTGTACATCTGATTATTGCTAGGGATGGGCAATGGTTTTGGAATATTCGTTCACTTAGTAAAAAACGAAGAGTTACTTTGAACATTTTCTCATTTTAAAAGTACAAATTTACATCGTTTTTACTGGTGTGTGGATAGAATACGGTATTCACACCAGACAGTGGCTAGAGAGCGTCTTAAAGCTGTTTGCTAACTGCATTAAATAACAGAAGAAGAATGCTACCTGCATTGAATAACAGAAGAAGAATAATGCCAACTGCATTAAATAACAGAAGAAGAAGAATTCTAACTACATTGAATAGAAAAAGAATAAGAAAACATTATCGACAGTCGTGCGATTCTCTCTGTTTCTGAATCTCACACTACTACACAGGTATTTCCAGAGACTGAGCATGACTGTAAAATTTAAACACACACGCCAAGCTGCATCACAGAAACACTGACATAAAGATTGAGATAGATGCTGACAGTGCCCGCTACTAGCAGCACCTCGTCCTTCCATCCATCCATTATCTGGACCGCTTATCCCGTTCAGGGTCACTGGGGGGTGGAGCCAATCCCAACTGATTTTGGGTGGAAGGCAGGGTACATCCTGGACAGGTCGCCAACCTATCCCAGGGCATGGAGAGGCAGACAACCACTCACCTACACACTCACACCTATAGGCAATTTAGTGTGATCAATTAACCTGGTGAGCATTGCTGTTTTTGAAACAGCCTACTATACTAGCAGTACGTACTGATTTGGCCTAAATTCAGTATGTAGTATGTGAACAAGAGCAAAATGCCAAAACTACCCGGGTGTCGTACTGATTCGGGAACCTGTCTCAGTCTGCATCGGACCAGTCTCCCACGCGTACTGTTTCCCACAATGCACAGCGCTCATTAGGCTTTTTCTTTTCTCTTCTTTATTGATGGGGGGAACTCCATTTTTTTAGGTGCTGTGAAAATTATTAAATTCCATATAAACCACTTCCTAACTTTTTAAATAATAAGTGATGATAAAGAAGCAGTTTATCGATCAGCTTGGTCGTTGTTTACTTCCGCTTTCCGCAACCGGAAATTCAGTGACGTCTGGCCCAGCGTACTGCAACACAGATCAAACAGAACAGACAGACTACAGACTAAATTCAAACGCAGTTTGTAGTAAGCAGTACCTACTGCCTACTACATTAGTAGGTAGTATGTAGCTGGCTGTTTTGAAAACAGCCCATGTTTTTGGACTGTGGGAGGAAGCTGTAGCACCTGGAGAGAACCCATGCAGGCAAGGGGGTAACATGCAAACTCCACACCTGCAAACTCCACACCTGCCCAACTGGGGACTCAAACCACCGTGCAGCACCTCGTCCTGCTGCTGGTTAACACAAACGGGACATTAATGGGACAGCTGTGTGTGTGTGTGTGTGTGTGTGGGGGGGGGGGGGGGGGGGGGGGGATTATTTGAATAATCATGGAGTAGATGCCAATGATTATCAAATAGTATTTTGGCTTGAAATGCCCATCCCTAATTATCACTCAGACAGAGAGTGAATCTGAAATGGCAGATGAGTAGAGAAAGTCATATTTTCAGTAAAAAAAAATGTGCATGAACTCTAAAACCTGTTTGCCATGAGAGAGCACCTCCATTATTTTCATGCATGTGTGTGTGCGCATGTGTGTGAATGTCCTTAAATTTAAGTGGTAATCTCTGCTGTTTAACGAGTCCATTACAGGCTTACACTTCAACCTATCTGATGTCACTCCTCATTAATTCAAGTCTAACTCATTAGCCTGCATCGTTAATTAATTACCTACTGAGCAAAAAGACACAGAACTTGATTAAGCATCCCATTCAGAATTAATCAGTTGTTATTTTAGCTGCAGTTAAGTAACCGGAAAGAGCCACTGGTGCCAGTTTTAAATACCAAACCATTTACACACTTAACTCAGAATTTTTAAAATACATTGTGTAATCCTGGTAATGGCCATTAAATGGGGATACTTACATATTCTGTCTTTCTCAAGACTAATTATCAACATTTGGTTTATTCTTTGGAGGAATGTTCCAAAAGGAACATGGAGAAAAGTGTGGCAAAGCTGTGGCATGAGCCCTCTTCAGGAAAACAAATTAAAAACAAATTAAAATATTTATTGGAGTACTGCTGGGCCAGCATCATTAAAAGTACAGAAAGACACAGAATGCCGACCATGAAACGCAACGTCCTTGCTTCAACTCTAGCTGGGGATCTTTGTCGCATGGCTCTCTCCCTCGTTTCCTGTGTTGTGTCTACTGTCGTTTAATTAAGGCATAAAAAGCTAAGAAAAAAAAACTGAAGATACAAATTTTAAAGCCCAGGGAATGAGAATCACATTTTCCTCCATTCAAACACAGTTTTACTTGGAAGCTGCAGAAACAAACACAGCTCATGGTGTTCTGCTTGTGGTCACTGCTGCTCTGAAGTCAAGGTACAAGTTAAGCTGTGCTCCAAGGAACAAGATGTGTGTGTGTAATTTGTGGTTGGATGACTTTAAAACGCACACAAGAAAATTTATAAATATATATAATTACAGCTAAGACAACCTTTGGGGTACTGTGACTGAAATCAATGGTAAACAACACATTTGTGTATTTTTATTTGAAGCACCCACACACAGGAGAGAAAAAGTTCACTAACAAGCTTCCTGGTATCTGCAGGAACTGGCTCGGAAGTCATTAAACAGGCAAATTGGAGCTCATTTTTCAAAGGTTTCCTCTTCTAAAAAGATACTGAAATAGTTTCACATTCATCATTTGACATTGATTTTCATTTTCAAGGGTGCAACAATGTCTTTAGGAATTAAGTTAAGAGTGACTGAGCAAATCACATCAGTCTCTTTCTGCAGCTTTAGTCGTTGAAAGATTCCTGCAACATGTCCAGTAAGGATGTGAACATGAGTGAGTGCCAGACAGATGGCTCTCTAATGTTGCTCAAGGAACAAATGACTTTGTTTCCAACAGCTGGTGTGTGGTGGCTCTGCACAAGTGTCTGACCGTGTGTGTGTGTTTGTGTGTGTGTGTGTTTGTGTGTGTGTGTTTGTGTGTGTGTGTGTGTGTGTGTGGTTTGTGAGGGAGGCTCCAGCAGTAAAGGGTCATCACCAGATGGCCCTCGCTCATTATTATTATTGAAATAAATATGGAAACAAACACATTCATGAACTCATTCTCCTTATTCTTGATTCATGCTAACTCATCGTATCTCTCATCTGTGGACAGGAAACACATTAACAGTGCTTGAGTGATCTTGATAAGGATAAAAATAGACACACACACACACACACACACACTCACACTCACATGCACACACACAGGATTATACAAATGGTGTGTACAGTGTTGAGCCAGCAGGTTTTATCTGGCTTGGCTGCAAACCAAAAACCTGAAGGGAGGTAAACAGCCCCTGAACGAAGGATATGGAAACCCCTCTGCAGGAGCCCGCGTGTCTGGCCTGATAACACCATGTGTCTTGTGTGTGGATGGGATTAGACAACATATGGGTCCATCGTCATCATTAGCTGCTTGGCCCACATTTTATATAGGCATACAGGAACACTCAAACATACATGCAAATACACACATCAACACACTCCTATAATGGAAACACCTGACACCCGTTCAGTCCCATTTTCATATGCAGCTCCCCCGGGCAGGCTGGGATTTCTGAGATTGATTCAGTTTAACACCCCTTGCCTTGCATGCATGTGCAGAAACACGCACACACACCTACATGTGCATGCATACCAAGCAGCAACCTCAAAACATGAAGCCAATGCTGAAGTGCTAAAACCGAAGTTCATCCAGCGTCCACTAGAGGCTGTCTGCAGAAACACCGGAAACCACATACACACCCATTCAAAGAAGACGATCTTTACAGCAGAAATAAACATGTTTACAGCCTGGTTCAAAAAACTGTTTAGGGGCGCTGGTGGATGGTTTTAGCACCCCACATACAGAGGCTTTAATCCTCGTCGCAGAGGTCGCCAGTTTGATTTCCCGCCGCGACCATTGTCTGCATATCTTCCCCCACTCTGCTCCCCACATTTCCTGTCTATCTACAGCTGTCCTATCAATAAAGGCAAAAACGCTCCAAAAACCAAACAGTTTAGGTCTGAGTAGCCACTTTGTGCCGATAGAGATTTTTTATTTTTGTCAATTTTTAAGATATTTAACATACAAGTTTTGCCCATATAAGGGCATGGCTGACTTGATTGACAGGCAGGCACCCTGTAGCTGTTAGCGAGGAGGCTAAAGGCCCGCCTCTTTACCTCACACAAATTCGACAGAAGTTAGGTTGATTTCAGCATTTCCAATAAGGCTGCCGCCGACAGACCTGTGACGACACAGATGCTACGTCCATTTATTATCCAGTCTATAATGAATACACGTATCCAAGCTCACATTTACACAACTCAACCTTAAACACACAGATACATTAACAGGCAAAGACTGACACATGTACACAACAGGCATGCACACACCCTGGAGCACACATCCACACACAGTGAAGCGATAATGATTAAGGTGAGAGGTCTGAAATTGAGCTGAGGCACACTGAGGCCCGAACATTGTGGCCTCGTGTCACTTTAACCCCCCGGAACAGATACTGAGATAGAAAACAACCCTGGAGAGCAGCACAAACACCTTCATTACTCTCAGTGTCTCAGCTCTCCTCTCTATGAGATCCTGTTACTGGTTCCCTCTCATTGCTCTCCACTTCTATATTCCATTTGTTCTAATCTTTACAACTTTTGGCCTTTCCCTGCTCTCCATCCATGTCACTCCTTTACCAGCTCGCACAATTTGATCCTTAACTTCAGAGTGTGGAGCAGTGCTAGACAGCGTCATTTGTCTTCCCCTGTATCATCAGAAGTACACACACACACACACACACACACACACACACACACACACACACACACACACACACACACACACACACACACATACACACACACACACACACACACACACACACACACACACTACAGTCCGATAAACACCTCAGCGGGTTGGGTAATAATCAACTTGACCAAAAAGGAAAGTCTACAATTACACTTGAAAAAAAACTATGATAACAAAAAATGAAAAGATCAAGAAAAATTCATTTTTTGAATAAAACAAAAATCTATTTTAAGCATTTGTGATATCTAAGACTTCAGCTGCCAACGCAGTGCAGCAGAGGTGAATTGAGTTTGTGATATGTAAATATGCAAAAAGATTACACTTAAAAAACCTCAAGAGCAAACTCTTTCAAATCTGCATCAATAGATACCAAGAGATGTTCCGCAGAAAGAAAGGGGCTTCCCTTTTCAACCTTGTACACCACTCTTTAGATCTCTCCTCTGTTTTCACGTGTCAGAATGAGCCGAATTACGGCGGCAACGAGAGCAAACGCTCCGCAAGAGCCCAAACAATCCCCACCAGAAAATACAGACTTCAACTTCTGAAGTGATGCAAACTCAAAAAGACGTACAACAGCTCAAAACAAATACCATGGAAACGTGCTGCCGGGGAAAAAAGGTGGAACACATGCATTAGCTGTAAACATGATGGCGATGGGAAGTTAAAAACACGATCTGAGGAAACACATGAAGAAGAAAAGTGATAACTCAGTCATCATGATGATTGGAGAGAGAGGGGGACGAGACAGGGAATTTATTGGCCTTCAGATCATATAGTAACACATATAAGCCTTACAAGAGTTGTTCTTTATACCAAGAAAAATGTATTTATTTACATGTATTTGATATTTAAATGTATTTGTTTAAGACATGCTGTCCTCATGCTGACCTCTTGGCCAGGTCGCCCTTGTAAAAGAGGTCTTGATCTCAATGGGCTCTTATCTGGTTAAATAAATGTTAAATGAAACAAAAACATATATATATATATATATATATATATATATATATATATATGTTTAAATACTTCAGAGGTAATAGGACCTTCCTCCTATCTCAGTTCAGTTCAGACATCCCCATCCATATGCATGTGGACTAAGTATGAGGCTATTGAGATGTATCTTTTCCTGAAAATGAGTATTATCAACACTAACCTTACTCTCACTCGTATCAGAGTAAATATTTCTCATTTGTACTCTCCTTGATGCAATATTTACTTCAATCACAAAGCTATTAGTTCTCTGAGTGGGCTTTTTTCTCCAGGTATTTGTGATTGAGTTATTGTGCATAATCAATCCTGTAGCTCAGGCCCCTGTGGCAATTTCCTATGCTGTTCTGTTATAATACTGGAAACAACAGGCAGGGAGGTTTATGAAAACAACACTACACTTGATTTCAGCGTCCACATGGTTGTTTGAGCCACACTTTTTTTTTAAGTTTTGTATCAAAGAAGAAAATCCAGGACTGCACAGTGGTTGGAGATCCTCTGAGGAGGAGTTTGATGATAAATGATAGAGATGCATGACTTTAGAAAAAGAAGAGCTAGTGCTGGATCAAAGAGGCTGTTCATACCTAGAATTAACAATCCAACTGGGAGGTTTGGATCACAAGTGACCAGAAAGACGATAGACTATAGACCATAGACCATAGATAGATGGATGGATGGACGGACGGACGGATCAGATCTTACTTCACCATAACACATGCAAACTAACACAGAGCCCCATACACCATTCATAGAAAACATTCATTGATGACAACACAGGGTGAAGGATGCTCTCTGTCTCTCTTTCTTTCTCACACACACATGCTGCATGAGTAGAGAGCAGAGTGGACGATCACAGACTGACGTGATACAAACTTTGATTATATGAACAAAAGACAAAAAGGCTGACGTTATAAACAAACATTCAGACATTGATCATGCATTATATCATGGTCTGCAATGAAATACAGGACAGATATGCATGAAAACAGACAGATTGAAGGTCTGCACATTTCCTCTCAGTGACATTAAACACTTTAACAAACTATCACTGATCACACCTGTATTCTCCTCCTCTTTCTTCCTCAGAGAGGGATCTCATGCAGCCTCCTCTCTTAATACTGAGATTCTATAGGCCCTGTTTTTTTTTCCCCTTGTCCACTCAGCTCTAATATATTACTTCTACACATGGCCCGAGAGAGCTAGGAGTAAAACTTGAGACAGCTGAGAAATACTAAACCAGTCAAAAATGGTCTGTTACTCTATGTGATTGTTACTGTGGATAAAGGGAGAGTGGGCGGTCCTCAGTGCGCCTCCGAGACTTGCTTGGTATGTGTGCTGTGGGATCAGATCCTAGCATGCATTCATGATTAGTCACACCTGGAGTTAAGGCGTGTATCTTTAAGTCTGATCAACCAGATCCCACTTTAACATAACATGCAAACATGGTCAGAGTCTTCCCAGGGACTTTAAGGGGACTGGATTTGACAAGTAGCCTCAGGCGGAGTCAGAGAGGTCTGCATGCTAGTTAACACAATTAAGGATTGTAGATGTTTTGGCAAACCGCGCCTATACAAACTGGTATTCACACTCTGAATGAAACGGAACAATGACTACTGCAACTGGAGCCTTTGTTTGTTCATAGTGATTACATACACACGTTCACATACACACAGTGAAACACCTCATATACAAAATGATGTGAATACACACAAAACCCTGTTTGTCACATCTTCAGAATGAATTTGAAACGCTTTTGAGAGACATTGAATAGCAGGAGATAACCATTGGAAACAGCTTGCGAGGAGCTCTGCACAGCGAGTGGGACGGGGTTTAATCCAGAGGCTGCTGGTGGTTGATTGAGTATACAGCTCAAAGGGAGACTGCCAAGTGGACACTGAGTTTTTTTCTTCTGAACAGTCTCAGCCCTCTGAGGAGTTGGTGTGAGAGTGTGTGTGTGTATATAGATGAACAAATGTTGTTTAAGGGATCAAGGACAAGAGCTCCTTCCCTGACTAAAGACATTCAAGTCAAATACACACTGCTACAATGCAAAACCTCAGTTCTGCACGAGTGTTTGAGCAAGACACTGCTGTACGCATAATATCATAAAAAATGAGGTGCAGTCGTGTGGAATATCAGGACGATATGATTTGGTCAGAGGTACCAGGCTACAGGACGAGCTAATATTCTGCAGAACAGCACAACCTCAGAGGGCAGCATCAATCAATCAATCAATCAATCAATCAATCAATCAATCAATCAATCAATCAATCAATCAATCAATCAATCAATCAATCAATCAATCAATCAATCAATCAATCAATCAATCAATCAATCAATCAATCAATCAATCAATCAATCAATCATTCTTTATTTGTATAGTGCCAAACCACCACAAACATTATCTCAAGACGCTTTTACAAACAGAGCAGGGCCCGTATGCACGTCCAGCCATTAGCCATGGAAACGGGCAGTTTGTACTAATGGTGAAAAAAAAACTTACAGTATGCATGAGCCAGGTTAATGCCCCAACAAAGCATTACATTGAATGGCGGAAGACCCCACCATTACAGGTGCTAACTGCAGGATTACCACACCTGTTCATACGCAATTCCACCCTGTAGTGCACCCAAAATTATTTTACTGGTTTTTAAGGCGCTGCATGGCCTTGCACCAGACTACATCTCAGAGATGCTTTTAGTATATAAACCAGGTAGGTCTCTCAGATCCTCCGGCTCCTCTCTTTTAGCTGTTCCTCAGAGCAGAACTAAAACATTTGGTGACACTGCTTTTAGCCACTACGCTCCCAAACTATGAAACAGCCTGCCGGAGGATCTGAGAGGAGCTGATAGAGATATTGAGACTTTTAAACGTAAACTAAAAACATATTTATTCAGTCTGGCTTTTATGTAGGGTTTAACAATTTTATTACCCACCTTGGTAACACTTTACAATAAGGGTCCCTTAATTAGCATTAGTTAATGCATTATAAAGCATTAATTAACAAATTAAAAATAGTTTAATAATTATTATAATGTATTACCTAACATTAACTAACACATAAGTTAATGCATTAATAAGCAGTTAATTAATGTCCACTGCTCAGAGTTAATTAATACATCGTTAAGCATTAATAAAAGTTACAAAACTTAATTAGTTAACCATTAGTAAATGCTTTCTGGACCCTTATTGTAAGGTGTAACATATGCATCACTTAGGTAACACATTATGAATTCTAAACTGCCTCATAAGCATTACATATGATGTTATCTGTGATTATCTGTTTTATTCTGTTTTAAATAAAATGTGTTGCTTCAACTACATTTCAACTAATTTTGGTTCAGCGTATGTGTTACCTAAGGGATACATGTGTTACACTTTACAATAAGGGTCCAGAAAGCATTCACTAATGGTTAATTAAGGTTAAGTAACGCTTATGAAGCAGTTTAGCACTTATGTGTTACCTAAGTGATGCATGTATTACACTTTACAATAAGGGTCCAGAAAGCATTCACTAATGGTTAACTAATTAAGTTTTGTAACTTTTATTAATGCTTAATAATGTATTAATTAACTCTGAGCAGTGGACATTAATTGACTGCTGATTAATGCATTAACTAATGTGTTAGTTAATGTTAGGTAATACATTATAATAATTATTAAACTATTTTTAATCTGTTAATTAATGCTTAATAATGCATTAACTAACGCTAATTAAGGGACCCTTATTGTAAAGTGTTACCCCTACCTTTTACTGTAATATTGATTTAAATGTTGCTTTATTATTTTAGTAATTTTAACTGTTATCTTATTCTATTTTTATGTATTTATTCATTCATTTATTTAATTTTATTTATCTACTTAATTTTATTGATATTTTTAGCCTTAGTTTTATTTTTCAACTCTTATCCTTACCTTTTAAATCTATTTATTTTAACTATTTTTATTCTTAATTTTGATGCTTTAACTTATTTTAATTACACATATTTTATTTTGGTGTGCATTATTCTCTATTTTATTTTATTTGATGTTGTTCTTGTTTTTAATTTGTATTTTTATTAGTTTTATTATTATCATTATTATTATCTTCCCCTAATATGTCTTGCCATTGTTTCATGTCTGCTTCTTTCTTGTTTTCAATCGCTGTAAAGCACTTTGGGTTGCATTTTATTTGTATGAAAGGTGCTATATAAATAAAGCTTGATTGATTGATTGATTGATTGAAAATCATAACCATGTAAATAAAAGTACTTCTGTAGATTATTTCACACGAATGAATTAGAACATCATTCTTAGGTAACCTACAAGCAATACCATGAAGTGAATCCTTCCCAAACAACTCCTTCCTCATCCTTCAATGGGGGGACAGGTGGTCCTCCACCTGGACCACGTTGGCGGCGGTGCTTGTTGTGCAAAGCCGCTTTCATGTTGCTGATTATTTGTGTAGGTCTTCTACTGTGCGCTCAGAAACACCACACGCATTTACCCAGTTCAAGATCTGAAGCCAGACTTTCCCTTTCTCCTTGTTTGTTATCTTTGAGGATTGACTTGCTGATAACAGCTGTTTGTTCATTCTATATTCTTCTAATCAAATGTCCATTGCTTCTTGAGCTTCTCTCAGTCACACCGGTACTGCTCGCCATGTTTATTGTTGTTTATGCGTAGTAGGCATGCATAATTGGAATTTGTTAGATAGGGATTTTCTAGCAGGTTCCGTGGACATATGACGTTTTGCACCAGCCTCGCTTTCATGGCGCAATCAGTTAATTGGCCAATTACTTGCAGTCGTGTATGCGGCTAACGCTACGGCCAAATGGGCTGTTCCATAACGGTACGTTAAGACTGATAGTCCTGTTTGTGTAGTGGCTTGACATGCATACAGGCCCTGGTCTAGACTGTACTCTATGTTCTATTACTAACAAAGACACAACATCAAGACAGGATAAGATCCAGTCCCATCTTACAGACAGGACTCAGTCTGATCTCATCTTAATCCACCATGAGCAGAGCACTTTGCAGCATTTAGCAAGTTACAGTGGCAAGGACAAACTTCCTTTAACAGGCAGAAACCTCTGAAACATCTGCTGAGACTGTGTTGGGGTTGGAAAGGGGGATTAGGTCTTATTTATCATTTAATTCTTGTTCAAGCAACACAGCTATAGTTGACAGACTGTCTACTTTACTTCCTGTGTGCCTACACGTTACAAATCAGTGATATTTTAATGGTATCTGAGGAAAGATGCCATCACTCTTTGCATATGTGGGACCTGTAATAATATGAAGCATGTGAATAGACACTGACACCCCCAACTCTCATGTTTATTTTTTTCATTTTGTATAAAATCTAGTTAATTGATGATGTGGTTAATATTTGTGTACACAAGCATCTGTGGTATTTTATTTGTGATTAAAAGGCTCATGTCATTTTAGGGCAGCTTAGGGGTCTTTAGGATCCACAGGTGCACACGCGTCATTCAGTAGACCGGGATGTTCTGCAGTATGCAGCCACGCTGAGCTGATGTGCTTATGCTTTGTATATTGAGATGAGCAAAGTGGTGAAACAATGTATAAACGTAGTGACTTAAATGTAAGATGTGTACGAGAAAAAACAGACTTCTGTTAATGCAAATAAGATTCTTTATGTTGAGTTTTGCAAGTCACTCAGTCGTCTTTGAAATGCCGCAGCTGGGGGCGCAGAGAAGGTAGACGTGTCTCAAGGTCTCTCCCTGAGAATGTAATTTATTCATTTATATTTTGTCACTTTTCTGTAATATTAACTAGCAAAATAGTTTACTGGGAATGTTGCGGTTGGATTTAAGCCATTTTCTATCCCCTATATTCCCACAAATGTCATCTCTTCGCTACAAAACTGAGCCCTCCAAGGCAGGCCGCAAGCCTTGGCCACCACCTGAACCTGACCTCCCAGAATCGTAAGATGCCAACCCGCCTATGCTATGAAGCATTAAGCAGATGATGGATGACCTGCGAGCAGAAATTGCAAAGGATTTTGACTATGCGATCTCAGATACTGTGAGAAGAGAGCTTGCGACTGCTTTCTTCTCATGATACTGTAACTATGTTACTATTAAGGAGCTGGAGGAGTCCGCAGCTGACCACGAAATGCAGTTGTGAAACCCCCTCTAGCCTGCTATTATATTACCTCTGTGAGTCTGAAAGATGGCACATGCGTCACTCAGTAGACCGGGATGTGTAGTATGCAGCCACGCTCAGCTGATGTGCTTATGTTTTGTATTTCTAGATAAACAGTTGGAGTAGCAGCCAAATTCCAGCAGATTCATGTCCGGTCTGTCTCCGATCCGTCACAGCTCCGGATCTGATAGGTTTCTATTCTAGACCATGTGTTAACTCCCACGCATCAATCAGCACAGAGCACATAACATAACTATGACAACAAACCGTCAAGCTGAGTGGAGCCAGGCCTGGAGTCAACAGGTCAGAGGTTTTCAGAGGACCAGAAAGACAACATGGATGAGGAGAGGTGGAGGAGAATCCTTGATTCAGTGATTACTGCAGGAAAACCTCGGTCACATGACTCCAGCTGTCCGGCGGTCCTGCTCTGTGCTGCGTTCCAAAAACGCAACCAGTAGGTGTTGACGGATGAGAGAGCACAGAGCCGGACTGCAGCGGATCAGAGACGGACTGGTCACGGATCTGGTGGAAGTCCCGTGTAAGAGTATTATAAAATCCATGCAAGCCTGGAAAATCCCTTATTTGTGTCTAAATGTGCAACACATAGTTTGCTACTATCCAGATAACAACTATTTGGTTCAGTGTTTTCTTGATTAAAGGTATTTTGGGACATTTTTTGTCAGATGAAGAGAGAGAGAGAGATCTTGTGGGGATGCAGAAAAAGTTTGAGGTCTGGAGTCAAACATGCAACCCCTGTGACGATTATAACCTCAGTACATGGTGTGCATGCTCTAACTGCTAAGCTATACCGGCACATCCTGTTTGATGCAATGTTAATTATGTAATATTAATTAAGGCACTTTTAAACGCCTGAGGCAGATTGATGCAAGAAGAACATCAGGTCACTGAGAGCCTCTTGATTAATCAAATATTTGAACTCATCTACCTTTTCTATAAAGTGGTATTTGGCTCTCTCCCAGTGTTAGAGAAATGTAACATCTTCATATAACTCATTCAATTGAAGTGCACTGCAGTAGATCTTTGATAACTGAACTTGGTGCTCTGAGAAGTCAAATAAACTCCATGATTTTTGAAGCTTCAACTCGTCCTTCACCAATGCATGAAACTTATTCAAACTCTACAATGCAGCAAAAAGAAAGTCCTGATACACAAAGGACTTACACAACTGGAGGGGTTGTTGCTATCGTTACCAGCAGAAAAGTTAGTGAGAGAGAAAGAGAGTGAGCGATTGAATGAGAGGGGAAGAGAAAGTAAACAGTGCACACAGTATTGTTTATAGTTTGTGAATATATGCATCTATATTCACACAGCAGGGATGATTCACCAACAGCCAGCTTTCATTCTCAGACGCAGTAAAGCTTTGTCATTAATTTGATCACGTTTTCACAAACACACAAACAAAAACAAACATCAGAGTAGATGAGAGCAAAGAAAAGAGAATTGTATATGCCTCAGTAAGACTGAACACAAAGAGTATGTACGTGTGAGCGGCTCTTACCTGAGGCAGCCTGTAGCGTTACGCAGCACCTGGGAGGTATGAAGGTGGAGCTTGCGGTCATCATGGTGAGTCGGGGAGGAGTCCCAGCTGGAGTGGGGTATGATGACGCTGTTTGTCAGAACGGCAAGGGCGTCCTGGATGATCGGCATCTTCAGAGCATCACAGGATGACAGGTTCCACAGCACACCTTCACACACAGGGGAAAAAGAAACGCACCATTAGAACAAGCAGCAACCTCTGATCTGAAAATATGAAGCGTATGTGGAAGTGCTGAAAACTGCAGTTCATCGAGCGTCCACTAGAGGCTAGCCGCTAGCTGCAGAAACACCGGAAACCACATACACACCCATTCAAAGAAGATGATCTTTACAGCAGAAATAAACATGTTTACAGCCTGGTTCAAAAAACACTTTATGTCTGAATAGCTCATTTCTCTATCAGCACACACTGTACGGGGGTGAATTTATTTATAACTCACTATTTTTGAAGATATTAACCGTACATGTTTTGCCCAAATAAGGACATGGCTGACTTGGCTGACAGGTGGGCTCCTTATAGCTGTTCGTGAAAGGGCTAAAGCCCGCCTCTGTACCTCACACTAGCTCGGACAAAGTTAGGTTGAGTTCAGCATTTCCAATATGGCACCCGCCGACGATTGGTTTCAAAACAGCGCTTCAGAAACATGTGTGATGTCATGAATACTACGCCCATTTATTATACAGTCTATGGTTAAGAAAAGTGTTTCAGAGGAAACTCAGAAATGATTCAGCTGATGGAGAATTGTACTGCTCTGAAATATAAAAGTGTCAACAACATACAAGCACTCACAAGTTTAAATTTGTTATTGGCTGCCAGATGAAATCAAAGGTTTCAATATAGTAGAAATATAGTGATCATACAATGTGAAAACAATCTTCAGATTCTGGTGAAGCTCTTTTTTGTAAATGTAAATAAGGATGTTCAAAAACTACTTATTTCCTGATTGTCTGAACAGAAATTTCAAACCAACAGATTACTCCAAAGGTAAGAAAACACTCCAAAAAATGGCTAACCACAGGATCACAGACTCTGCAGGTTAATGAATTGGATTGCTGAGTGTGGCTAAAGCTAGCAGAGCTAGCACCACCAGCTCCTTGTAGGTTAACGTCCACATGTCTGGTTATGAATGGCTCCAGTCAAGTGGTTACAACAACAACGCAGCACTACGAGACGTCATCTGTCATCTGTGCTTGTTGACATCCGGGTAGTCATAGTATCATAGCATTGTTCAGCTGTAGCTTTAACTAGAGCTACATCCTTTAAAAGCAGTCTGAAGGCATTTGAGGAAGATGCATCAGCTTGTAGATGCTTTGACTCATGACTTTTGTTCTGAAATTCTGAAGTGAAAACTGAAGTGATTGTTATCGGCCCCAAACACCCCAGAGAGACTTTTTCTAATAATATAAGTACCTTAGACGGCATTAGTCTGGCATCCAGCACCTCGGCTAGGAATCTAGGAGTCCTATTTGATCAAGATTTATCCTTCAATTCCCAAATTCAGCAAATCTCAAGGTCAGCCTATTTTCACTTGCGCAATATTTCTAAAATTAGACACTTCCTATCTCAGAGCGACGCAGAAAAACTAGTCCATGCATTTGTTACCTCCAGGTTAGATTACTGTAACTCCCTCTTATCAGGCTGCCCCAATAAGTCTCTAAAGATTCTTCAGCTAGTTCAAAACGCCGCAGCTCGAGTATTGACTAAAACTAGGAAGAGAGAGCACATTTCTCCAGTGCTAGCTTCTCTACACTGGCTCCCAATAAAATGTAGAATAGAATCTAAAATCCTTCTTTTAACCTACAAAGCCCTTAAAAATCAGGCACCCTCGTATCTTAAAGAGCTCATAGTGCCCTATTACCCCTCTAGAACTCTACGCTCCCAACATGCAGGCTTGCTAGTTGTACCTAAAATCTCTAAAAGTAGTGTGGGAGGTAGAACCTTCAGTTATCAGGCCCCTCTCCTTTGGAATCATCTACCAGTCAGGGTCCGGGAGGCAGACACCCTCTCCACTTTTAAGAGTAGACTTAAAACTTTCCTTTTTGATAAAGCTTATAGTTACAGCTGGATCAGGCTTGGACCAGCTTTTGTCATGCTGCTATAGGCCTAGACTGCCGGGGGAACTGGCACACTGACACACTGGGATCCTAGCTCACCCTCTTCCCCCCAACCCCCTCATCACTTACTTTAACTCTGCCTGTCCCATTAAAGTTACTAACCATAGACCTTTCTGGAGTCCCTGAGCTCCCTTGTCTCGTAGATTCCTCTGAGCTGCCGTAGACGTCCTCCTGCTGTGGACGATCTGGACTCCAGCTGATACGGACGTGCTGGACTCCAGCGGCAACAGCTTCTACGACTCGTCTCATCACTATCACCTCTCTCTCTTACTCCCCTCTATCTGTCTTTCCAGACCCTACTCGGTCGAGGCATGATGGCTGTCTAACATGAGTCTGGTTCTGCTCGAGGTTTCTGCCTGTTAAAAGGAAGTTTTTCCTCACCACTGTAACTCGCTAAATACTGCGATGTGCAATGCTCATGATGGATTAAGGTGGGGTCAGACTGAGTCTTACCCTGTCTTGAAGTTGGGTCTCTGTTCATAATTTGACATAGAGTGGTCTAGACCTCCTATGTTTGTAAAAGCGTCTTGAGATAACGTTTGTTGTGATTTGGCGCTATACAAATAAAGATTGATTGATTGATTGATTGATATGTTGTCATGTTTTAGAATTCTATGTTGTTTGACTGTAACTTTGTTGGAACGTGCTGCTGCCGATCTTGGCCAGGACACACTTGTAAAAGAGATTCTTAATCTCAATGAGGTTTTCCTGGTTAAATACATTTAAATTACATTAAAAGAAATCCTTGGCTGGTGGCCATGCTATGACTGGCATTTTTTGGCAGATGGTAATGAAAAATATTAATAATTTGTTTAACGCCCACATCCCCAAATGTAACACTTGGAACAAGTCTGTAAAAATTGTATATTCTTATACCATCTATAAAAGATTATGCAGAAATTTGGATTTTCTGCTGTGTCACATTTTAGATGAGGAAGCCTTTTTATTAACCAGGATCTTGCTCTGGTTTAGGACTACCGGAAGAAGGCACACAACATAGAGGACTATTATTTCAGTCTTTTTTTGATGATCCTTTAAACACAGTTTGAATCATTCACTGAATAAAAGTAAAAGTTTCTCTCAGTCGGCCTTCAAAGCACACATGATTCATGCCTTCTTTTTTTATTCAGCTAAAGCTCTGCTAATTCTAGATTTCCAGACGGAGCTCAGTAAAGAAAGCACTCTTTTCCACTTTCTGTATCTTTTCACCTGTCATTCACAAACACATATTTAGTGAAAACGGATCCATTAACCTCTCAGAGATGTCACTAGAAATACATCAGCTTGTATTTTGTGAGGCTGGGTAGTTTAAGCTCGTGTTTTGGTTGGTTGACAAAGAAAAATAAACTCAAAACATTTTCCAACCTTCTGCATGATTATAGTGACCTCAACTAGACCTTCTGCTGCACAGGGACACCAGACATGAAGTGCTGAGGTGCTTCAGGACTAGAAATGAGGGACGAGAATAAATCCATATTTGTATCTCCTCTTTTGAGAGATATCTACTCTTTTATGTTTGGATCCAACTCGACAGTCCATCTGATACTTGGAGAAATTAATTAGTTTGTTGGTTTGGGAAAAAAGCCAACTGCACAACCAGTGCGTCAATATTCAGATTGTGTGGTGGAAATATTCACTCTTAACATATGCAGAAACTCCCTGTTAATGGGTGTTACTGAAGGCAGACATAGATGAGTTATGTACATACTTTCAGTCACCTGCAAGGACACAAATACTGCACACACACACAGAGTTACATTCATGCACGTAACACTTGTGCTCAAACAGTTTGGGTACACAAAACACACACACAAACATTTTCTTTTTGTCAGATGGAATACCAGATGTCTCTTCACAGACTGGTGACAGCGCTGGCCTTATTGGTCAGCAGCATGCACAAGAGAATCACACACACACACACACACACGCACACACACACACACACACACACACACACACACACGCACACACACACACAGAGGCTTCATCTGCATTCTTGCATTTTAAATATGTTAATTAGTCCCTGCTGCGTGCACTGGTCATCCCCACTGAGAGTGCAAGAGATACACAACCAGATATAGCAGCAAACAATGACATAAAGGGTGTGAAACAGAGGGTGAAAGACATGACACTCACAGAAATAGAAAACTAACGGAGGGGCTGACAGAGCTCAGCGAAGGTTTGAGACACGGGAACAGATTGAGACAACAGAAGAGACATGCAACATGTTTTTTATGTGACAAACTATAAAAAGCTGCTGGGTTGAAGGTCACAATCTCTCACATATT
Source organism: Notolabrus celidotus (assembly GCF_009762535.1). Classification (NCBI taxonomy): domain Eukaryota; kingdom Metazoa; phylum Chordata; class Actinopteri; order Labriformes; family Labridae; genus Notolabrus; species Notolabrus celidotus. The sequence continues at coordinate 4,039,200 of NC_048288.1, read as the reverse complement.
TGATGCCAGGCTGCAGATGTTGCCGGTCCCAGATGGCAGATGTCGTTCATTTACACAGTTACCACAGATATGAGATATGGGAAGCAGTCAGGGCTCTCTTGTGGTCCGCAATGGGGCGTGTTGATAAAGGCTGTCAGCCAGTTAAAGTTAAAAAGGGATGACGTTCATTCAACAGCACCTTATGTACCATCCACGATTTGCTCAGTTGTCGTGAGAACCAAAAGTTAATGAAGCAGAAGAGTGGAGGACCTGTGCAGGGCATTGATTACAGATTTATCATCTGAAACAACAGCAATATGGAAGTTAAGTTACAGAACAAGCTTCTTGACGTCAGGGCGAGCTGTACCTGGCCTCTGATGAGCATGTGATGGAGCAGAAGATAAAAAGAAGCTCTGTGGTTAATAGGGATTTATTTTCTTGAATCTGTCAAACAAAGGTCAAACTTGTGTGTCAAATGTAAATAAAAACAAATGTAATGATTCACAAAATATTTACACCCCACATGTATTTGCACAAAGTCAACATATCAAATGTTGAAACTGAAAATGTGATTATTTGGGGAAAATAATGTTCCCATTTTGAATCTGAAGACAGCAACACATTTCAAACAAGTTTGTACAGGTTGATGTTTACCTGAATTTCATCACCTCTTACTTCAGCAACAGTCTCTAAGCGTCTGTGAGCTGAAGAGAGACCAGTTGCAGTAATTTTAAAAGTGGAATACTCGCTTGATGAAGAACTTCAGCTGCTCAAAAGTCAAAGTCAAGACTGCGGGTAAACCATAGACTGTTTAAATAATGGACGTAGTATCCGTGACGTCACCCATCTGTTTCTGAAGCGCTGTTTTGAAGCCAATTGTCGGCGGGAGCCATATTGGAAATGTTGAACTCAACCAAACTTCTGTTGAGCCAGTGTGTCGTAAAGAGGCGGGCTTTGAGCCTCCTAGCCAACAGCTACAGTTTTCCTGCAAGTCAGCTGTGCCTCTCGTATTGGAAAACTCATAACCTTAAAAAATTCACCCCTGTACAGTGTGTGGCGATCGAGGAATGAGCTATCCAGACTACACTCGTCTTTTGTACCAGGCTGTAAACATGTTTATTTCTTCTGTAAAGATCGTCTTCTTTGAATGGGTGTGTATGTGGTTTCTGGTACTTCCGGAGCCAGCCTCAAGCCGATCCTCGATGCACTGCAGTTTTTAGCACTTCCACATGAGACTCATATTTTTAGACCGGAGGTTGCTGCTTGGGGTAAACCAGTTTGACATCCAGAGTCTTTTACTAGAAAACCATGCAGCTGTACGTGTGTGCAGAATGTGTTTAGGCATTGTCTGTCTTCATAAGCAAGTCCTTCTCTGATATGAACGTTGTCTTCTTGATGGCACATTTTACCCTGAAACTTATATGTATTGTTCACCCCTCATATATTGTCATGCCTTGTGCTGTTACACACCCCTATACCTTTGTGGATCCTGGCTGAGCTGTGAGCTTGTAACAAGATGTCTCCTCTTAAACCTGTAGGATGCGGCATCCTTTTGATTTGTCAGAGCTCAGGACAGTTTACGACTTCACCTCAGTTCTTCTTATATAAGCTCGGGTCCAAGAAGGCTGCAGGGTTTCCAGGTCTGGTTTGTATAACTGTGATCATAGACAATGGTTTTTGCAAGTGATTTTGAGGCCATGCAGCGAGTTCAAGCTGCAACCTCCGGTCTAGAAATATGAGTCCAATGCGGAAGTGCTAAAATCTGCAGTTCATCGAGGATCCGCTTGAGGCTGGCGCCGGAAATACAGGAAGCCACATACACACCAATTCAAAGAAGACGATCTTCACAGTAGAAATAAACATGTTTACAACCTGGTACAAAAAAGGAGTGTAGTCTGGATAGCTCATTTATCGATTGGCTCACACTGTGAGGGTGTGAATTTATTTCTAACGCGGACAGCTTGACAGCAGCAATATGGCTGCCGCCGCCAATTTGCCTCAAACAGCTCTTCAGAAACAGATTGGTGACGTCACAGATACTACGTCCATATTTTATGCAGTCTATGAGTGAGTTCCACTACAGAGCCAGGCCTGTTTTTAATGCAGTGCCTTCTGAGAGCCTGATGGTCACAGATACCTGAGATTGGTTTCATGCCCTTGTGTATAGAGATGTCTTCAGATAGTCTTAATCTTTTAATGGCAGTGCTGTTGACAATCCCCAGGTTCTTCAGACTTTTATATTTAGAAAGATAATTCCTAAATTGTTGCACTACTTCCCAGCACAGTGTTTCACAAAGGAGTCCCCACCTTTTCTACAGAAGACTCACCTCTCTGCTCTTTTTGCGGACCATAATCCCACCACAAGAAATTCAAGGTCGCAATCATTTTCTAAAACAGTAACATTTCTCAGTTTTAACATATTTTATATTGTCTCATCACATTTTGTTCTTATTTAGATTTTACAAAGCACCTCATCTTTAATGGAAATGGGTTTTAACACAGGAAAATACATCTACCAAAAAGTTATTCAAACAAAAAAAAGAAGCTGGAGATGGAGAACAGGGCAAGGACAAGTTGCATCACTGTATCACTGCATATTCAAAACGCCTCGCTTCACTGAAACACTGTACACAGACCGCCACCGAGGCACCGAGTGTTGACAAGCAGCCAACTTTGCATCGCCAACAGCAACACCAGAGCTGATGCTTTACAGTTTACCGCACAAGTGTCAGTCACAATACCAATCTGCATTGACATGCATGACAGACAGAGGGATGAGAGGAGGATCAGGCCATGGAATAGACATGCAAGGAGAAAACAACGATAGACAGAGACGAACATCAAAGATTGGAAGATGTAACAGAAGGAAGAACAAATAGGTGAGAGAACAAGATGGGAAATGACAGCCATTGACAGACTAAAGCAAAACAACACAGCGGTGTTAAGGTACAGGAAGACTTTCTCCTAATTAAAGTTGTTGTTTTCAAATAAAACGGTCGGCAGGGTATCGAAGAGTGGGGGAATTAACGGGAGTCAAAGAGGGGAGGGAAAATCTGACTTAGTATACGTGGAAGAAAACGTAAAGAAGAAAAAGGTGCATGGGAGAAAAGTTGAAAAGAGAAGAAGAGAGTGAAAGAGGACAGCGCTGCGTGTGTGTGTGTGCGCGAGTGTGTGTGTGTGTGTGTGTGTGTGTGTGTGTGTGTGTGTTTATGGGAAAGCTTGAGAGGACAAGAAGAGGAGGGTGATAATAAGGCGATAACCTTGTATGGTGTTTGGCAGGAATCAAGTACTAACACTCAGACTGAATGTGTGACTTTGTGTGTGTGTGTGTGAGTGTGTGTGTGTGTGTGTGTGTGTGTGTGGGAGCGTGGCAACATTTGCCTTCACTCTCACTAATCAGCCTCTTGTTTCACATTTAGAGTCTCTCTCTCTTTCCTTTCAATCTCCCTCCTCTCATGAGCTCTTTTCAAACCACGCCAAACATCCACGAACACACGCACACGCGCGCACGCACACATACACACACACACACACACACACAGTTGCACCCTCAGCAGGGATGAAGCTACAGGAGTGTACAAACCACTTGACTTATACATCTCAGTACTTTCACCCCAGTACTTTCAAACATCTCTCCTTCTTTGGGTCTGTCTTTCTTCCTGCGTTGGCCTGTTTCACGAGTGGTGAGTGTGTTAAGTGTGATTGCAATCATGTTAAAACAGTGTTGTCCCTGATGAGCAGACAAGATCCACTTAGCTGCTTTGTGGCACTTAGCTGCTTTTCTTTGGCGTTCATAACCAATAAACGTACACACACAGAGCTTAGAAACACACACACACACACACACACACACACACACACACACACACACACACACATATATGCACACTAAAGATGTGGGAGGATGGAATTATGGAGTTAATTTCTGCAGACGGTAAGAGAGACACAGATTGAGCAGGAGGAGGAGGAAACACAAAGGAATACACTTCTCAATGTTTTCTAGGGCAAGGACATTGTGTCTGCCACTGTCTCAGCGGCCACAGTCAAGGCTGGTCACACACACACACACACACACACACACTCTAACTCATACACACACACCTGCCTGCTCTAGAAACATAGATCTGTAATGGTTGGCTAAGCCCAGTGTCCTTATGGGGATAACATCAGGTGACCATCAGACAATGACATCATACTGGAGCCTTTGTGTGTGTGCTTCTCTCTCTCTCTCTCTCTCTCTCTCTCTCTCTCTCTCTCTCTCTCTCTCTCTCTCTCTCTCTCTCTCTCTCTCTCTCTCTCTCTCTCTCTCTCTCTCTCTCTCTCTCCTGTCTTTATATCTCTCTTCTTCCTCTGTTTCATTCCCCTCAGACGCTTGACGGGCAGTTTTTTTCGAGGAGCTGGGTGGTTTGGGGAAATGGGGAGATGATTGCATGAATTCATGAATAAATGAGAGTATGACTTGTAAGGGGAGAGTGAGGCCTGTTAGGCCTCAAGTGGCAATGTTTTATTAAACAGCCTTCATCTGTGTGACTCCATGTGAATTAGTTAGCCACGGGGTCAGAACCTGGTGATGAGTAAAGCCATAGAAGACAAATTACATACCTAATGTGTCTACAAAAATCTGCCAACGAAACATCAGAAAAAGTAACACCCCATCAGATAACATTAGAGTTGGCAGCAGGTTAACAATCGCTGCATTACCCCTGGAGTCACACAACTCCTGAGCCCGCAGTGGGTAAGAGGGAAAACATTTATCAGCAGCAGGTAAATGGTGTATTGTGGGTGAACTGTTACTACCTGCACTATCATTCCCACCAAGGCCTCCCACTGTGAAAATCCAACAGAGACATTTCTTCAGGACACTAGCAATTTAGAAGCATCATAGCAGCAGCAGCAAAAGAAGCCGTCCTTGTGCAGGCAGGCATCCTGTTTCCACACGTAATAACTCTGATGGAGCTCTGTCCTCAAGCTTCTCTGAAGGAAGGTTACTTTTCAGATGGAAATTAGAGTGGCTTTAGCGAACGCTACAACAGCAGCACAGGCATGAGGAAGCTACACAGAGCAGTAATTCACTCCTTAAAGTAACAGACATGACATCAAAGATTCAGCAGTATTATTTTAGTGTTGTGGTTTGTGACCTGCAGAAAGTTAACCCAAAGCTAAAACAGATAATGACTAAATCACTGAATTCACAGTATTTGATGAACATTGTTTTTCCATGGTAGGAGATGAAGGATTTCAGAGGCTAATGGTTTATCTTGAACAGTATTGTAACGTGAGGGTTCGATGTGTGTTGGTTGGGTCATTTTATTAAAAAGAAACAGCAGGATGGAGACAGATAACTTTCTCAAGAGCACTTTACTGTAGCCTCACTCAGTCGGCATCACATCAACACTTCCTTGTCACTCAATCACATGTCACAGAACAAACCAATCAGAGGGCAGGTAGCTCCAGGTGAATGTAATGAGAACCACAGAAGTACATTCAACATGTTTGGTCCCAACTACCTGCACTGTGTTGCACCAGCTGGGCGTAAGTTCAAACATAGCTTAGTTTAAACATAATTTCTAGTTTAAGATGGAGTTTACTCCCTACTAACATTTTTGGCGTTGCGCCTGCTGAGATAGTTCCAACGCTAGCGTTACTTACATCTTAAATTTGACACCTCGCTCTGAGTTGGTGTAAAGCCCTCCATTAAAGACTGTTTGTCATTGCGCTCTGTTTTCAAAGATGGGATCATTTGAAGGATGGGAAGAAGCAGAGTTCAACCAGCTGTGATGTACCTTGGGGTCCAAATAAACAATAAACTGGACTGGTCCACCAACACTGATGCCATCTACAGGAAGGGACAGAGCAGACTATTCTTCCTGAGGAGACTCAGGTCCTTCAGTGTCTGCAGCAGGCTCCTGAAGACCTTCTATCAGTCTGTGGTGGCCAGTGCTCTCTTCTTTGCTGTGGCGTGCTGGGGTGGAGGTATCAAGACGGGTGAGGCCAGCAAGCTCAACAAGCTGGTTAAGAAGGCCCGCTCTGTGGTTGGCCTAGAACTGGACAGTCTGGAGTCAGTGGCTGAGAGGAGGTTGATGGACAAACTGCGAGCCATCCTGGACAACCCCTCTCACCCTCTCCATGATGAGCTGTGGCTGATGGGGAGCTCGTTCAGTCAGCGCATCATTCCACCGCGGTGCAAGACTGAACGCTTCAGGCGCTCCTTTGTGCCCACCGCCATCAGACTGTTGAACAGTAATGGAGGCCACAGACTGCACCATGCTGACCACTGACCCCCCCCCCTTGAACAGATCCATAACATCCCTGCTCTGTCTGTCACACTCCATCACTCCATCATCCCATCCTGAACTCTCTCTTGACTGCTGCTGGCATTATAATGTATAATATACTGTATTATATAATTATCTTGCTATATTATATTTTGTTATATAACATTACTATTCTAACTACAACTCATGGTCATATTACATACAAATATTCTTCTATTTATTGCTTAATTTGTCATTACCAACCATAATCACACCATGTCAACCTGTCACTACTGAAACATTTTTTAATACTGCCTGTAATTACTTCTATTTAATTTAAATTCCATTTGTAACATTGTATATATCTAAATTGTACTCTAGCTTTATTTATTTATTTATTTTTATTTTATTTTATTTTTATGTTATTTTGTTTTTATTTTTTTGTTTTATTTTTATTTTTATTTTTAACTTATCTTTTTATTTTTTTATCTTATTTTGTACTTATTGTACTTATTTTGTACTTATTGAAACTTCTTTCTTGATTGTACTTATGTCTGGGTTGCTGTAACAACTGAATTTCCCCCCCGGGGGATCAATAAAGTAATATCTTATCTTATCTTATCTTATCTTACAACAACACACTCTCCGTGTTAGATTACATGAATCCTAAACGTACAATGACTCTGATCTTAACTCATACTTTGGTTTCCCACGAGCGGAGATAATCACCGTACATCTGCACAACATTAGAGTACCGTTATTTGAATGTACCGTATGTTGTAGTTCATGATTTCACCACTAGATGTCACTGTTGTTATTTTACACTTTAGATTAATTATCACTGTATCAAAATGCTTTGTCATATTTAACTAAATATGTTGCTGTTAGTCGATTAACAGGAGTTAAAGCAGTTATGGTTAGCCGTTAGCTTGTTTTTGAGGTTAACGGGAGTTTTGATTGAGAAGAAAGCTGCTCAACTCAACTGAACTCAACTTTATTCATATAGCACCTTTCATACATAAAAACATGTAGCCCAAAGTGCTTCACAGAGTAACAGACAGTAAGAAAACAACAGCAATGGTAAAATTAAAGAAGGCATGATTGAAAAAAAAAAGAAATACTTAAAAAAGAAAAGAAAAGAATGGAAATAAAAGTTAAAAATAAGGTAGAGTTAACAAGATCAGATGAACACAATAAATAAATAAGATAAATAAATACATGTTAAAACAATGGTTTAGATCAGTGGTACTCAACCTTGTCCTAATCAGGAGCCACATTGACGAAAAAATATTTTTGCAAGAGCCACAATCCAAAAACGCTCCTTTCCTCCCTGAAACCATTATGCATTTGAGAATATGGATAATAGTAATATGTTACTAAGGAATGAAAAGCATAATGTACAGTGCAATAACTGTGATTTATTATTTTCACTGCAACCACAAAACACACATTGCTGATCATCACTGCCCATAACAGCAGATAACAGACAGCATGTTTACTGATCATCACTGTCCATAACAGCAGATAACAGACAGCATGTTTACTGATCATCACTGTCCATAACAACAGGTACAGTAACAGACAGCATGTTTACTGATCATCACTGTCCATAGCAGCAGGTACGGTAACAGACAGCATGTTTACTGATCATCACTGTCCATATAACAGCAGATATTAGACAGCAGGGGTTGTCAGAACAGTAATGTTGTACTTACTTCACACTCAATGTGATTTCTGACACTCTTTCTGCCGCACAAGTGATTTGAAGTCGGGCTCTGCGCTGGAAACGGCGATCCGAAGGGCCTCTGTTGTGTGCTGCAGACTCAATCTGTTTCGGTTGCGACATTTTATTTTTGAGAGCGCAGAGAACGCTGCTTCACACCGGTATGTGGACGGAAACATTGAGATGATGCGTCTTGCCAGTCTGGAGATATTTGGGAGATGCCCCACCAGTTTCCAAAAGTCCACGACATCTGTAAACCGAAACTGACGCTGAAGTTCATCTGAGCTCTTTAACTCCACGAACTCCATTTGAAGCTGCACAAGTCCGAGCTGGTCGCTTATTTGCTTCATTTCATTGACCTCAACCAGGAATGGGTTTTTCACAAGTAGAAAAATATTGCTATGGTCCTTGAAGTCGTTGAATCTTGATGTGTAGTTTTGCTTGAGCTCAGTTAGCACGTCACAGAATTGTGATTGACAGGGCAGGAGAGCGTCTGCATGCATCGCCATCACTTTCTGCACGGTGGGGAAGAAGCGGTAATCAGAACCACGGACACTTTGTTCGAGTACCTCCAGTTTGTCAGAAAATACACTGACAGCCGTGTAGAGCTCATACACGGTCTTGTTTCTTCCTTGCATCTTGAGATTAAGTTCGTTCAAGTGCTGCGTAATGTCACACAGGAACGCAACAGGCAGCTGCTATAAAGCACTGAGTGTGTGATGACTGATGTGTGACTTGTGAGCGATAATGAAATGCTGATGAATTCTGCTGACAATGTTTTTCTTTTTCGTTTTTCAAAGATTTTTTTTAGATTTTTCTTTTTTAAGTGGACTTAAAAGAGCCGCAACTAGTCTTAAAGGAGCCGCATGCGGCTCGCGAGCCGCGGGTTGAGTATCGCTGGTTTAGATAGTAACGATAAAAATAATAATAAAATAATAAAATAATAATAAAAATAATTATAATAATGATTATTATTAATGCTCACTGATTGGCCGGTGAAAACATCATATCTGTGAAAATACTTAGATTAGTTTGGACATTACGGTCTACGAGTTAGATGAACCTTATGTTTCCGTAGTGAAACCAAACAGCGACACAGCTTAAGTCACAAACTAACTAGTTTCAACGTCTGGTTTAGTGTCGATTTTACAACCTAACTTAGGACTTGACTTATGCAGAGCTGGTGCAACAGGCCACTGATGCTTTAGAAATGATTCTAACAGTACAAATAAATCAATAATAACTTCAGTAAACTTGTATGTAAATATTTCACTTTACAAACAAGACACATATTTTAATATCAACTCAAATTCCAAACTGACTTTCCTGCTATGTGATCTTTACACACATTCACAGTGTGATCAGCAGCAATGTCAGAGACAGATGTTTGACCACTGACAGATTGGACTTCTGTCATTTTGGACATTATTATATGGACAGGAGTGCTCCAGTTTACAGTCAAATAGCCTAAAGTACACATTTTAAGATACATAATTAAAGAATAAGTCTAACACTATCAGGAGCCGGTTGATATTAGTCACCAGTATCAGCTCAAACAAATCCACATCATGCATCCCTACTTCGTCTCTCCCCATTCGTTCGTCACCAACTTCTAAACAAACAAACCAAATCTCTGACGTAAGCGTGATCACCTGAAGATGTTTGCACACAAGCCCACATGCTGACCACATGACCAGCCTCAGCAGTTGTTTTTCAGCTCAGCAGCCGTGTCAGAGCAGGCAGCAGCTGCTGCAGCAGGGTCATGTCATGGTCCAGCGCCTCAAGGTGAGCCCACAAGTAAGGATAGCATCTCCTATTGACACGCAAAGCCTCTGCATTGATCAGACATTTACTGACAGGCCCGGAAGCCTCCACCTCGTCCTTTCTTACCTCACGCTGAGATTCAGGAAGCCAATAAAGCAGGTCTATATTTAAACTTTAGAGCTAGCGGGGAGATAGGACAAATCGCTGAAGGGAGGATTTTTCCGGTCACCACAACAGAAAGGAAAGAAAAAACCCTCTGCCTTGTTTCATTTGCACAGACCTGAACAGATCCTTTAATCAAAGAGAATAGGGAAGTGCTTTGACAGAGCTGACAACACACAGGCAGTAATGAGGAGGATGATTTGTTATGACTCTTGGATAATCTTCTTTTTTAAAGCAGTTGAGGATTGTCTATCGATGTTGCGTGAGTATGCAACGTTGTCCCCGATGGACCTCTTGTGGTCACCAAGTCATTTTGCCACCAATTAATACTGAAGGTCAGGCTTTTAGAGGAATGACATTTGGCAGAGCAATAGATCCAATGACTTTTCTCAACTTATCAGAGCATTGGAGATACGTTTCTCTTTAAAATAGCTCATTAGGCCACATGGACCAAAGAAGGGGACTTCTATACTCACAGAATCTCAAACCAAGTGTCAGTGCTAAATCCAGTTCCAACCTGTCTTTAAGTCTGACATGCTGAATATGTGTGGTGACCATTATATAACACATCAGACTTCCACTAAATCTGTTTCTGTTTCTGTGCTCTCTCTCATCTGTCAACACTCACCGGTTGTGTTTTCAGAACTCAGCACGGAGCAGGAGCGCCGGACAACTAGAGTCATGAGACTGAGGTTTTCCTTTCAGTAATTATTGAATCAAGGATTCTCCTCCTCCTCTCCTCATCCATGTTGTCTTTCTGGTCCTCTGAAAACCTCTGACCTGTTGACTCCAGGCCTGGCTCCGCTCATCATGAACTTGGTTTGTTGTTGTAGTTTTATTCTGAAAATTAACCAGATGTTTTCATTTTGTTTTGGTGCCTGACTTCCTGTCCCGCTCCATCTGCTCTGTTGAGATTGATGCGTCGTGCTCCAGCATCCGGCAAAAATAGAAGTCTTGCGGCTCTGATCCGGAGGGCTTCGACCTGCCGGATCAGAGACGCAGCCGGAACGAAACGGAGCGGATCCAGTGGAAGATAAAACATTGACAAGAATAGAAACCGGTGACTGATCGGGGCAGATTTGATAGAATTTAGCCATTAGAAAACATGGAAGAAGTGATGTCACCATTAGTTTTAGGAGGGGTGTCTTGAAGGCCAAAGATGGCGGTCGCCATATTGGAAGTCCAACTAGCTTTTGGCTAATCTGGAAAGAGGCAAGAGGTGATTTGAATGAATCTTGGTTGTTGGCTACACTGCACCTGTTTTTAAGACAAATCAGTGACACACAGCCACGCCTTAGCATTCATATAATCAAAATGAATGAGCTATATCAAATTCTTTCTATAAAAAAGGGCGTCTGAATACAGGGCCTGATTGGGATTACTTGGCTTTTGGAGTCAGCTTCAAGTGGACGCTCAAGGAAATGCATTTTTTTTTGCACTCCTGCATTGGTTTTCTTTTCTTTTTAAGTTGCTTTCAGACTTCGGTTCAAACTCTTACTTTCAAAACAAACTGGAACACACACACGCATCCTGATTGTGCAGATTTAATTAAATCTATATCATTGCCTTCTTCCAGTTTAAATAATTTCTACACATTTTCCTCTGTCTCTCTAATTGTAAAAAAAGCACTTAAAACACATGCCTAATTGAACCACCAACTAATTATGCAACACTTTCAAGAGGCGAATTACATTTCCAGCAGGCTGCTCCACGAGGCAAATAAGATTCACTTCAAAATGCGAATCCATTGGCATGAAAAAACTAGAAATGTGGAATTAAAGGCTAAGTACCAGAGTAAACAAACAACAGGGTAGAGTCATGCATGACACTGATTCACTCAGCCAGCAGCAGAGAGCCAGACAGAGAGGGGCGAACACATGACGAGATGGGGAAAGGGAGAGGGGTGTGTGTGATTGTGTGTGCAAGATGACTACTTCCTAGAGTAGAAAGCAGCATGACTTGTGGTGCATTTAATTAATTCGTTCATCTACTTGAAAACCACACAAAACAAAAATAACTACGGATTGATTTTTTGTAACCTCACTATTCTTCCCTCTTATTCTCAAACTGCTTCCCTCACTTTGTTCTTATTTCCTCCTCACCTTCTCTGACATCTGTTAAAGTTCTTCCTGTACTGTCTTTTATTCTTTCTCACTCCGTTCTTTAAATTGTATTTTACCTCTTGTTGTAGGATTATAAGAAACAGCTTTGTTCCTGCTCATTCTCAGCGCCGTGATTGGCCTTCCTGTCGTAAAGACTTAACAAGGTCAGGTGATGTGTGCAACAAAGTGTGTGCAGCAGACAGGCCGGGTGGCTGAATGGGTCAAGCGCAGAACTTTGACTTTTACCCAGAAGAAGAACAGCGGTCTCCTGGGTGCCCTGAAGGCAAACGTTGAAGCAACAGGAACTAGCCACTCACAGAACAGCAGAACCAGCCAATCACAGCACAGTAGGGAGGGGCTCGGCAGAATCCCCTTGAGGAAAAGAGTAATGTTTTTTTTTATCTCCACCATTCTCCTGTGGGCTTTTATCAGTATGCCACGGGTCTGTGAAGAGAGAGAGAAAAAGGGCTCGCTAGCCCGCTGGCTGTCATTGTTGTGATCCTCCGGGTCCCATTCTCCCCAGAGAGAGGGTGACCTATGGGGACCGGCCTTCGGATGGATGTTCCAGTGTGCCTGTGCATGTGTGTGCTTGGAGATGAGCTTTATCCCGCTGAGGAACAATGTGGTCAGAGGTCAAATTGAACATGAGGGGGCCCCACCAAATCTATCTCTGTATTCAGTGCGGGCATGAGCCCATGGGTTATGTGTGATTCTGTGTCTATCTGAGTCTCTGTTTGTGTGAGCGTGATAGCACTTCTCTTTGTTGAATGCCCAATTTACTTAAGCGTGAACATGTCTCTCACATCTTTGGACTCTTCTGGTGCAAAAGACTTCTGTCTGAGCGAGCTAGAGTCACAATGGTGATACAAGTCAATATACACACAGGAGTTCAACCGTGTGAAGAGGAAAGGAAATGACATTAGACAGTGGAAAATAAATGTCATAAGACCACTGACCATATTCACACGACAGCTGTTTTCCACTGACATCACGCAGAGGATGGGAAGCTCAAATCCTGAACATCCCTTCTTTACTTTATTGTTAGCTCAGAAGTCTTTAAACATGAACATTATCTGTTATATCGCATTCACAGGGTTCCCCTTCAAACGCCACTCAAGTCTGTTGTCACCAAACAAGGTTGAGCTTGACTACATTGAATGGTGAAGCAGGTTATGCTAAAGGGGGCAGAGCTAACTTCCTAGTACAACTGATAGCTGGAATCAAGTGACAGGTGAAAGTCATTTGACATTTTTCTAACCCTTTACCAGAAAATCCTGAGCTGTAGCTACAGTACTGACTAGAACTAGGAAGAGAAAGCACATCTCTCCGGTGTTAGCTTCTCTACACTGGCTCCCCATAAAATCTAGACTAGAATTTAAAATTCTTAATGGTCAGACACCTTCGTATCTTAAAGAGCTCATAGTGCCCTATTACCCCTCTAGAACGCTACACTCCGAACATGCAGGCCTGCTGGTTGTACCTAAAGTCTCTAAAAGTAGTATGGGAGGTCAAGCCTTCAGTTATCAGGCCCCTCTCCTTTGGAATCATCTACCAGTCAGGGTCCGGGAGGCAGACACCCTCTCTACTTTTAAGAGTAGGCTTCAAACTTTCCTTTTTGATGAAGCTTATAGTTAGAGCTGGATCAGGCTTGGACCAGCTCTTAGTTATGCTGATGTAGGCTTAGACTGCCGGGGGAACTGGCACACTGGGATCCGGTCTTTCCCTCTCGCCCCAATCACTTAATTTAACTCTCCCTGTCCCATTAAAGTTCCTACCCATAGACCTTTCTGGAGTCCCTGAGCTCCCTTGTCTCGTAGGCTCCTCTGGATCTCTGCTGCTGTGTACGTACCAGACTCCAGCTGCTTCAACTACTACTATCCGTCTCACGCCTATAATCTCTCTCTCTCTCTCTTCATCTCCCTCTATCCCTCTCTCCAACACGGTCTCAGCAGATGTGTGTCTAACATGAGTCTGGTCCTGCTGGAGGTTTCTGCCTGTTAAAGGAAGTTTGTCCTTGCCACTGTAACTTGCTAAATGCTGCAAAGTGCTCTGCTCATGGTGGATTAAGATGAGATCAGACTGAGTCCTGTCTGTAAGATGGGACTGGATCTTATCCTGTCTTGATGTTGGGTCTTTGTTAATAACAGAACAAAGAGTACGGTCTAGACCTGCTCTGTTTGGAAAGAGTCTGAGGAGAACATTTGTTGGGATTTAGCGCTATATTAATAAATAAATGGATTGAATGATTGATTGAATCTGATCTCCTCACCAACTTTCCTCAAAGGAAGCTTCATTTGAATGTATAATTGGCTTAATTCTCATGTCTTTACATGTTATTCACTCACACAGATTACTTTATTCATGTTCATTGTGAATGCTCCATTAGACTAATAGTATATCAGATATGTTGTTTTACAATGATTGTCAGATTCCTCATGTTTGAGTCCCAGGACTGAAGATATGTAAAAAAAGATGGCGGCTGTGGAAACACAGTAAATTGCACATATTAGTAACATACCAGCTATTGTGCAACTAGCATGCAGGTCCCTAGTTGTCACGTGTCACAGCTTATATAATTAATTCAAATTGTTACCAACCCTCACTTTAGTCTGTGTATCTTCTCAGCCCATGTATGAGACGCTCATCATCACTCGCTGAGTTTTACGAGTATAACATATTTAACTTTTATAGACTGATACCACACACTGTTCTCTCTCTCTGTCACACACATGGACACTCAGAGGTTCATCATTATTACCTGTCCTTAGGCTGTGGAACCAATGTCAAGCTGGAGAAAAACTATGGCTGCACTTTTAGATTACATACATGCTTGAGGTGTTTTGTGTGTGTGTGTGTGTGTGTGTGTGTGTGTGTGTGTGTGTGTGTGTGTGTGTGTGTGTGTGTGTGTGTGTGTGTGTGTGTGTGTGTGTGTGTGTGCATGTGTGATTGTGTGTGATTGTGTGTGATTGTGTGTCTATGTCAGGCAGAGCGATACGGTGTGCATTGCATGTGTTAGTGTTCAGCACTAAAGGGCCTCTAGTAGATTAATAAATTCTTGTGGGAGGAATATTGCTAAATATTTCAGGAGAAGTGGAGATCAAATTATAGCAGCTCATGTAATATCTGCGCGCCTAGGTGGGTGTAAAAATGTATCTGCACAGCTTTTGCCTACACACATAATTGTGTGTTTCTACAATATGTACTGTACATCTGAGTGTGTTTGTGTGAGCTGGCCGTTGCGTATCCATTTCTAAGTCTGTCTGTGTGGGTGTGTGGACTGCTGTGTTGGTGTGTCTCCAGTAAGCTAGCTAACTCTCACTGCTCCAGCCCTCGAGGTTAACACAAGCTTGACCACTGATTGTAAAACAACATTCTTGGTGCGATCTGAATTTTTGTTGGCCTTATTTTTGAGATTGTATGCACGCACCCACGCAGTACAGGGACTGGATTACTTTACTTATTCATATTGCAGCCTAACAATTGAAAGAGTACGTTGAGAAGAAATGTAACAATCACTTTCTGAAGAGAAATGATGGTTGGCTACCTTTCTTCTTCCTCTGCACTCTCTCCAGAAGTCGTGTCTAGAGTCCTATTAGACTGTTAAGTAGAACTCTGACTGAATACAGAGTATTATTGGCGTGTGAAAGATCTCAAGATGAATGTCCTTGATTTCTGCACGGTGAATAGAGAGCCTTTCAGAAAAATATTCCTGCAGTGAACTTTTAATGTATAAATTCTCCATGACGTAAAATCACTCAACTACTACAGGTATCCGCACTTCTGTCGACAGGGACACAAAGACATGAAGGCTGTGTGCATGGAAAACCATTTTTGTGAGTGGTAATGTGCACATGGACACAAGTGTTAAAGGTAACTCGGTGAACACTGATCAGCCATGACATTACGACCAGCTGTTTAATATTGTGGAGGCCCCCCTCCCATCAGGTGAGGGGAATTCAGCCCTGACTTGAGGACTCCATTAGACCGCTTATCTGGCACCAAGACTTTGACAGCAGATCCTTTTGAAGGAACCCCGTATAATAAGACATTATACGGCTAACTTATTGATCTTCTGGTTGTGTAAGATGCTTGATTCTGATTGGTCAAAACCCCTTGACGACAGTTATTAACTTTCACTAGCATGAGCAACACCAGAGACAAACTAATCACACGTCATGTCAAATCAATCCACAGAAGAGTTCAGACACATTTAGCTTCTGCTTGTTGACACCATAGACCGTAAGGTGAGGGGAAACCGTTAGCTTCCCTTAGCGTCCAAATAATGTGGCTAAACTTTAGCTTCTGCTAGCATGCTAAATCAGCAGGCTACGGACATTTCCATATTGGGTCTTCTCCAGAGGTGGGTAGTAACGAGTTACATTTACTCCGTTACATGTACTTGAGTAATTGTTTAAAAAAAATTGGACTTCTGAGAGTATTTGTTTTGCAGAGTACTTTTCACTCCTACTCAAGTACATTTGTGTTAAAAAAATATGTTCTTTTACTTTGTTACATTAGGCTGTCCAGACACTACTTTTAACATTCCTTTTTTTCTTCATTTTACATGTTTTATACTCAGCCATCTCTCATGCAGCTCCTTCTGACCCAAAGCTAGAAATAGCCTCAACACTGAACAGAGGAGTAGCTCCACCCCCTCCTCCACCTGCATCTGGGGAGAGAGGCTGCATTATACCTGTGTCCCCTTTGGAGGAACATGTTTACCCTGTGTCCAACATCCAGACTCTCTTATAACTTCCAAATGTCAAGAAGGAGCAACAGTCACATTATGAGCTGCTTACTCTGTTCTAAAAGGTGGAAATCTTGAGCTTCAACATAGAACAATTAAATCTTAAAAATGATGTCATGGTGAGTAATCAGTTAGGTAAGCTAAGGATCATACTAGTTAACATTAAATCTTAAAAGCATGTTAGAAATGTTGGAAAGTAATCTAAAGTAACTTATAAGAGCAGTAAAGGTAGCATGCTAATAAAAACAGCTGCTTCTGAAGCTCAACAGTCACCTCAGAGAGATTCTTCAGGACTGAACTCATGGCCTTTTTAAACACTGTTCAATGTTTTAGTATTTTCAAGTTTTGTTTTCAGAACGATGTACTGAAAATAAGTTAAAGGTTACAAAAGAAAGTTTGGAAGGCATAGATATCTGTTTTATTGGAATGATGGAATATTATAGATTTATAGATCATTAAATCTAGTTTAAAGTTTCAGCTTGTTTTAAAAAATGAAAGTGAGTACATTAGTCTGAGCACATTGCAGCTCCTCTTTATTTAATGTTTGAAAGTATACCATACCTAACAGCATTCATTTTGGCATTTTCCTGGTTATGTCACTTTATTAAAGGCAGTGTGCACTTCACTTTGTTATTAGTGTTTCCAATACAATACAATTTTATATATGACACTACTCACAAGTTACTCACTACTTGAGTGGTTTTTTTTAGGTACTTATTTACACTTACTCAAGTACTTATTTCTACGAGTATCTTACTTCTACTTGAGTAACATCATTGTAAAGTAACAGTACTTTTACTTGAGTACTGTTAAGGTTTACTCTACCCACCTCTGATCCTGTCCATCAATATGATGAAGGAGTGGAGCAGGTGAGAGAAACTTTAGGTTAGCGAACTCTCCAAAGAAACTTAATCCATGAGCGGTGGTGATGATAGCAGCAGGGTTCAAAGTTGTGACATTAGTTTCTTTTTAAAGGTGTGTGAACCACAGAGCTCAGAGAAGAAGGAGAGCTGAATGAGGACAGTTTCATGTTCAATCCACCACAACAGGCAGAGAAGAATCCATCACCATGGAACGATCACTGACGAGGAATCACTGGGACTATTTTTAAAAACTGTAAACATAAATCATTTAAATCAATAAAATCATCTTTTGAACAAGTTTTTTGCAAATGTGTTTGTATCTTGAGTTAGTAGCTGGGGCTTCACGTAGGGGTCTTGTCTCACCCTGTCGAGATTCTACTCTCCATAACCACCTTCTAACCATACATTATTCCTTACTTAGCCTCCACAGGTGGCTGCTCCGCTCCTCTACCCTAAACCTTCACTGCAGTGTCATCTGTTGAGCCTTTTTCAATAACATGAGTGCATTGTCAGTGAAGGGGCTTTACGTCGTTCGTTTCAACCTGATCATTAAGACCTCCCAGCATGGTTTGTAGCTCTTACTAAAAGAAGTTCCGTTTAGTCTCCATTTACTTTTACAAAGTTCTTCCTCACCCTTACATTAATATCAGAGAGACAGGCAGGGAGGGATTAAAGTGCAACTGGGTTGTTTGATGAGACAGAGATGTACAACTGAGTGTCATCTGCATAATAATGATAATGGACATAGTAATGAGAGATTATACAACCAAATGAAAGCGTGTACAGTGAAAATAAAATAGGCCGAACAATGCTTCCTTGAGGAATACCGTACTCAAAATCTCCCCAGAGATGTCGGGTCTGAAGTAGAACGAAAGCCTCTCCTCTGAAAGCAATCCATTTCCTCTGAAGAGAAAATGGAATAATGAACGTCAAACTAAGGATTTCTTTTGCATTTCTTGCTACGGCGAAAGCTTTCAATCAATGTTTGGGTTGCATCAATAGTTTTTGCAGATTTGGTGTTGATATCATAAAGCAGCAACACTGACCATTGCTCCTTCACAACTTAAATTCAATACCATCATTCACAAACATATATGCACGTAACACACACCCACCCACACACACATACACAAGCACCATTAAAACCTCTCCTGAGGCGATATTAGCAGAGTGTTATTGGAAAAGTACTGCAGCTCCTCCATGATATATATGCCAGGGTGGTGAGGTGTAAATCTGCTCATAGTTATACTGCACCTGTGACCAGCTCTCTGATTTCCACATCTCCAGTCTTCCTCAGCAGACGGACCAAGGCGGGAATCCCTCCGCAGTTCTTCAGGGCGACTTTGTTCTCATCGTTGGCCTTGCCGTACACCAGGTTCCTCAGTGCTCCACAGGCGCTACGGTGAACCTCGCTCATCCTGTGGTCCAGGAGGTCGACCAGCAGCTGGATGCCTCCCTGTCTGCGGATCTGAGAATGGAAGAAACAACATAAATCAGTTAATGGATAATTCATATTCAAATCACTTACATTATATTCCTGAAGTCCTGATGCCCAGATCCACAAAAGCTTCACAAAGTCTTGTTTTAATATGCAGTACTAGCTTTTATTGAAAAGTTGTTGGTCAAAGGTTTGCTTATTTATCTTTGAGGAAGTTACTTAGGTCTGTGTGTACAGAATGTGTGTTTGTGTGTGTGTGTGTGTGTGTGTGTGTGTGTGTGTGTGTGTGTGTGTGTGTGTGTGTGTGTGTGTGTGTGTGTGGTGTGTGTGTGTGTGTGTGTGTGTGTGTGTGGCCTTGAGCATCTGTTAGTCTTACAAATCAAATTAAAATCTGGATGTGTGTTGATCAAGCATAATTTGACCAGCTGACGTCCATTCTTACTCACAAATATTCAATCATACAGACGATAGAGCAAAAGAGCTGTGGCACAAGCTTCACCTGTATTCTCACAAAAACTACCTGATTTTTCATCTTCTTCATTGTCTCATCTTTCTTTTTCCATGTTTTAATTGTTAGTGCATTTTTAAAACACTTCATATCTTCTGCTGTGTGTGTGTGTGTGTCTGCCTGTCCTCGTGTCTGAAAATGAACACGTCACTACACACACTTCAGGCTCCCGCTGACTCAGAGGGAGAAGAGGTGGGCGGCAAAACTGTTTCTTTAAACAGTCTTTATAAACCAATTATGTGATGCTACCAAATAGAAGGTTTTTTATATGGAATGTAATCAAGCTGTAAATATTTTGTGTTTAGTAATAAGAGAAAAAAAATTCAATAATTCTGCATATTTTACTTAAATGCATTTTTATGTTTATCTTCAGTATTGGCTCAAAATCAAGACAGTGACATATACATAGACTGTGATTAACCAGCTGTAAGATCAATATACAACCTTAATGATGCTCTGAAATACTTTGCTTTACTTTGTGCCACATTGCCATTAAAGGAAGAGAAATGTGAATATTGGGCGATATCAAGCGGTTAGACTCCAGATTGAAATGCACCCTAGTTCACCCCATTGGTGAAACGATGGTGGCCCTCGAGGACAAGAAGCTGCCGTGATAACTTATCAATGATAAGTCTGATCCTCCAACTGTCAAGTTTCTGACATCAAAAACGTCTATCATACTGATTATTCTGTACACTCTTTTCTTCATTGTCTCCCCCCCGGTGCTTTGTGCACGGCGGCTCAGTAAACATGTTTGATACTAGTTTTTCAGAAACATGGTAGTGCAAGATGGCGGCCTCCATGGAAGGCTGCTCCTATGTGGATATAAAAAGCTCTCTCTCAGCTGCCGAAGACAAAACTATATACGATTATACACTGTTTTAAACATACGTACAACTATTATGTTCCATTTCTATCAACTCTGATCTGCTTAATGCCACTGTAATGTACAGCTCCTCAGGGTTTCTCTTTGTTTGTTGTGTTAGTTTCCCCTATGGTTTAGATTTAGTTATTCTCAGTCTAGTTAAGGTTTAGGTGCTGGCAGCGACAGTCTATTGCAGGCCCAGCACCTTTCTATCTTTTGTTCTTTTTGGCCAGGGTCTCAGTCCCTTATTTCTTGGGATTTCATTGGTTCTTTCTTTTTTTTTTGGGGGGGGGGGGTTATTTTAAATATGTTTGTTGCGGTCTCCACTATTGAGCCTGTGTACTATTATTGCTTGGGCGACCGTAACACCACTAAATTCTACACACTGTAACATGTAGAGGTTAACTAAGAACAGTTTAAATACAATCCTTCTTCAATTGTACGTTCATTAATAATGGTATTTGTATGTTACAAACATAATGACGCAGTGACTGACCTTGAGAGGATGACTGTGCAATGTGAAAGGAAACACATCAGCATGCCAGTATCAGGGTGTGAAACTAAATGTTCCTGCTTTAAGCAGCGTTGTGTTTATATTCCATAGACTGTATAAAACATGGATGTTATCTCTGTGACCATATTGGAAATGCTTTGTAAAGGTAAAGTACTTTACTGACTGAATGCACTTTCTTTCTTATGGTTTTCATCATGCTGCTAACACTTGTGTTTGTTTTTGTGTGTCCTCAAATGCTTTCACTTGTTTTTAGTGTCATTTTACAGTAACAGTATTTCATTTCACTTTGTATGCAAATACTAGAGAAAATGACAATAAAGTGAATCTTGGATCTTGAATTTTGTTGAACCCAAAATCATCAAAGAGGCGGAGCTGAAATCTTCAGGCTGTAATTTAGCTGCTCTAATTTAGCTGTAACGATGAGACCTGATGGGGATTTCTGGACACTTAAGGAGCTCCTTTATTCTTCGACAGCATTAGATTCATATCAAGTGTGTAAGTATTAAACCAGTGGCCTAACTTTGTATAAAGGGAAGGAGAGTTCACCTAAATAAGTCTCCAAACTGCTAAATATGTATGTTTTTTTAACAATCTAAATTACTTTAAAAAAAAATGTATTTATTAGTTTATTTGACAGGGGCCATGCAAAACAAAAACTGTCAAGCCAGAGTTAGCTATAAGCTAATTTTCATCTGTGGTCCCTGGGCAGGAAGGTGTTAACAAATGTACAATACAAATGATAAAAACATGCTAGCATTTAAAACAATACATAGACTACCCAACACAGTCCATCACTAAGAACGACAATTTCATTGTCTCTAATTTGATGCATTCAGATGAGCACATGATTGTTTTTCCTTGAGCCATAATTTTAGTTTACTTTTAAAAACACTGAGGCTTGTACAGTCTCTAATGTAAGTTGGGATTGAGTTCCATTTTCCTGCTGCTCTGACTGAAAATGCAGACTGTCCAAATGCAGTCTTCCTATGTTTAGCTGAACAGTCTCCTCTTGCTGATGCCCTGGTCTCCCTAAGATTGTTCCTGCAGAGTAACACACATAGTTTAAGTGGTGGTGGGGCCTGATCATTAATTGATTTATACATCAGACACAAATCTACATAATAAAAAAAACTGTCAAGGGTCATTAAGTAACATTTCGTAATGATTTTACTGTGGTGGTACTTCCTTGTTTTTTATCTAGAGTTTTCAGTGATTGTTTGTAGAGGGTGTATAATGGTTTTAGAGTGGTTGCTCCAGCCTGAGACCAGCTCGTGGCACAATAAGATAAATGCTACATATATTGTTAGAATATCATTTAGCAGAAGCTTTTGTTCAAAGCAATGTTCTGTGCATCTGAGAGTAAAAACAACAAAGGAGGAAACAACATCAGTAAGTGCCACAAACTACTTCCAATCCATTCGGTCACAGGTGCTGACATGCAGTGCAGACTTTATAAATACACAGAGAGACACACAGAAAGAAGCTAATCACTATAGATTAATGATTACATCCTGATTCTGTAAGAAGACAAGGCATTCAGGAGTGTCAGCCCAGTCGGGACTGTGGTGAGAGGGCACTCTGGTGTTACACATTATGTCTCCCCCCATGATGCACCACATTGTCTTCTCCACATGCGTGTACTAATTATCCCTCCCACCTTGCTCATCCGCTGCAGGGATCATCATCTGCCTTAGGGGGCCAGGGAGCTTAAAGCAACCGGTGTTTAGCCCGATCACCGGGGAAGTGGTACTAATCACCGGAACAAGGCTGCTCTGATCACCAGGAGACCAGTTGGACCACGGATAAAGCAACTAGTGTGCGTGAGGAAGAGGAAGCATGTCTTTCATCTGTTGGGTACTGAAACAGGCTGATTTACTCAAACAGATAAGTTGCTCTGTATGTTTTCAGTTCTTTGAATAATCAGGCCTATTTAAACCCTCTGATATGTAAATGTGTGACGCACATGAATGTGCAGTCACATAATGTAATTTATGTTGTGTTATTTTTGTATATGTGTAGAGCAGTAAATGAGATCAGTATTATTGTAATTTTGTAAAAATACAGATTTTGAGCTCAGTACCAATTTACGCCACAAGGGGTCCAGCCTCGCGGTGAGACAGATTAAGACTGATTTATACTTCTTCGTCTCCCCTACGCAGCAGAGGCTGACGTGGACATGAGCACCACATACTTGTGCATAGATGTGTCTGTGTCGTGCACTAATTCTCCACCAAAACACCTGAGGGCAGTGCGGTCTCTCTGATAGCCGGTCGCCTGCTTCCGGCCCCGCTACGATCTCTGTTTACTTTTAGTAACAGCTGATACATGTTGCTGTTTATCATACAGACATGATTACATGAAGAATAGACAGGAGGAGATGAAATACACGGCCGATGAGCAGGGATCCCAGAAGTGCAGTAGTTTCAGGAAATACAATGCCGCCGAGCGGACCAATCACAGGGC
Source organism: Notolabrus celidotus (assembly GCF_009762535.1). Taxonomy (NCBI): domain Eukaryota; kingdom Metazoa; phylum Chordata; class Actinopteri; order Labriformes; family Labridae; genus Notolabrus; species Notolabrus celidotus. The sequence goes on along the minus strand of NC_048288.1, from coordinate 4,015,818 downwards.
TTTCGGTCCGCGGTGATTCTACGGGTAGTTACATTTTGGAGGAGGTGCACGTCAGCTACGTGTGTTGGCCTCTGCGTGGGTACGGGAGCTACACGGACCTCCTGCGTAGGCTACGCCATTGATTCAACGTAGAAGTATAAATCAGACTTTAGTGTGCTCTGCAGCTCTCGTCTTCAGACTGACAGAAGCAAGAGAAGGAGACGCACTTCCTGTCGCCTGTCTCATTCATTTTCCTGTTGTTCACAGGTTTGTACATGTCAAAATCAAACACAGATGGTCTATATCATTTTTAGGTTTTTCATAGAAGCTAACACCATCCAATAGCATTAATATATGAATGTATATCTTGTTTACTTCTAGGTTTGCGATGTACTGAAGCCACAATGCTAATGTGCGCTTGCTTGCACGGGGGTCAATAGTCATGGGTAGGGTTGCCAACTGTCCTGTATTAGCCGGGACATCCCGTATATTGAGCTTAATTGGTTTGTTTCATACAGGACCTCAATTGTCCCGTATATTGACTATTAACTCTTGCAAATACAGCAGACTGCACTCTACAGATCCTAGATCAGATAAAACGGCAGTGGCAAGATCATGTGCCAATCACACCGACTGTCATCCAATCACAGGCCCCCTCACGCGCATCAGTTGTATACAGCGCAAATGTGCCAAGTCTTGCAAGAAAGTGTGGAGAGGATTTTCTCTCTGATGGCCATTAAATGGTTACACTGAAGAAACAGATGCAGCACAGAGCTGACTTTGAATATCTGTAAACTGTGACTCGTCATGTAAGGACTTCTCTCTGGCTGTGCAAAAAGACAAAAGACTGCTTGCGTCAGTCAAAAAGTATTACTCCTCTTTTGCATTTAATTATCCTTTTGCCTGTTTTTTGATGTAAAGAGCCAAATTCTGGTTTCTGTGAGGTTTATTCACATGAGGTTACATAATAATACAGCAAGGATTAAAGGGAATATACACACTCTCTGCATTTCCAGTTGAATCAGGATATGAATATAAGCTGAATTCACACATCATGCTCACACCACCATGGCACCATGCCCCTGTCCATTATTTAGTAGTGAGAAAGCTAGCAACCCTAGTCATGGGCGACACCTTCCTCTAAGCTCTTTAGTTTATTTAGTAAGGCTCCTGCACATCTCTTAAAGTCATTCTAAGTTCATAGAGATAGTTTGTTATCATGTTTGTACTTAGTTTAATAGTTTATGGTAAGATGCTAACTCCGCTAGCTTTGCCGTTTTTTTGTGGGATTTTCCATTATATACAGTTAGCATGATGCTAAGTGAGGATATTTGTCCTTTAGGCAGTTTAACTGGGAGCCTGTTTACAACAGTATTATAGCAATGAATTGCTTTAAAGCAGTAGATCAAATAAGTCTGATAACAATTGTTTATTCATATTCATGTATGACAGAATGAGGCAACAGAACACTGTTTGTTGTGGTAACTTGAAGAGCAACTAAAACATGAATACTTGTTTAACCCTCCTGTTATGTTCGTTTCTTAGGGACAGCAATAATGTTCCTGCGTCAACTTGAATTAGGCATATTTAATGATCTAAAAGTGTCAAAACCCCCAAAAACCCCAATAAACATATTTTAATCTCATGATTAACTCCATTAATAACCATTTAAATCAATATTTAGTGCAATGGCGTTCTTTAATTCTCACAGATCATAGTTTAATGAGGATAATTTAATTGTTTTCATGAAAATTCATGTTAAAACTTCTTTTAATGTTCATTGGAAAGCCCTAAATATAAATACAATAGTTTTACATGACATAGATTTTCATCTATTGTGACATTAGGGCCTATTAGTAGTGGAAGTTGCTCTACCCACTTGTCCCTCACTGTTCTAAGGGCTGCCAGCTTGTCTCTATTTGATCCCAGCTCCTACAGTCAAATGGCAAAGTGTCCCTGGGCAAGGAATTTTCATTTTATATGTTATTAACGCTAATTAAGCCAAGCAGAAGAAGTTTCATAGCGAAAAAATAATTTTAACATTTTTTTTTCAGATTTTTGAACTTTAAAATGGGTCAATTTGACCTGCAACATAACAGGGGGTTAAAAACAAAGACTGGCAGAAGTGAGAGAAGGGGACACCACATGTTGCCTGTCTCATTCATTTTCCTGTTGTTAACAGAAAATTATAATCTAACTACAGTCCTCACATCCGGGGCCTGTAACATAAACTGTCAGCTCAATATAACACTGGTGTACAGAAGACTTGGCAGCAGCAGAACAATGCTATACATATACTGCTGTGACTTTTCGTGATTGTTTTGTCTCCTGCAGAAAACTCAACACATCTTGAGAAATATCAAACACCCTGATAAAAAGTGTCCAAGTGCTGCTTTGGTTTGAAATCTTCAAAGTAAAGAAATGGAGAGAGTACAGGCAGAAGGAGCAGAACAAGAAAACATAAGAAAGCGAAGGAGGGTAGGGAGAGGGTGAAGGTGTTTGATGACACAGCAGGAGTTTATCGAGCAAAATGACTTTGCTTATCTATTCAATTAAAATGGATTAAGGGGTGCAATGAATGGCAAACTAACCTTGCTCCATTGGCCACACAATTTCCTCCACCTGATTTACTGTCCCTTCTATGCCCCCTGTCCTCACCTCTGCTCCCATCCTCCTCCTCCCTTCCATACTGATCTCCTCTCCTCTTCCCTCTCCTCTTTATGCTTGTGTCACACTTAATCTGTTATTCCATAAAAGCCACAGTGCTATTACTTTGTGTTGCCTCTGAGCTACCTCCAAGGCTTGCCAAGCTCTGTGCCTATTCCTCCATTCCATGTAAAGAAGATTAGAGGCGCAGATTGATTTGTCTTTGTCTCCCGCTGTTCCGCGGCGGTCACGGCTATTGACGTGGTAACAGTTAGCGGTGGTGACAGCTGGGATTGCAGGAATCGGAGGTGGTGCCGGTGTAGCTGGCAGTGGGAGATGTGGGTGACACACACCTGGGATGGTTACATGGGAGACTTTACAAGTGTGTGTTTGTTAGTCACCACATATGCACGCCATAACTAATCAGCAGCCCGGTGTAATCACGTTACTGCCTACATGTGAGGAGGATGATGGGGGAAGATGTGTCATGCCTTTCAACCCTCAACACATGCAGGGCCTTTCTCTTTAACATGACACTAAGCTTACAGCTGACTGTGTTTGGGAGCTTTCAACCTCTGGCTGATGGAGTTCTTGGCGCAGAGCTGCAGCTCCCTCTGGAGATCTCAAACTGTGCCAGAACTGGAAGTAACTTTGTGTTAAGTAATATTATTATGGGCCAGGATCACAGCTAGTTTTAGAGCAGTATCCACAGTAGGACTCACAGCTGTGATAATCTACCTTGACAAATAAAAGACCAGCTTACCTCTTATTGTTTGAAGCATAAAGGAAAACACATTTCTAATCCCAGCAGGGGAGAGGAAAATCCCAACGTGTGAGTTTATACGTGTTGATGAGTGGGTGGTCCCTGGTAGTTTTAAACAAACATATCCCCATTGATGAACATATTACCATTTCAAGGTGCTCTGTGTTTTAATACCAGATTATGAATTGCAGGGAACACTGCAGCAGAAAGGGCTGGCTTAGAAATGTAGAAACTCTGCGCTTCAGACCACTGAGCCAAACAGTACATGCAGGTACTTCCTCTAAAGGTTACCTGAAGGGTAGGAGGACCCTGCGGCAAGGGATTAACAGCAGTTTGCTTTTACTTGTTTGTGCCAAAATAAGACAATTGAAGTTATTCTAATTGAAGAAGTCATGGATAAACTACTGCTGCCAGGTTCAAGATGTTAATTAAACTATCACATAATTGTAACTTGGATTCATTTTTTTTTTTTAAAAGGGTGATACTTCATCATGTACTCGATGTTTCTCACAGTGATCAGATTAATCCCATTAGAAGTACAGCATACACTGTGTAAAGTAAGGCTGTGATTAAAATACACAGTATGGCATTATATTGTCATGCTTCCTGCCAATACGTGCATCAACTTACTTTAACTCTTCCTGTCCCATTAAAGTTACTAACCATAGACCTTTCTGGAGTCCCTGAGCTCCCTTGTCTCGTAGGTTCCTCTGGATGTGGACGTACCAGACTCCAGCTGCTACAACTACTACTATCCGTCTCCCCACTATCATCTCTCTCTCTCTTCATCTCCCTCTATCCCTCTCTCCAACACGGTCTCAGCAGATGTGTGTCTAACATGAGTCTGGTCCTGCTCGAGGTTTCTGCCTGTTAAAGGAAGTTTGTCCTTGCCACTGTAACTTGCTAAATGCTGCAAAGTGCTCTGCTCATGGTGGATTAAGATGAGATCAGACTGAGTCCTGTCTGTAAGATGGGACTGGATCTGATCCTGTCTTGATGTTGGGTCTTTGTTAATAATAGAACATAGAGTACGGCCTAGACCTGCTCTGTTTGGAAAGAGTCTCAGGATCACGTTTGTTGGGATTCGGCACTATGCAAATAAAGATTGATTGATTGATTGATTGGTTGGTTGGTATGTTGGTTGGTTGGTTGATTGGTTGATTGATTGATTGATTGATTGATTGATTGATTGATTGATTGATTGATTGATTGATTGATTGATTGATTGATTGATTCCCATGTTACAGAAACAAAATGGAGCAAATGCAGCAGTTTTGAAAGACACATTGCCTAAGGTGCAGATCTAAATGAAGCCAACAGGTGGCAGTAGAAGCCCCACAACATGGTGCATCTCTAGTCTCAAAATAAAACAAACAAGTATGGGTGAGAAACTATCTGCCGCCAGTAAAACTGGAAGCATGGGTTTAAGAGCATTTTAGATTTTAGCACCGGAAAGTTGGAAGTCCTGCAGCAACACAATGACCTCTTCAGCAAGAAACAACTTCTACACAAGGCCAGTGAGTGCCACCCCAACAAACACTGAAAGTTTCACTCAACTTCTGGTCAAGCCAAAAAGATCACAAAACACATTTATGCTGTATTTGTGAAGACTTGCACACTTAAAGCATTAGTTATAATGAAGGCTTTAGGCAACTGAAATAACCGTGAGCCCCCGCTCGTCAGTTCACTACAAAAACTGGTGGGCAGAAGGTCAAGGGTTCGATCCCAGGTCCTGTTCTCCAAATGCAAAAGTGTCCTTGGGCAAGACACCTAACCCTGAACTGCTCCTGGTGCTGTGCTATTGGTGTGTGAATGGGATTCATCAAAACTGATGAGCTCTTTACATATCAGCCTCTGCCATCGGTGTGTGAATGTGTTGTGAATGTGTCAATGTTACATGTAATGTGAACGCACTTGGAGTGGTCAGGAGACTAGAGAAACAACTATATAAACACAGTCCATTTACCATTATAAAACACTGGATGTTATTGCTGCTAACAGAACTGGACTGGACAAAATAGGTCTATTATTATAACATCAAAACACCAATAGTAAAAGAGACAATAGAAAAGGCTAAACTGAGTTTTAAAACGTAGGAATATTCAATTTAGATCTACTAAAAACTATGAACACAAAATTTCAACTTACATCTGGGATCTCTGAGGGTCTGATTTTTAAGTTTTTTAAGTTGTAGGACCCGAACAAGTATGCCTTTAAAAGCTGTTTTACTGAATTTTGTGTCGGATTATTATCCAAAATCAGTGTATCACATTATGTATCATGGCCTCTGTGTAGAGATGCGTATCACATTGTGAAGCCGTGGGAAAATACCCAGCCCTCATGTAAAGACACCAAAAGCAGTGTTTGCTGAGGATCATTTACTCTCCCTCATCTTCCACGCTGATGTCTGTTGAATGGATAATCATAGTTTGCACAGTTCATGGTGTTAAGATAAAGAAACTGATTTCATACCTTATTGACTCGCCTTTTACAGTCTCTAACAACAAAGTGAAGAGCAGTGATAAAACACCGTAATGTCAAATGCCATAGTTACTAATCCAGTCTGAGAACTGCCTGTAAGTTTATACTCTGCACTATAATCAAGCAGATGTGCTTTAAAGAAGAAGCAAAACACTTAATTTAATTAAGGTGGGAGGTGGAAAATATCAGGTAATTGATATCTAAATAAAGTGTTACAGGCATGCAGCAGTATGCCAGGTGAGTTAAGCAAAATGAGTACCAGGGGGAAGGAAAAGGGGGAGAGGGGGAGGAGTGACAGAGTCAGGGGGCACGTTTCTCTCCTTTCAACCGCTCGGCTGGATAAATGGATATCGACAAGGCTGCTACCCAAAATGAATTACTGATGTGACTGAACTTTAGTCCGCCACAGTGTGTATGCTTGTGTGTAGGTGTACCTAAAGGGGAGGCAGGACCTGACATGTCAATGGGCTTGTGTGTGTTTGTGTGTGTGTCTTTGTGTGTGTGTGGGTGTGTGTATGTGTTTGCAGGTAACTCATGTAAGTGTCCCCAGCAGCTATAAATGTAGCTGAAGATGAATTTGCTGAGCTGACTCTGTGGCCGACTGTAATCTGAGCTAAGGCCATGCCCTACCCCACATACACACACACACACACACACAAACAAAACACACATCACATATCCAAATGCACACACACACGTCGGCCAGAAGAAGACAAACTGCAGCTAAATCACCGTCCCCGCCCACCACAGAAACAAACACTGTGCTCTTGTTACTTGATTCAAGATAAAAGAAAGCAACGTGTTCTTATTCTCCTCTTCATCTTCACTTTCTATCCCTCCTTATCTCCCCCTCTTTCTCATCTGTCTCCATCCTTGTCCCTCCCCCTCTCTTTGGCCCTGCAGAGGGTCTCTTTAGCAACAAATAGCAGCCATGTTGTGGCTGTGTTTAGCTGCTCAGTGTGTCCCCTGCCATCTGTGTCTGTCTGGCTGACTGAAAACGGGGGAGAAGTCTTTAGATCAGTGCTTGTTACAGATAGCAGCAATCTGCATTCATAATGTACGCTGAGTGTGATGGCCAATCTTACGTACAAGCTATGTTCAAATTCTCCGTCTTTCAACACTATTCCACCATTCTTGTTTTACTAGATTGTACAAAAATCATTAGTTCAATAGCTGTTAATATTTGCTTTTCATTGCAGAGTTATTGTCAAATAAGAAAGTAACAAGCCACTTAAAGCTGGGATTTACAGTGTCTTTTATTGGACAGCTAAAGGGCTTTAATTGCGCCTGGAAGCAGCTGAACAATTCAGTGAAATCAGCTCTTTGCCTGAAGATGACCAATTTGGAAAATCTTGAAAATACTTTGGGTGTCTGAAAATATACGGACGGTTTAATATTTACCACAGACGGTATAAAACATGGATAAAGTCTCAGGGACAAGACCCACTGGAGTCTGAAGAGAGGTGGTCTGAATCCAAAAGAGGGTGGACATATTGGAAACTCTAAGTTCAACTAACTTTTAACTTCTCCAAAAATCAGCAGAGGATGAGTCGGGGCTCTAGTCTTCAATGCGCCCACCTGTCGGTCAAATACAAAGCAAACCCGTTAAGTGCCTGACAGGCCGCTTTACTGTGAGGATGTCTACCTAAACATGACTTCCTGATCTGTGTGATATCAGTGAGAAGATAGGAGACATTAGCAAGAGGACAAATGCTCAGTGACCACAAGTCATCCATATCTTACAACTTCATTATCTGAGATGATGCAGCTTTGAGTTTGTCAAATATCAAGACACAGACTCTGAGGTTTGTGTTTGAAAGAAGAAATCCTTCTGAGCAAAAGGCAAGCACACAATACCTCAATGTATGAGACCTGGGTTATGATCAGGGTGCCATTCATTTTGTGTTTTAGCTTGCTAGCTAGTAACGTTAGTTGTTTGATGATAGAGTTTTAATGTGAACCTGTTTCCTGCTGCTGTTAACCGTAAATCTAATTTTGCCTTCTCACTTTCCTCTCCATAGTGTCCCGCCCCTGTAACTTGGTCATAAAGCAGGCTAAAGCTAGCTTTTCCATTCACTTCATGCAGCAACAAGGTTCAGAGTTTCCAAATGGGATCAAACTGGGGTTGGATGGATACAGTCACAGACGCTGTTGGTGTTTGGTGTAAATGGTGACCCTGTTAAGTGGCATCTTTCAGACAAGTACGTCTCTCAAGAATGACTTCAGTTTGTCATTAAAAACAAACCTAATGGATATAATTTAACATTTGAATAATTAAATAAACTGGGGTGCATTTTAGGGACTGTTACAACCACTACTTCAGTGGGCCGAAAGTCATCAGTTAACATGGTCACTCTTAAAACCGAAACACTGGTTGCTCTGAAATGGTTGCGATCCTGTCAGAAGTTTGTAGAACTCAAGCGGCAACCTCTGGCTGCGAGAATTGAAGCCAATAAAGAAGTGTTAAAAACTGCAGTTCCTCCAGTGTCCACTTGAGGCTGGCTCCGGAAGTACCGGAAACCACATACACACATGTTTACAGCCTGGTACAAAAGATGAGTGTAGTCTGGATAGCTAATTTCTGGATCGGCACACACTGTACAGGGGGTGAATTTTTTCATAACACTTCAGTTTTGAAGATATTAAGATTATGAGTTTTCCATTATAAGAGGCACAGCTGACTTGATTGACAGGCGGGGACACTGTAGCTGTTGGCTAGGAGGCTCAAAGCCCGCCTCTTTACATCACAATCGTCGACAGCAGTTAAGTTGAGTTCAACATTTCCAATATGGCACCCACCGATGCGTTTCAGAAACAGATGGGTGACGTCACGGATACTACGTCCATTATTCGTACAGTCTATGGTAGAACTTGAATTCACAGTTTGAATATCATTTCTGACAACTGACCACGCCAAAACCAGACATTTTGATGCAGGTAGTTTTAATTCAGTGTTTAAAGCTTGCTAACTTGTCTGGATGAATGGAGCAAGACGCAGCTTCTGTTGATGTAATGCGCATAACTTTGAACCGTAATCAAAACAGAATAGTTATACAATATTTCACCCTGTTACTGTTAGTATACATAGACTAATACATTAGACAAAGTATCAGGTTTTAACTTGAATGCTGCTGTAAATATAATCATTGTGATTCTGGCTCTGATGAGGAGTCCTTTGCTTTGTTTAACAGTCTCAAGTGGACACTTGAGGAACTGCATTTTTCTAACTTCCATATTGTCTTCATTTCTCAACACTGATAGTTACACCTTGGTAATGTTAAGATACTTTAAATTATTTTCCACTCTTTCAAAATACTATCATTTCATATTAAGACATGCCAAAACACCAAATTAGATATTGATAATGAAAGCACTAGAGAACAAATACTGCATACATATACATGAATAACAATGAAAGCCATGTTTGGTTCAGTGTTCAGTGAGTACCTAGGCCAAGACATTTTCCAAACAGCTCACACCACAGCTGTGACACGAAGACAATAAGAGGAAACGGCCCTGCAGGTCCTAACGACCACATGTGGCTCCTGAAAGGAAACATTTCCAGGCTTCATCCGATTCTTTGAGAAAGCAGCGTGAGTACAGTCAGCCAAGTTTGGAAATGAAATGCATTAAACAATCTTCCATGACATCTGCATTGTTATGAATCCCTTGGTATTAAAGCTGTCACTGTGTTTGTCAGTGACATGCATATTCAAATACTGCTGTCAGAGGTTATTTTTAAACAGTCAAGCCCCCGCCCCGACCCTGCATAATGTGTGATATGCAAAAATTAACAATCGCCAGAAGGCTGCTTGACATCACTTGCATGTCTCACACAGCTAACGTGTCATGCATTTAACATTGTGACATGTTTTTAACCATATTTAGTCCTTCCCCTGGTCCTGCTCTTCACACTTCATATCAGCTGATTGAATTAATGGCTGTGTCATGCAAAGTTAAATATAGCCTCCTGACAAAACCATGATGGAAGTCAATCAGGAGGACTGATGGAAGATAAAGTGAAATGCCTGATTAGTTGTGTCAAATACACTCGGGTGCACATTTCAAAGAACACAAAGATGATTCACCCAACAAAAAGAAGCAATAGTTTGCAGGTTTCTACGTCGTGTCAGGGTCAGTGTAGAACATTTTAAATAAAAAAAAAAAGAATTAAAAACAGAGCTTGAGGAGAAGAGTAATATATATCAAGTGAGAAAGTGCTAATTTCATATAAAAAGTTGCAAATTTGTGAGAAACACAAACTTGGTATAGTCTTCAAAGAAAACGCATCGCTTCATTTTGGAATATTCTGGTTACGCCAGAGATGCAGCCAGTAAAACGGGGGATTTCTCATGCACACTCCATTTTTAAGTTGTGTTTTGGGGCATTTGTGTTGTTAGAATAATTGTCCACTCTGTATATAGGATTATCATACTGTCTAAATCATACTGTTTTAATCATACTGTCTTTCTCATACTGTCTGAAATGTTTTTATAAGGAGAAGTTCATTTGCAGATGAAACCAGTTTGAACTGTTCTGGATAATCATGTTTTTCATAACTATGCTGTATAATCTACTTCATGTTCTTTGAAGTTTGAGTTTAAGCAGGAGTATCCAAGGACGAGTCAAATGAAGGAGGGCAGTGTGCCCCGTGATGGACCGCACCTGCACAACACATACACATATAGTAATGACTAAGCAATGTTAGTGTGTGTGTGAGAAGCCTCAAAACCCCTCCCTTTATGCTTACTCGCCACTATTGTAACTAGGGCGTTCCTATTCCAATAAAAAGAAAGGTTTGCAAGAGAAGGATCAGAGTTTAGGGAAGAGTGTAAACCTTCTCTTGCTCTCCTTGCAAGTATCTTGCATGCTAACTGATGTCTCTTGTTTGATTCTTTGTTGATAGATGTGTCTTTGAACCTGACAGTGTTCAAACCTTTGAACGCCGCAACAAGGACTGTGGCATCTGTACAGTACATGGGGCGCATGCTTAAACCGCAAGGACTATTTATTTTCTTTTTTTCATTAACTTATTTATTCTGGTGCCTTGGTCCACAGTGCCCTGTAACCTCTTCAGTCCTTTGCCTCCCTCCCCCTCCTAGGGGGTAAAAACCTGAGCTAACCGACTAGGCTCAAGAACAACCTCAACCAAGCTAGGACTACTGCAGCCCAGAAACTTGGCTTCTTGAGGTAAGTTAATTTAAGTGAAATCAATAGATGATTTCATAGCTGGTTAATTTAGGATGAGGATTATGATCAATGAATGCTGAATCTAACGTGGTCGAGCACAGCAGGCATGACGCCTGGCTGCAGCAGCTGATGTGTGAAAGTCAGAGGTGATGAGGTTCTTTGACAAACATTTTATCAAAAATGTGTGACTTTATCATCTCACACATTTTTTTTTTCCTCTCACATATTTGCTACTTGTTTCTTAAAAATGTTAGACTTTGCAATCTCACAAATTTGTGGCTGTAATCTGCGAGTATTACTCTTTTCCTTTGGCTCCAGGTGGTAGCCTTAAAGGTGACATATCATGCAAAATCGACTTTTTAATGTTTCTCCACCTTTCTGTAAATGTGTGCTGAAACGAGCCGTTTCAGATTTCAGTGTTTTTGTTATGTCACAACAATATCCGGTCTGTCACAGAGTCAGAGCTCTGAGCTTGTTCAGCCCATAGACTGTATAAAATACAACTCAACCCCTCCTCTGTTTTTCATTACCTGCACACACGTGTGCTAACAAGGAGCTTAGGAAGGAGGCATGCTAGTTGTAGGCTGTCTTAATAAACACAGAGGTCGGTTTTACTCCCCACGTCTGCAGATTTGAAGATCTAGTGGATGATATTTACTTTTCATGGATAAGTGCTAGCGCTAGTTAGCATAGCCACATAGCTACATGTCGTAGCTGTGTACCAAGACACACATCGACATACTGACAAATAAAACAACAAGAAACACTAAATCTGTGACCAATCGTTCAGAAAGGTCCTGCTTCAGGCGCCTCTCCGTCAGGATCAGATTCTAGATCAGATTCAGGGGGGGCGTGGTCAGAGAGAAAACAGAGTGTTCTGAGGAGGGCTGAAAAAGAGGGTTTTCAGGCATGCCAAAATCTGATTTCAAAGTGTTTTTTTGAGCATAAACTTTAAAGACATGTTTTGGGGACCTCTTAGACCAATATATATTGATGAAAAAAGCGTGATATGTCACCTTTAAACATTGGAAGACCTGTTTGCCAATTGTGAAGTTCTAGTCAGAGAAGTTGATTGGAGATTGAGAAAAGATAAATATATTTTGTGATTTATCAAATACTATACACTAATAATTTTACAGTCACATGGGTCTCTAAATTTTGTTGGATGTAGGGCTGGGCAATAATTACATAAGGATAATTTTTGTTTTTTTTTCTCAATATAAATATAACAAATGTCCAATAAAAATATTCAATATAAATAAACCTGTAATTATACCTCCCAACCACTGGAAAGGGAGGTAGGCGGGGCTTAAAGAGGTTTGGAGCAGAATGTAAACACAGCTGAGACGAGCGACAGCGACACTGAAGAGAACTCAAAACCTAGCAGCTCAAAGCAGAGTCGTTAGTCTGACACTGTCGACTCTGTGTTAACTACTCTACTAAACTGATACTCAGAATATAATGTGATATATTTTTGTTGTAAATTTAATTTAAATCATGCAAATTACCTCAACCTGAGAAAAATAAGAATCTACAAACTAAAAATTTAAAAAAGATGTATCTTACATTAAAGGCACTATGAGGAGATTTTAACTGGCTGAGAAACAGACTGAAACTGATACTGATGCCTCTTTATGATCCTCAAAAGCAAACAAGTCCATCTACAACAACACTGATAGCTTCTCTGTTGTCATTTTGATGTCTAAAACGGCTCATAGGGGGTAGGTGTCAGAACAGATGATTGACAACTCGCTTTAGAAACACCCTTTTTTGGCTGTTTTCATTGCAAATAATCACATTGTAAGATAAGTTTAAATGTTAAAAGACAACAGAATGAGGTTATTGCCTGAAGACAATTATTTTGCATGTACAGGACAAGAGATAAGAGGTATCACTTTGTCCACAAGGGGGCGCCAGAATCGATACAAGCTAAAAGTTCCTCACAGCAGCTTTAAAGTCCTGCTTCCTGTTAGCACCGTCAAAAATGATGGATTCAAGAAGTTTATCAGAAAAATACAAACTAACAAACTGTCTTTAACTTTTCCCAGGAGCAAAAGTCTGCCTTCAAAATTAAATGAAATAATGATTTGATATTTATCGTAATAATTATCGAAATCGACTGATGTGAAATATTTTATCGTGATAACATCATTTTCAATATTGTCCAGCTCTAGTTGGATGTAGAGCAAAATAAAATAAATGTCTTGTGACTGATTGTGTTTCTACTTAGTTTATGGTTAGCCATGTTTTGTTGCCTTTATATTACATAAAGGACAATTTTCAGACACTCAGGCTGTGACTCTGGAACTTGTTCGATAAAGTTGTCAGCCTTGAGGACATGGTGGAAGATTTTTCTGGAACAAATGAAACAGTTTTATAGCATTTAACGCGCATCTATTCATTCTCCTTTGAAGGCCATGAAATGCATATTTGTTGAACTTTCTTTTGAATTTCCTTTGATTCAAATGAATCAACATGAATGCACGAATAAGTGACGTCTCTGCGGTTCACACACACGGCTGTATTAAATCTCTTCAAGGGATCAAACGAGGAATGATAAAAGGTGCTGTTTGTATTGGAACACTTCACAAAGAAAACAGAGGAAGCAGAAGAAATGTTTTCACTCTGCAATGTGACAAGAACAATGTACCTCCCACTCCCTGCAAAGAGAGGAACTATTATGAGAGAGAGAATAAAGTAAACACTTTTACTAACAGTTAGGGGTTCATTGCTTTGTTCCATGGAGCTTTAGAATAAATGATTTTCTTATTCATCATAAAAACATTTCATTAAACCATCACAGTATCAAATGAAATAAAAAAAGACTTTCACTATAGATCACTTCTCTCTAACAAAGGACTTTTATCCAGACTAATATCCTGTATCTCTCCGCTGATGATCACATCTATTTCTTATTAAAAGCTGCTGTAGGAGCACCCTTGATTGTGTGTCTTATTGTGCTTTAATACACATGCTACATGGTGACATTAAACGCACATGCTGCAGCGAGCATGGAGAAGTGTGTGCATGTGAGTGCCCACCGTGATGCGAGGCGGAGCGTCAATTTGGCTGGTTGATATCTCTTCCAGATTTAATTTGTGTAAATAGTATTTAGCAGTGCCTTGGGCACCAACAAAGACAATCAAACAGAATGATGAGGGCAGGCCAAAGCATCGGCTGTCAATACACAGTTGCTATTTTCTCCATTGTTGGACACCTCCATTCAGGCAATAATTACAGCCATTACAAAAGACAGGAACACTTAGGTTCAGAGAGGAGGGCGTGGGAGGGGAATCAAGTGTGAGGTTTGGAATGTTTGTGTGATTGTATTTTCTTATATGTGTGTGTGTGTGTGTGTGTGTGTGTGTGTGTGTGTGTGTGTGTGTGTGTGTGTGTGTGTGTGTGTGTGTGTGTGTGTGTGTGTCTTTGTTTGTGTGGGAGGGTAAGTGGGCCCGTGGGAATGAATAAGCGATGTCTTTGTGTTTACATTTGTAGTTGCCTGCATTTGTAGATTCTTGACATTATTTTTCCGCTTGTGTCTCGTTTTAAGTGTGTGTGTGTGTGTGTGTGTGTGTGTGTGTGTGTGTGTGTGTGTGTGTGTGTGTGTGTGTGTGTGTGTGTGTGTGTGTGTGTGTGTGTGCTTGAATGAGCGTTCTCGCAATGTGCTAACACTTTCAAAGAGGTTCCAGTAGCAGCCATTGACTGAATACAGAAAGTAATTTCATAAAAAGAAATTGTCGATGCCCTGGCCTGCATGAGCTGTAAAATTGATTCTGAAAGTAATATAGGTTTAGGAGGTATGTTTGTGTGTGTGTGTGTCTGTGTGTGAGTGTGTGTGTGTGTGTTGATGCATTTAAAGAAAGACAGTGTGTGATAGTGAGTTTAGATCTGACTGTGAATGCATGTGTAAATTGTCATTGTTCAGTGAGCTGCTGGTCTTATTGCAGGGTTCATTAGAGAGCTCCAAAGGGACTTTCCTCCTAGATTGCTTTTGAGAGACAACTCGTGACTTTGGGACTAATTGAACTATACTGCCATTATAGACAAAACTCAATAGAAGGCACAGCTTAGGGATTGAAACGGCAGCAAGTTTAATCATGCAGGAGCTCAGGGTGGAGCTGCTGAGTTTAAGCACTGTTGCTTGAAAGCGGCTGCAGGACATTGGGACGAAGTAGGATCTGAGTTGACAGCAGCTCATAAGCAGCTTTACTCTTGGCTCCTTTTACACACCTCTTTATGGCTTTTTACGGTCCAAGTTACAATCATTCCCTCGTCTAATGAAATACCCACACAATGCTGAGAACACACACACACACACACACACACACACACACACACACACACACACACACACACACACACACACACACACACACACACACACACACGTATAGATCCAAACCTCAGCTTTGATCTTGTTGTCTCCGAAGCAGAGATGCTGTAGGTACGCTGCAGCGTTGGATTGTACCGATGGGAACTGGTGCTGTAACATCTGGATCACCTCTGGCAGCTCCGGATCTCTCCACCCAAACTCTCTGCAGGGAGACAGACATAAACTTTGATTCCTGCAGCACTTAAACAAAGCACCTCAGTAAAACACAGGAGATTACCTGAAAGTAGTCCAATAAAATCACAGACTTTCTCCCCATCACCCCGGAGCTACACATTCATACATTCACTTACACGGTTACTCTGTGAAAGACAGACAGATAAAAGGCTGCGTGTAAATGTGAGAGAGACGCAAATGTCAAAATCCACTTTGTTCTGTTTTCAACTACAGAGCGCTCTTCTTCTTCAGGGGAACAGATCCTGAAATTAAGCGACTCAAAGAGGACAGAGGCGATGCAAATCACACACTGAAGGCCCAATTTAACAAAACAGTCATTTCCATCAAAAACAGGCATGGGGAGTGAGAGTGTGTGAGGATGAGGTTGAAGGTTAAGCAGGATCCAAAACACTTTAGGAGAAAATGGGTGAAATTATGGCTCACAATGTGTTTGTGTTTACCCTTCAACAGAAATAATTTCATACTTTAGGAAAAAATACCAAGGTTAAATGCAGTCTAATAATCCTCTATGTTTACAATATTTCATTTAATGTAATGTTTTTTAATGTATTTAAAATTTGAAGGTGTTAAAAAATTCCAGAGACTCAAAAAACAATATTTAATGTGTGAATTTTCATGCAAATATTACGTGCCCTGCAAAATGAAGCAAACAAACAAAAAACAACAACACCTGTGGAGATAATTGTCAAAGACAAAGGCGATATATCTAAATAATCAAGTTAAACGGCGAGTGGAAGATTCAAGATTCAAGAAATCTTTATGCAAACACAAGAAATTTGACGTGGGGATTGGAACACCGGTACTTAACAACAAGACAGTAAAGACAATAAATATAGAAACCTCAAATCTAATCTAAAAAGTCTAAATAAATAAAAAAATACTATCTGTACTAGGGGTGACCCAAAATAGTCGAATATTTGACGATTCATTCTAACGAGCCTTAGTCGACTGCCAATCTCATAGTCGAATATTTGCATATGAAACGTGGATCATTCCATTCAAACCATGGGGGTGCTCAATGTCTAATTTTACACTATTTTCCTGTTTCCCGTAAAAAATAGTGTCTCATATATCCTATTTTTATATAAATATAAACTTATTAAATGTAATTCTGAGAACAGCTCTTGAAGTGTTAAATCTCCTTAAAGTGGTAATTAAATCTCCCCTGATAATTAAAGGTGGACTCTCCCATTTAGCAGGACCTGTGGAGCAGACGTACCTCAGCTGGTCTTTAAATCTTTCTACGTTCATGGTAGCTCAAAATGTCAGGAAGTAAAACTTCAGTTGATCCTAAAAAATAGTGATGAAGATGAGGAGCAGCTTCATGAAGAGGGCTGTGAGATCAAGGATTACCGGACCACACAAAAACTGTACGGGGCCAACAGAAGGAGGAGGGATACCCAAAGCTGTCCGAAGCCTCAAAAACAATCCACAGCATCCCATCCACCTCCACGCCATCAGAGAGGATATTCTCAAAGACAGGATTTACAGTCAACAGAGCAAGGAGCCCACTTCTGCCCGTACACACGATGGTTTTCCTCACGTACAGTTTGAAAAGACTCAAGCGGACAAAGACGTGATGAAAGACTGTTTTAAAAGGTTCTGTTAAGAGATTTAAAAACCCTTTAGCTGGTTCAGGTTTGATTTTGAACATTATACAGATGTTTAGCCTTAAGTTGGACAAACTACCCTCCACAGTGCTGCTCTCCGCTGTGTGAACACTGTTTAAATATCTCCTGATTCCTTATTCTGTAACGGCTCGTTGTTCCATGTTTAACTGATGGTGGCCTTAATTGAGTTTTCTCTCCTTCATCACCTCGTTGTTTTTGCAATATAGATTTAAAAAATCTAAGTTTTATACTTATAATATTCTGTTGTCCCTTTTACTTTAAGCTACGAGTCTCTTAATAGTAAATGGTTATGTGTAATATTGTCATGCGGTCACCATCATGCAGACTTTGGGTCAATAAGGAAAAACAACAAACATTCCACTATTCGTCGACTATGGGCAAAATCTGATGAATCAGATTCGACTAAGCAAATCCTTAGTCGGGCTCACCCCTAATCTGTACAAAGAAAGTTAAAGAAGTACTTTTAAAGGCATGACATAAGTTAAATTAGCCTAAGCCAGAGTGCACATTTAGTAGATGAATATAATAATAAACTGTGTTATGGTTTAAATTGCAATATTGCACATGGTTATTGAGGTATTGCAATGGAAATCAAAGTATTGCACATGTATGAATGAAGAAGCCCACCATTATTGTGTTAATGCAGTGATGATGGAAAAGGTTTCACGGGATACAAAGAATTTTAATGCAGCTTTTAGTTTCTTCTAAATTTCAGCAGGTCTCCACGAGCAAAGAGGAGGAATACGCATATGATGTTACTGACACACTATGTTTGCAGACCAGCAACATCAGAGCCGCCTCAGCGTGTTTTCTGTTGCTGGACTGATTATGACCCAGTTGTGCTCCCGACTGACACCTGATGCTTATAATTCTCAATAAGAACGAACGAATAGACAGAAAACTGGATGCTGTGAATCTAAAATATGTTTCTGTTCAGTTATCTTGTTGCAGTAAAACAACATTTATCATACTGAGCCTTCACTTTTATGGCTGCATGTCCACAGAGATTACTTTTTATGAGCCTGCTCTACATGTTGATATTCAGAGTGTTAAACATGCTGTACCCATATTCATGGGAAAATATGATTTAGGGGGAAAAACTTATTTGGCTTTGTTTTTTATATAGAACTATTTTTTTTTTAATGATTAATCGGTAATTAATTGTTCACATTACCAGCGATCAACCACAGGGAATACTTAAAGGTGACATATCATGCAAAATGGACTTTTTAATGGTTCTCTACCTGAAATATGTGTCCCTGGCATGTCTACAAACCCCCCGAGAATGAAAAAAATCCATTCTGCCCCTGTTTTGATTTCTCCACCTTTCTGTAAATGTGTGTGAAACGAGCCGTTTCAGACTTCAGTGTTTTTGTTACGTAACAACAATATCCGGTCTGTCACGGAGTCAGAGCTCGGAGCTTGTTCAGCCCATAGACTGTATAAAATAATACTGAATCCCTCCTCCGTTTTTCATTACCTGCACAAATGTGTGCTAACAAGGAGCTTAGGAGGGAGGCATGCTAGTTGTAGTCTGTCTTAATAAACACAAAGGTCAGTTTTACTCCCCACGTCTGCAGATTTGAAGATCTAGTGGATGATTTTTATTTGTCATGGATAAGTGCTAGCGCTAATTAGCATAGCCACATAGCTACATGTTCATAGCTGTAGCTGTGTACCAAGACACACGTTGACATACTGACAAATAAAACAACAAGAAACACTAAATCTGTGACCAATCCTTCAGAAAGGTCCCGCTGCTTTTCTGGTAGAGGTCGGTTTTACTCCCCACGTCTGCAGATTTGAAGATCTAGTGGATGATTTTTACTTATCATGGATAAGTGCTAGCGCTAGTTAGCATAGCCACATAGCTACATGTTCGTAGCTGTGTACCAAGACACACGTCGACATACTGATAAATAAAACAACAAGAAACACTAAATCTGTGACCAATCCTTCAGAAAGGTCCTGCTGCAGGCGCCTCTCCGTCAGGATCAGATTCTGGATCAGATTCAGAGGGTTGAAGAAATGTGATCTCTGAGCAGCCGTGTATATTCAGCCAACATGTAAACATTAGATCAACGTGCTGGACAGCTGACGCACATCCACTTCCTGAGGGGGCGTGGTCAGAGAGAAAACAGACTGTTCTGAGCAGGACTGAAGAAGAGGGCTTTTCAGGCATGCCAAAATCTGATTTCAAAGTGTTTTTTTGAGCATAAACTTTAAAGACATGTTTTGGGGACCTCTTAGACCAATATATATTGATGAAAAAAGCGTGATATGTCACCTTTAAGATATACATCCCTGGTTATAACAGTGGCCACCGATGGTTAATGATCTGGAGTGACCCAAACGGTGTTCATGCTGCAAATTCAGAAACCCTGCACATTCATAAACACGTTCAAAAGTAAAAAACTAATGCAACAATAGGAATGTTTTGCTACTGAATTAACAGGCAGCAAAATGACAACTGCATGAACAGCAAATGTGCTGCAAATAAATGAATGATGCAAATCAAACAGCACACATACAACGGAAATAACCGCTGAAGAAAACCACAGCAGAGCGAGACATGACCACACAAGTGCTGCAGGCCTCTCTGGAGCTCAGTGACACACGTTTAAGATCATTATTATCGAAGGCAGAGAGAGGAAGGCCAGAAACTGTTCTCTCCTCAGATGAACTGGTCCCTGCATCCTTCTGTTCTGTTATTCTTCAGAAATGTGGTCACATTTGTTTTTGACTTTTGCATGAGCTTGTGAATGTGCATTGGTTCTGGATTGGCAGCACGTTTCTTCGAATGAACAACGCAAAGAGTTCTGCAAAGATTGAAGAATTAGGCGTGGTTAATTTGACTGTAGCTGTTTGCCAGGAGGCTCAGGGCCCACCTCAGCTCTGCCTCTTTGTCTGCAGCAGCCAGGCCTCTTCAGAAACCAGTGTGCAACGTCACTGATACTACATCCATGTTTTATACAACTTAGTACAAGGGTTAAACATTTTCAAGAAGGGTGCAGCATCACTGCAGCCTGCATGGTGTCTGTAGTGTGAGTTCTGTGCTATGCTTCTCACCATTAGGAGTTTACGGTCCTGTGAGCACACTGGACCAGTGAAATAAATGTTTTGTCCCTTGGTAATACCCAGGAAATGGTCTCCTTTATTGTATTATCCCCTCCTGATAATTGTTTTGCTTCGGTCCCCCAAATGAGGAAATTATGAGTGTGCAAGAAAGTGTGGGCGACTGTGTGTACATGAGAGTGTCTGTCCACAATCTACTGTAATACTTTTTCCAATAACCTCTGTGAGGACTGTTTCTGTAGCTTCTTCTCTTTCTCTCTTTCTCTCAGTGCTTTCAGAAAACTGTCAACTCTCAAAAACCTCAGTAGAAATTTTGCGGCTAGCATCGATTGTAGTGTTTGAGGATTGATTTTGTTGTTTCTGCCTTCATGCTCACTGTACTGTGCCAAAATGCAGCTCACTTTAATCCCCATCAAGCAAAAAATGTCTATTTATTTTCCTCCTGGCTCAGCATCACCAAACATGAAAATGTGGTAAAAATGGGACAATTGACCTGCCTGGAGAGTTAGAAATTGACAGGGTGGAGGCTTGTGTGTGTGCTTGAAGTTCTCTGCAGCAGAAAATGAAGGCCTGACTCCACGCTCTCATCTCTGCTGGATTGAGCCAAGACGCTCTGTGAAGCATCTGTGAAAAGCAGGGTGTTCACGGGGAGTAAACATGGCTCTCAAAGATAAAGCAAGCTCCAGCGTGGACGGCTCTTTATCTGCTGAATGATAAGTGTTCGTTCAGCCATAAAGCAAGACAGAGGGAGGGAGGTAGAGGGGAGATAGAGAGAGGGAGGAAGAGGGAGGGATTCCCAAGGCATTTAGGGGATTTAGGAGGAGAGACCCTCAAACAGCGCTCCTTAAATCACACAGCCAGATAGCATCAGGGCAGTTTGTTTGTTTATGTGTGTGTGTTAGTGTGGGTGAGATTAAGATAGGATCATGATGTGTGTGCAAGTGGACACTATTGCCTCTGTGCCTGTTTGTCTCTGAGTGTGTGTCTGTCTGTGTTGTTATATTCATGTGTGTCGAGCTTAAGCGTATGCATGTACGTATTAAGCGACACGTTAATGTGCATGATTGTGAATATGTGTGTGTGTGTTTGTGTGTGTGTTCATCCATCCCCGGCAGCCTCCCAGCTCTGTCAGTGTAGTTAATAGAAAGCAGAGTGATCTGCTGATAAGATAAGCATCATGGCTCGCCATTAATTAAAAACCCCTGGTAGGGAGAGAGAGAGTGAGGCCGGGTGAAACACGGAGCGAGAATGAGGAGGAAGAGTAAAGGGACAAAAACAAGTGTTTAAAGGTGGGTAAACAGGCAGAAGGAAGGAAGCTGGTGGAGGATTGGAAAATAAAGAAAGGCAGGAGAAAGAGGGGAAACATATAGATCATAGGCCCTCATCTGGCTTATTTGTGGCCCCCAAACTGTTATTCCTTCACTATGTGTTTTGGTTGGGTCAGCACGTGTATACCGGGACTTGTCTCCATGCCAACGATACACAGACAGCCTGTTACTGGGTCACTCAGAGTTCACTGCTGCTAGTGCAGTTTTTCACTTTCACTTTGGTTTTTGGAGCAGTTCTTATATTGACACTTTGCCAGCTGTAGGAGCTTATTGCACGAAAATGCAGTGTTCCAAGTTTGCTGGTAAAAGTAAAATGAAAATCGGCAAATCAAAGAAGAATGGACTGAAACAAGTGCAGTCATTCTCCCTCCAACCAGCACAAGACCAATGTGCTTAATATGCCAGGAGACTATAGCTGTGATGAAGATTTCCAAAGACCAGTGGTGGACAGAGTCCACGTCTTCATTACTGAAGTCAGAGTATAGATCCTCCTGGTCAAACATTACTCCAACACAAGTGAAAGTTGTTCAGTCAGATTATGACTTGAGTTAAAGTCCTGGAGTACTTGCTTTTAAAAATACTGAAGTATTCAAAGTACTTTTTAAAATATCTCTAAATGTATTTTCACAAAGCAGGAGGTCAGTCAAGAATGCATGGGTGAACATTCTGCTCCGTTCTGTTTCTCTAGAAAACATGATTTCAGATCTAAAAAGTCTACCATGAAATCTAAACTAAGTTACTACAAGCACAGACAAGTTTACAATGTTCCTCTGGAATCAAAGCAGTGTGTTAGCTCCAGACCTCCACATGCTTTCTCAGGTTAGATGCTGATGTTTTGGAGGCTGTGATGAAGTTTGTGTGGTAAACAGATCAGAGATTTACAACAATACAAACAATCATTCTTTATTTCAAAAGCTCAAACGTGGGTTTAAAATATGGCCGTGGTGCTCAGGTAGAGAATCATCATCCTTCTCAGTCATAGCCATCATCACCACGACTAAATGAACGCACTGATCTGAAGAACGTTTGATCTACGCTCAACCCAGGTACGGCTACACCACTGAGACAAACCAAACACAAGGAC
Source organism: Notolabrus celidotus (assembly GCF_009762535.1). Classification (NCBI taxonomy): domain Eukaryota; kingdom Metazoa; phylum Chordata; class Actinopteri; order Labriformes; family Labridae; genus Notolabrus; species Notolabrus celidotus. The sequence continues at coordinate 3,993,074 of NC_048288.1, read as the reverse complement.
ACCAACAGTTTACGGTCTTTGAGATCTGATTTCAGAAAAGAAGACTCATCAGCTGACTTCAAAGATAAAGTAGAGACTAACTAGAGCACTGATAGAAATGTAGAGGAGTCAAAAGGATGAGGTTTGTCTTTCAAATGTAGTGAAGTAAAAATAAGTACCCCCCAAAAAATAATACTCAAGTAAAGTACAGATACTCAAAAACTGTTCTTAAGTACAGTACTCAAGTACATTTACTTTGTTACTGTCCACCACTGCCAAAGACCAAGCATAGGAATTCTAAAGAGACATTTCCTCAAAATTCAGAGGTAAGAACAACACAAATAAATGAAATCGTCATATCAAGCTCTGCAAGCAGGATTCTTGTCACATCTATGACACAACAACAAAAAGAAACAACGTGGATTTTGGGTGCGCACAAGAAGCCATTCTCAGAAATAATAATAAAAAGTGTTCTTAAACCCCCCCTGATGTATATACCCGGGATTCATGACAGGGGTCATGTTTTGTTTTATTCAACTATTTATCCTAATTTATGTCAAAATGGAAATTACATTTTATTTTACTTTGTATTTTGTTTTGAATTTTACAGTATTATTGCATGTTGCCTGACCGACCTCACTTAATGGACCTTTGACTCATTGCAAAACATCTGTGTGGCCCTTTAAGATTTGTATTTGAGTACCCCTGATATAGATGACATGCCAGTTTTGTCAACACAGGTGCTAATGAGAGCTACAGCCCTAATAAATATGTTTAAAGGCAAACTCAAGACCTACCTTTTTAGTCTTGCTTTTAACTAAGTTTTATTTTTATTCTTAACAGTTTTATCTATCTATCTATTTATTTATTTATTTATTTATTTATTTATTTATTTATTTATTTATTTATTTATTTATTATCTATTTCAAATTTAGTCACTTTTATTCTACTTTTTTTTTAATTAATTTACTTATTTATTTATTTTAAGTCTCACATCTTATTTTCTTTTAATGGTTTAATATTTTAGTCTTTTATTATCTTAGAAATGTATTTTATTTTGGTGATTTTAATTTCCTGTTTTGAGTTTTAACATCTTATTTTACCTCCAGTGTTTCCTCATTAAGATAACATGAGAGCGTTTCCTCAGTTCATCAGGAACTTCTTTTTATTTTTTATTTTTTTATTATTTTATTTTATTGTTTTTATTACTATTGTTGCATATTGTGTTGTTAACCTTAGGATTGTGGGGTGGGTTTGGGGTCGGGGCTGGGGCTGGGATCTTTTTCTTAATTTAATCTATTTTAAGGTGTTTTTCTTGTACAGCACTTTGTGTTACAATGTCATTGTATGAAAAGTGCTTTATAAATAAAGTCTGATTGATTGATTGATTGATTGATTGATTGATTGATAATAGATGAACTGTGAGGCGAGAAGCCAGCGATGTGAAACAGTGGGGTGCAAACAAAACGGATCCAGCCTGAAGACCGGAGAACTCATCAAAGAGGCGGCGCCAACAAAACTGCGGGGTCCACACTATATACCTGCATAGCTTTTAAGGAATCTGCAATATGCTGCAGTTTAATGTGCCATGTTCTTTATGCTACCTTATAATTTCATGCTCTGCGCGTTAACAAATGCTGCATACAAAAATGCTCCTTGCTTCTTCCCAACCTGAGTTTTATGATCTTCAAACGACACAGCAGTAGGTATACGAGAATAAATACGGTGGCATTGTCATCGCACAGAGCTCAGTGTTCCTGGTTAGACGGGTTACTTTGCCATTTCTTGAGGCATGCGGAGGCGTGATGCAGCGAAACACTTTCAATGGAAACACTGGGTGTGGCAGCGGAGCGAGGCTGACATATTGAGAATAAAGGCAGGTGGCAAGGGGGTCCACAGAGGAGCGAGGGTGGAGGAAGAGACAGAGTGATATAACTGGGACAAAAGAAAAGACTGCTGTGTGATGGTGGGGCTTTGATGCAAGTGCACACACACACATACGCACACACACACACAAGCATGAACAGAAGGGAGGCAAAATGTGATACATGAGTACAACACATGAAAATGCATGGATTATCAAAGGACTTCCTTCTTTTTGTATTAACTCCTCTTCATATCTCTCTCTTTTGATGTCCAGGTCTCACGGGACAGCTGGAATTTTAGCATGTCCACCGTACAGTACACATACACGAGAAAACTAAGACACACAAACATAACGAGCTTGTCTAATGTGAAAAAACACCCTGACACCATAGGGATGCTTTGTGTTTAACAGCGCTGAGTTTCACACAGATTGTTTGATTGCTGCAGGGTATGATTCCCGTTTTTCTGCCAGCTGAGGAAGAGTGAAGACGGAGGAAGAGACATGAGTGACAGCAATACATCTCCCCTGTGATGCATCATTTATTGTCATGTTCCCCGTATCCCTGAACTCAAACGCATGAAATGGCAGAGGCAAAGTGTGGAAGGATGAATTATGAAATGGAGAATGTGATAAATAACGGAGCTGCTGAAAAATGAGCTCCGCCGGGTAATGAAATTTAGAGCTTCGTGTTCATGAAAAGTCAAACTGAGCGGAGAGGCAGCTGAGTAGAAGGGCCTTGGATATATTCACTTTGAATTATAATTTTATACCTTTCCCACAGGCATACAATACATTACTGTAACAGAGATGAACACAACAACATACACAGGATGTGGAATACAAACGAGTGGTGGGCCGACATTGGAGATCAATCCATCCTTCGGGTGAGAAATAAAGTTACAAAATATCACGTCTGCTATTGGTTAAAAGTGATGGGATGTCACTAATGACATATGTCACAATATGTGACCATAGACTGTAAATAAAAATGGACAGCGTTGCTCCGCCTCTTCCCGTTGTACAGTTCTGAAGCAAAAAAATCCCTTTCCTGGGCACCGCCATTGTGCAGCCAGAGCCTGTGAAGCAACTGTAATAAGCTCCGCCCTACAGCTGTCGTCACAAGACGCTGTGTGTCCTTTGAAGTTTCACTCCATGGCGGCTGAGAATCAAAGCAAACAGGAAGTAAAACCCAGTTTTTAAACTCTAATAACTAACGAAAAAGAAACTTTTCAGGAAAAAGAGTCCTTGAACACAAAACACTCAGATGCTAACTACATATCACCACAGCATACGGATTATTTTTTAAAGTTTGACTGCTCCCCCATTCAAATGAATTCAAATGAATGGGGGAGACAGATTTTTTGACCTATACTGCAGCCAGCCACCAGGGGGCAGACACACTGCTGAAAGCCTCACCACCAGCCACCGGAACCTCTCCCTTGTATGTGACGCACGGACGGAGGGGTGGTCCCACCTCTTATGCCCCCTTGGAGGTCGTATTGGAGGTGGAACGAGGGAAGATGGTGTTGTTGAAGCGCTGTGTGTATGTGCATTCCTGAGTGTGTGTGTGTGTGTGTGTGGCACTCCCGCTGTGTTTACCAGCTGTGCCTCTCCTAATGTGTAATCACACACAGACATTGATATGTCGCTGTTTCAGGGTGCAGTGTGTAAGTGCAAAAGTGCAGGGTGATAGAATTTTGTTCTCACGCAGGGGCAGAGTCCAAGAAGCAACTGTCATAGCTAACATGCCAACAAAGATAAGCAGGCATAAGTTTTGTAAAGGACATGGATCTTATATTCAATGCCAGGATTAACAAGATTTAGGTCTTGAGGTGTTTTGTCACTCTTGAAAAGAATCTGTCCCGCTGAAATGTCCAGAAGTAAAAATTTTAAAATTGCTGCCGTGGTGCAAAGTAACATATTAGTAATACATTGTTAAGGTACTCAAGTCTTTCCTCTGAGTATCTGTACTAACCTGCCACTTTAACTCAGCTACATTTCCTGAACAATCAAATTCATTTTGCATCTTCTTTTTTCACTGTAAATACGACTTTCAGTGATGACAAATTAACAAAAACTGAGGAGGCAATAATGCAACATCATGGAGGACAACTGCATAAACACCTTGGAGAAGAACAAGGGAAGGAGGAGAAGAAGAATTAGAAGGAAAAAAAATTAGGAGAGCTAGATGTATAAATGAAAGTAGAAAAGAAGGAGCAAGGTACAATCAAATGCAAACAGGCCACATGGGATTTCAAAGTCATGGTTTTGCTTCTAAGTCGAGTCCAGGGAGGAGCGACTACTCAAGTAGAAACCACTCAATGGTGATGCATGTATGGAGGCATGAGACAGCAGCTGAAGGTGTGTTACCTTGTGACTTGACTCTTTTTACTGACCGCTCTATGCTGGAGGTAATGATGTGAAAAGAACCCAACCTGCAAACAGGAGGGATTTCTTTCTTGGGTGTGTGCATGAAGTCTTGGCAGTCTGAGTCTGTAAGTTTGAGTCTGTCATTAACACACTGTATGTTCCATGTTCCAGTAAATACTAAATATGTAACTCTCACTAGTCTGTGATGTCTGGACTTTGACTTCAGGTCCTTGTCCTACTTCCTGTGCTGTAAACCAGGGGTTCCCAAACCTTTTAGTCTGTGACCTCCAAAATAACAGTGCCAGAGACTGGCGACCCCCGTTGTCCTGAGGTGGTTAAGTGTTGCTCACAGCTGCATGCAAGCACTAGCAGGCTAATCCCAAAACCTACATGTTTCTTTCTTTTTTTATAAAGGTTAGAAGCAGCATGACTTCCTCTGGTCATGTGGCAACAAATTATGTTTTCTATTTGCATGGTTTTATCTCAAATTTAGCAAAAGTTTTTTTTAAATATAATTTTATGTTGAGGGATAAAATATGCAATTGTAGATCACACTGTTTTAGAAGGCATCTTATGATCCCCCAGGGGGTCCGCATCCCCACTTTGGGAACCACTGCTGAAAACCAATCTGCAAGTAGCTCTTTTCTGTTGTCTGCAGCCCTGAGAGATTAGACAAAAAAGGCAAACAAAAATGTTGACAAAAAATGTTTTGACATTACAAAAAGTCACAGAGAAGTTCTTTGCCTTAAAGGCTCAGAATCTTAAATTGTGTTTGATCCCTGTCTCTCTCTCTCTCTCCAAAAAAAGAGGTATTTTGAGACACAGTATGTAGTAAAAGAACAGTGCAGAATTAACCTGACAAGAATTAAAAATGATTGAATCATCAAACTATACTTTTGAAAAAAGAATAAAAAAGTTATTTATTGTGCAGAATGATCTACTATTTCATTTATATATTTAATTCATAATTTAACAGTAATTGTTGGGACAAATTGAGAAAGAGCATTCAGCCTTTACAGATTTGAAGTAATCCATCCAACCCAATGACGCTTGCTTGTCCGGTGACGAAGAACAGCATACCTTCTTCACCTGTTTGCGTCCTTTAATAATATTAGCTTTAAGCATTTCAAAGCCTTGTTTGGGCGTGTTGTCCTGTTCACATTTCAACATTAAGTCAGTCTGTTTACCATGTTTTGATGGGAGCTGGGGTAAATTTATTTGCAGTCTTATTTTCCTGGTGTGACAAGGGTGACAGCCCATGTTTTGTGTTGCTTACTTCATTACGGTTGTGTAAACAGTTCTCACTTAAATTACCTGCAGACTGTTAAAGCTACGGTTGGTAGTCTCGGAAAACTAGCATGAATTTGAATGTAGCTTTTCCTCATGACTCCGTCTAACCCCTCCCCTCCTCCCTCGGAGCTCCTCCAAAACGACGCCCCCCCCGCTCACATGCACGAGCGCCGCTGATTCTCGACCATATGACCGTGACTGATTCAAAACCGGTCCTCACCAAAACATTATCATAGTGAAAGTTAAAAACACAAACAAACATGGCTGCTGTTAGTACTCACAACTATCATGCTAGCATTATCCAGTTGTACTGGTGACACGATATCAGGAGAAAAGTTATAACACATATATAATACTGTAACAACTCTACTGTTTGTTAAACGTGTTCAGTGTAGATGTTCTTAATTCCTACAGTGTTGACGGTCAGTGAAGGCATCAGGAGAGGTGTAGAGTGTGCGAGCCGAGAGAGGAGAGACAAGAGGAGAAGTTCTTCATTCATTCAAACATTGATTGTTGTTTTGTTGGTTGGCGTGATCACGGTCGACAGTGACCGGTTATTAAAACTCAACGTGTTCACGAATCGGCTCGTCATCACTACAGCGCCCGAGCGGACGCTACAGTACATCTACATTTTCTGTAGGATTTACTAAATGTCATTAATTCTTCTGCTTGTTGGTGAGAGCTTTTTAGACTCTGATCCGGACTACAGTCCTGAGCAAAGCACCTCATCAGGTCAGAGGGGACAGGCCCGAGGACGAGCGAGAGGGGCAGTAAATAGAGTCAGGGGAAGTAGAGGCAGGAGACGGGGACTCGGAGGAGTGCACGCCGGGGAAATGTACACGCAGGAGGAGGGCAGAACGGCTGGACGGGATTTGATTGGTTTAAAATTTGGGGAGCCAAAAAACGGTGATTGGTTGGTGTTTTCCCAGGTTTACTCCGGCTGTAGATAGCAGTTTTTGTCACTCTTTTTTAGGAACACATCATGTATTGATTGCCATCAGGACATAAAGATCATTTTAACCAGTATGACAAAAAGTGGATCTAAATCTGATTACCAACCCCAGTTTTAAAATGACAGATTATTCATGCACTGTAAAAAGCCTTTCAATGGTAATGTCCAGATAACTTAATTTTAAAAAGTAGGTCTTCTCTGAAAAATCGGTTTACTTTTCTTTTTGTGTTTTTTGAAGTTACCCATAAGTGAAAAGTGTGAATATTTTGGTAACTTGACATTTTCTAGCATTTAATTGATTTTTGTTTAACTTCACAATAAATTAATTTAACAAAACTCAGTTTAACGCCTCATCTCGAAAGTAAAACGACATGACACGCCCACATGCAGAAAGAGAGGACATGCCAAGACCATAGACTGTAAAAAATATGGACGTAGTATCCGTGACGTCACCCATCTGTTCCTAAGAGCTGTTTTGAAGCAAATCGACGGCAGCAGCCATATTGGTAATGCGGAACTCAACTAGGCAGAGTGTGACGTAGTGTGAGCCTCTTAGCCAATGGCTGTGTGTTCCCGACCGGGAGTCACGTCAGTCATGTCCTTATTTGGGCAAAACTCGTAATCTTTATATCTTCTGAACTGTCACGTTAGAAAAAAATTCACCCCCCGTACAGTGTGTGCCATTAGAGAGATTAGCTATAGGGCCAAGCCGTTTTTTGAACCAGGCTGTAAACATGTTTATTAATGCTGCAAAGATCATCTTTTTCCCATTCATGTCTATGTGGTTTCTGGTGTTTCTGCAGCCAGCCTCAAGAGGATTTTCGATGTATTGCAGTTTATAACACTTCCACATGGGCTTAATCGTTTGAGACCGGAGTTTGCCGCTTGGCCAAGACACGTTTAACGTTCGCTCCTGTCCTGCAGCCATCATTGAACGCATTAATCTTTCATGGAGTCTACATGCTGAATAATACTTCACAAAACACATGTAAGTAACCTTTTTTCTGAATGAACATGATGTACTGCGCTGTTTTCGAAAGCATGACTTGGATTCCTCAGTTGTATTCGCAAAATGCGCGCCATGAGGCCTTACAATGTACAGCTAGTCTCAAACAAATAATTAAAGTTGTACCGTTTACATTTTTGCCAATGACTGTCTGCAGCCTATTTTGTGTGCTTGCCACAATCCAAATTGTTCCCCTTGTTCGTTTTTGAGTCGGGCATTTCAAATAAAATGGCCGTTATTCTTGTGGCTGGACTCTCATCAGCATTGCTAATTTGTTGCTAATTTAGCAACACCGAAAATATTTGCACTGAAGTAGTAAGCAGGTATTTCTGGATTGTTGATGCTTATTTTCAGGAAAATTATCATTTCGTCTCAAACCAGTAGTCTGAAATGACCCGTGAGGCAGGCAAGATGTGCAGCATGTCAGTTAATCCTCAATCAGTGTCAACTTCACAGTCACAATCTCACATAAATGCAGGCTTTTGATAAGGTCATAAATCATTTTCAGGATGAAATTATCATTATTTTACACATTCAGCCGTGAGGTCTGTGAGATTTGTATCTCTCAAAGAGAGAGGTGCATACTGAAATATTTCGTTACAAATATATTACACCCCTACTATTCCATTAAATGTATTTGTATCTTTCATCAACACATGGGGCTGAATTTCTTATTCATTTATTTCTTTTTGTTTGGCATGCAGGGTGTAGCAGTCAAATGTGCATGAGGACCTCAAAATGCACAGCATGAAGATCTATGCTTGTTGTGAGCCAGACACAGTAGGCATCATCATCGAGGGAATCAAAGTTCACATGGATCCAACTCAGTGTCACTGTATTTGTTTACACAGTTAAATAAATGTTGTATATGTTTACACAGTTAAATAAATGTTGTATATGTTTACACAGTTAAATAAATGTTGTATATATTTACACAGTTAAATAAATGTTGTATATGTTCACACAGTTAAATAAATGTTGTATATATTTACACAGTTAAATAAATGTTGTATATGTTTACACTGTTAAATAAATGTTGTATATATTTACACAGTTAAATAAATGTTGTATATGTTTACACAGTTAAATAAATGTGTATATGTTTACACAGTTAAATAAATGTTGTATATATTTACAGTTAAATAAATGTTGTATATGTTTACACAGTTAAATAAATGTTGTATATGTTCACACAGTTAAATAAATGTTGTATATGTATACACAGTTAAATAAATGTTGTATATGTTCACACAGTTAAATAAATGTTGTATATATTTACACAGTTAAATAAATGTTGTATTTGTCTACACAGTTAAATAAATGTTGTATATGTTGACACAGTTAAATAAATGTTGTATATGTTTACACAGTTAAATAAATGTTGTATATATTTACAGTTAAATAAATGTTGTATATGTTTACACAGTTAAATAAATGTTGTATATGTTCACACAGTTAAATAAATGTTGTATATGTTTACACAGTTAAATAAATGTTGTATATATTTACACAGTTAAATAAATGTTGTATATGTTCACACAGTTAAATAAATGTTGTATATATTTACACATTTAAATAAATGTATATGTTCACACAGTTAAATAAATGTTGTATATGTTTACACAGTTAAATAAATGTTGTATATGTTTACACAGTTAAATAAATGTTGTATATATTTACACAGTTAAATACATGTTGTATATGTTCACACAGTTAAATAAATGTTGTATATATTTACACAGTTAAATAAATGTTGTATATGTTTACACTGTTAAATAAATGTTGTATATATTTACACAGTTAAATAAATGTTGTATATGTTTACACAGTTAAATAAATGTGTATATGTTTACACAGTTAAATAAATGTTGTATATATTTACAGTTAAATAAATGTTGTATATGTTTACACAGTTAAATAAATGTTGTATATGTTCACACAGTTAAATAAATGTTGTATATGTTTACACAGTTAAATAAATGTTGTATATGTTCACACAGTTAAATAAATGTTGTATATATTTACACAGTTAAATAAATGTTGTATTTGTCTACACAGTTAAATAAATGTTGTATATGTTGACACAGTTAAATAAATGTTGTATATGTTTACACAGTTAAATAAATGTTGTATATATTTACAGTTAAATAATGTTGTATATGTTTACACAGTTAAATAAATGTTGTATATGTTCACACAGTTAAATAAATGTTGTATATGTTTACACAGTTAAATAAATGTTGTATATATTTACACAGTTAAATAAATGTTGTATATGTTCACACAGTTAAATAAATGTTGTATATATTTACACATTTAAATAAATGTATATGTTCACACAGTTAAATAAATGTTCTATATGTTCACACAGTTAAATAAATGTTGTATATATTTACACAGTTAAATAAATGTTGTATATGTTTACACAGTTAAATAAATGTTGTATATATTTACACAGTTAAATAAATGTTGTATATGTTTACACAGTTAAATAAATGTTGAAAATGAATATCTCTCATATCTCTTTCATTTTATTTATAGCAATGCTAACTAATTATTTTAAGTAGTGTAAAAAAGGAAAGGAAGAATTATTTGAAATTAATGTATTTGATTACAGGGAATAATTCAAATCATTTTTTTTATAATTTTCAATGGAATGGTACTTAATATAATTAAATCGACTGTGGTTAATGGGCTGACATTTTTAACTTTGGATACACTTAATTTTTTGGCTTTTCCTAGTAGCATCTACTCATTTATTTAGCATTGAATGAACTAAGTATAATTGAGTTTTACCAACTTAAAATACAAAGAAGTCCACAAAACTACCAAAAAATTGATTGGAAAATGTTGCCTTCATTTTTTTGAGTTGAATCTAAGCAACAGTTTTTACAGTAACCATCTGATGGACAATGCTCACAATCACACCACTTGAACTTGAATCCCTGAGCACTGAAACACAGCAGAGTAAACGTTCATAGCTGGATTCATCTGGATTTCAAAACACAATAATCTAAACGTGTACGCAGTATCAACTCTTCTGTAGTTAAAGATGTCACACTGCAGCACATCTATCTGATCTTGTTCTATGAAAACTCAAGGGTACATGATTTAGGTCTCTGAGCCCAGATCCCATCCATCAGCACAGCCCACAATGCATCTGGAGTGACAGCTCCACACAGGAAGCCTGTCCCGCTGGCCTTAATCTGATTGGACAAGGCCTGTCATGATTCTTAACTGATTGGAGGGTCAGGAACGGACGGACTGGCAACGTGCATACTAGAGCAGATGCTAATTAGGACCTGAACATCAATCTTCATCACTATGCTGGGATGGAGGGGGGCTGAGAGAACAAAGAGAAAGAGTGAGGGGCAAGCAGTGAGCAGAGAGAAAAGCAGAGAGAGAGCGAGAGAGAGATAAATGGAAGAAGGAGACAATGGAATTTAGGTCAAGTACTGTCTTTAAGATCAAATTCCTCTTGTTGCTTCCAGAAAAGCTGTGCAGGGGTTTGACTCTGTTGGAGGATGCAATCTTCCAATACTGGCTATTAAATCATTAAAGGGCCCAAAATCCCCTTTTCTCTCCTACTCTCTCAGTGGCTGCTTCCTCTTAGGGTGCTTTCACACCTGGATCTTTTGGAGAGGTTGCTCTGAAACAGGGCTTGTCTCCCCCCTTGGCTTGGATCATTTGGACGTATGTGAACACAGGAATCACACTTTGAAGCGGGGCAACAGGCAAGCTGAGAATGCCTACCTAAGGTGGTGTCTGCTCGCTTCCAATCCAACCCTGGAGACAAATTCATCCCGAACAAACAGCTGCTTGACTCGTCCAGCATTTCACAAACATGTTCATTTGCCCACATGTTGACCTCGTTGCTGCTCCAAGTCAATCCACTTCAGCATCCAGTGCAAGTATTACGCATAACATTTGTTGACAGTCTACCTACGCAATAAGAAAGGACGCTGTGACATTATGACAGCCCTGCGGTCGAGTGTGCTTTACAATCTTACAATGTGAATACCAAACAGCTACTACAAATACTACTAGACCTATTCGTCGTACCCTAAAGGCTGATTTATACTTCTGCGTCTCCCTTACGCAGCAGGGGCTGACCCGGACATGAGCCCCACATACTTGTGCGTCGGTGTGTCTGTGTCGCGCAGCAATTCTCTGCAGAAACGCTTGAGGGCAGTGCGATCTCTCTGATTGCGGAGCGCCTGCTTCTGGTCCCGCTACGATCTCTGTTTACTTTTCCACAGAGTTTCAGAGCGTGTTATGTTAATCTACAGCTGATACATGTTGCTGTTTATCATACAGACATGATTACATGAAGAATAGAGAGGAGATGAAATACACGGCCGATGTGCGGCCGATGTCCGGGATCCCGGAAGTGCTGTAAATGCAGGAAAGACAAAGCCGCCGAGCGGACCAATCACAGAGCTTGCGGTCCGCGTCGGCTCTACGGGGAGTTACATTTTGGAGGAGGTGCACGTCAGCTACGTGCGTAGGCCTCGGCGTAGGTACGGGAGCTACGCGGACCCCCGGCGTAGGGTACGCCGTTGATTCAACGCAGAAGTGTAAATCAGCCTTAAGTCTCTAAAAGTAGTATGGGAGGTCGAGCCTTCAGTTATCAGGCCCCTCTCCTTTGGAATCATCTACCAGTCAGTGTCCAGGAGGAAGTCACCCTCTCTACTTTTAAGAGTAGGCTTCAAACTTTCCTTTTTGAAAAAGCTTATAGTTAGAGCTGGATCAGGCTTGGACCCACTCTTAGTTATGCTGCTATAGGCTTACACTGCCACACTGGGATCCTGTCTTTCCCTCTCTCTCCTCTCTCTGCCTGTCTCTTACTTTAACTCTCCCTGCCCCATTAAAGTTACTAACCATAAACCTTTCTGGAGTCCCTGAGCTCCCTTGTCTCGTAGGTTCCTCTGGATCTCTGCTGCTGTGGACGTGCCAGACTCCAGCTGCTACAACTGCTACTATCCGTCTCACCACTATCCTCTCTCTCTCTCTTCATCTCCCTCTATCCCTCTCTCCAACACAGTCTCAACAGATGTGGGTCTCACATGAGTCTGGTCCTGCTGGAGGTTTCTGCCTGTTAAAGGAAGTTTGTCCTTGCCACTGTAACTTAATAAAAATGCTGCAAAGTGCTCTGCTCATGGTGGATTAAGATGAGATCAGACTGAGTCCTGTCTGTAAGATGGGACTGGATCTGATCCTGTCTTGATGTTGGGCCTTTGTTAATAATAGAACATAGAGTACGGTCTAGACCTGCTCTGTTTGGAAAGAGTCTGAGGACAACATTTGTTGGGATTTGGTGCTATATACATAAAGATTGATTGATAAACATGGTGCCATATTTATCATCTGAATCCAAATAACGCAAAGAAGCTACAGGTGTTAAAGCATCCTTACTGATGGGTTTATGTGAGGGAAGTATAGCTGTAAGCAAAAGAGGCTCAAGACAGAACACCAACCCCTTTTACGTGTCACATAGATTTACATCGCTCCTGATAATTAGTTAATGAGACGTAAGTGGTTGAAATGAAAAAATATTTGAGTTTACAACATAGAGGAATTATTTGTGTCTTGAAATACATTTTCTGGTATGCTGTTCACACACTGGTTTCTTGATGCTTTACTTCACATGTGATTATGTGTAGGTGTACGGACCCTACTGCTCTCAGGCACATGAAGAGTGCATCAGTGAAGGTAAAGTCAATACAAAGAAGAGACTCCTGAAGCTCCTCCGATAAACTGCAGTCAAAATAAGATGCAGGTGAAGACACAGAAACATTGACTCAAAGTGCAGAGCTGGGTCTCTTTAATTAGAAGAGCAGCTTAATTAAGATGCTATCCAGGAAAACAGCCAACTCTGTGGATGTGCCCTACTGACAAATAAGAAACCTGAAGCTTCTCTTCAGCATGCACAGCCGGGGCAGAGTCATCCAAATAAAACCTGAAGCTTTGTGAGGATTGTATGTATCACACTTTACATTTTTCACATACAGTTGTGGAATATTTTTCACGTTGGGTCTTAATATTTATGCATAGTAGCTCTAATTTGCAAACAAAATGGGCAGGCCATCAAGGCGTTGGGAGCAGATGTGCATTCAGTAGGGGTGCAAGTGGATCACAAAACTCACAGATCATTTTTAGATCATTTATGGATTTGAGTCGTGGATTACAATTTCACAGCCTTGACCATAGAACTGTTCATGTTCATGGCACAAGGAATGGTTGTACATCCCCATTCATCAGGGGAGTTTCAGCTACTCTCTTCTAGTCTGAGGTTTAGAAACCCCAAAATCAGAACCAACTGTGCAAAATATATATGTATCCCCATGGCAATAACTTAATGAGATGCAATGCATTAGCTACAAGGAGTCAGGAGAAATACATGGACTCAGGTTGTCTACTGTAGGGTCTGTTCAGCACACCCAGTAGTCTTTTGACCAAGAGTGCACTGACAATTACTGTGAATATTTGTCATGTCTGTAGATGTGGTCTTATTACAGTAATAATAATGGTCAAATTCCACCGGATCCGTGTCCGGTCCAATCTCCGATCCGTCAATGTGTTAACTTCCACTGGATCCGCTCCGTTGCATTCCGGCTGAGTCTCTGATCTTGTTTTCGTACTATTTGCCAGACTAACACAGACATTATGTGTTCCTCAGCTGGTTCTTCGGCCGGTTTCTCAATAAAGCGGCAGAGCTGAGCGGGAACCCCCGTGAGTAATACACTCACTGTTGACAGGTACGTCATACAGTCCCACTTAGAACAATGCAACACAGGCCGTCAGATGAGCCCAAGCTGAGGATCAGTTTGCTGGACTGATCTGTACGGATCACAGACCAGCTGTGATCTATTGCACCACAAGTATTTACAAAAAAGTTGACTTTTACAGTGTACCATATCAACTCTTCTATCTGTGTTAGCTCTGACAACCTGTAGTAATGATGTGTTTTCTTCTCCAAGTGTTCACTTCTGCTAAAGAGATCAGGGTGTGATGCATTTTTGCAGCAGGAAGTCTCAGCCACAGTAAAGGGGATCAATGAGAAGTGTGTGTGTGAGTGTGTGTGTGTTTGTGTGTGTGAGGGTCATGCTGGTAATAGCTGAACAGACAAATGGGTAGATAAGAGATTTGTGGATGGAGTCTGGAATGAATCCCATACAGAAATAAACAGTGGACCAAAATAAAATGAGTCAGCGGCGATGAAAACAGCTCATCCTCTGTCACCTTCCTCCTCCTCCTGACCCGCTGCTCCCCAGAAACCAACGGTGAATGGAAATGACTTGGAGGAGTGAGCGGGAGTCTTAGTTTTACATCACAGGGTTCATCATAAAGAGAAGGGTGGAAAAAGAATAAGAGTTTATAAAGAAGAGTAAAAGAGACATTTCAAAGAGGGGGAAATGATGTATGAGAACAGACAATGGTTTCTGCTTCACTCCAGAAGTCCCATGTGGCCTTTTCTTCTGCCTTTCTCTGCATGGACCACCACCACTCTCTTTCACACACTCTGCCTCCTTCTCTCTCTCCTGGATGAATCTGGAGTTTCTCCACCTTAAGCTCATGCAGCAACCTCACAGACGGAGAGAGAAAATCAATAGGCTTTCTCTACGGCAGCTTCCAGCAGGGAACAGGAGGCTCAGGAGGTTGAAGAAAAGCGAAGAAAGGACAGAGTGCGTGGAAGGAGAGCTGCTGAATGAGACTGACAGATGTGAATGGGATGAGGAGAGGCGATGGTGTGGATGATGAAATGGACAATTTGTCACTGGAAAGAGGACTGGAGTAATGATGAAACTACTATGTACTTACACAGATTATATATGGGTGACTTTTGATGTATATAAATAGAACATTTTAAACCTGAACAAGTTAAAATGACTCAAAATGTTTGTGGTAACTAATTAAATAACAGTTTTTAAGTAGCGGAAATACAATTTTTGAGTATAACTGAAATGATAAAATATGATTTCAGTTTACTCAATTGTTTTCTTTCTTTTTTTAATTTTCAAGTTTCCCCAACTCAAATGTATTAGTTACATGTTTTATATTTTTAATTCATACATACTAGACGAAACTGAGTCCATGTCATGGTTTGGTTAGTTTAGTTCTTGTGTTTCATGCCTTGGTTCCTCCCCATGTTTATTCTGTATTAGTTCTTCATTGTCTCTCTTGACTAGGGATGGGCACCCTTCACATTTGAACCAATACGGTACCGATACCCGGTACCTGGGAATCGGTACCGGTACTCAATGGTACCAATTTTCGGTACTTTTGTGTCTTTATGTGGTAATAAATGTTAATTTAAAAAAACAAAATCTCAAATTTGTTTAACATATTTATTTAATTTAACATGCAATGAACAGAAACAGGATTATATAGGTGATTAGATATATTAGCTGACACGTGCTCGTGGAGTCTAATTGCTCTTTTAGGAGTTTATCAATGAACACACGTGAACGCCTGCCGTCTCTTTATAATAACAGGACACACAACTTACTTGTTGGGCATTCATGCACACAGGAACGGTTAAAAACAGGGCAGGTAGTCGGAGCGAGAGAGTCCGTCTCAACCATAGACTGTATAAAATAAACTTAATCCTCCTGCAGCTCTGCCTCGTGGCGAGTGTGCGCGCCCGTCAGCTGCAGGCTCCATTTGGCCTTGCTCCCGCGCAGATGCAGGGTGCACAGAGCAGAGACGTCCACCTGATCAGTCTCAAACTTTATTACAGGGTGAAAGTATGGAAACTCGCCTCCTCTTCCACTCCCTCACAGTCACAAGGATGCGTTCAGGTACCGAAACATGGTACCATTTCATTTTACGTGAATCGGTACTCGGTAGTACCGACGGAAATCGGTCTGTAACTATAAAAGTACCGAATTCGGTACCCATTCCTACTCTTGAGTGTTTAGTGATCCATGTCTCTGCCCCATCCTGCCGTTCTGCCCGTACATTTCATGTTTGCTTGTGTTTTTAACTTTCACTATGAGAATGTTTTGGTGTTTTCGTACCGCTGACTGAGACATGAGTTGACGTAGTGTGAAACACAAACAATGTGCTGAGGACCGGTTTTGAATCAGTCACCATCATATGGTTGTGAATCAGCGGCTCTCATGCATGTGAGAGGGTGCGTCGTTTTGGGGGAGCTCCGAGGGGAGGGGGGGAGGGGTTAGGGGGAGTCCTGAGGAAATGCTACATTCAAATCCATGTTAGTTTTCCGTGGCTACCAACCCTAGCTTTAACTCAGTAAAATTGATCCACATATAATTAAAACAACATTAATCGTTTGGATAACTCAAAAATCAATAGTTAGTTCAACTACAGAGCTGGTTCTGAGTGCTGTACCCTTAATGGATATGAGTTAGAAGTACTGTTATGAGTTTACAGTGAACACATTGTAATATAAAGTTTTTCTTGCCCAAAAAGAAGCTGAGATGAAATTCCTCTTCGTGTTTGTTGAAGTGATGACTCAGTAAATTGTTCCAAAAGTCTCCTCAAGCTGATTGGTAAAATAATCAGGGCTCTTTATTGGTCATCAAAAACTAGTCCAAAATTATTTTAATGATTTTTTTCAGCTCTTGAACCACAGGACTCCTCACTTAACAGGATGATTTCTGAGCAGTAAAGAACACTTCATCTATAATTTATGTAGCAGCCTCGAGTTTGTAGGAGGGGGGATTATTGAAGAAAGTGTCAAATCGGAGCAGAAATCAAGGAGATATGATGCTTTTCATCTCTGAAGGTTCCTCTGGATTTATCTGTTCTTTAACTGCTCCACTGCTCAAATACTTCACCAATTAACAGCATTTTATGATCGCTGGCTTTCTCCGCTCTGCCCTTTTGATAATTTGCTCTGGGTAAGTGTGTCTCCTTGATAACTAAAATGTAGAAAATGTCATTTATGAGTGGGTGTGTGTACATTTGTGTGTGTGTGTGTGTGTGCGGCTGGCATGGGTGGGACTGATGAAGGAGAACATTAGTGTGCAGAGCCATGGAGCGATTTTCCAAGGTAAGGAAAACACAAACGCCGGCACTAGTCCTTGCAATTAGCTGAACACACAGAATCGGAGGCCTAATCGAATGGGGCATTAAGCTGACAGACAGGTGTTCATTTATAAACACAGCCAGAGAAGGCAGCGCACACATGCATACACACACACAGTGGACCCACTACACACTCACATTCAATAAAGCACACAGACACACATGTATACTCACAACTGCACACCTTTGCATTTTATGCACACACACACACACACACACACACACACACACACACTTTCCGACCTACTCACAGGCAAAAACACACACATTTTCACACAGCTATTATCCAACATTTGCTGATCTGTAATTTTCAACCTAGTGGCAATATTCCCCGTTACACTGTGCAATTACTGGATGTTTACACAACCAAACAACGTGCCAGTGAAACACACACTCAGTCAAATTGTCATTAGACGGGCCGATACAAGATGAGGTGACCTAGACTGTTAGAGTGTATCACACATCATGGTTCTCGAGTGAGATTGAGCTTTGTGTTAGGAATAGAGTACATTAAAGCATCTGGAAACGTAAATGGAATATTTAATACAATTCATGTAGGATATCAAAATGTAATGTGTAATCAAAATTCAACAAACATCTGAGTGAAAATAAACATAAACAACTCTGAAAAAACAGTGGCCTAACTCTTTGATTGACAGGTCAAGAGAGAGTTCACAGCCTGCATGTTTGAGCCGTCTGACTCTGAATCTAAAGACATCAAAACTCCAGAATCTGAAAATGATTCATTTACAATGGTCTCTGAGTGCTGAGTCACAAAATACTTCAGAATCAGGACTTCTATCATTTATTAGTTTTATCACTCCATGGTCTCCGGGGCATCAGGACCTTGGGACGCCCGGAGCAGAGGAGGCTGAAGTGTAGTATGTTCACGCAGAGGAGCTCGGCTCCGGGTGTCAGACGGAGCTGTTTGTCTAAACGCTGAGCTGTTTGGGGAAAGTTAGTGAACCAGTCCTGGGGAAAGTAAGTGAACCGGTCCTGAGGATAGTTAGTGAACTGGTCCTGGGGAAAGTTAGTGAACCGGTCATGGGGATAGTTAGTGAACCAGTCCTGGAGAAAGTAAGTGAACCAGTCCTGGGGGAAGTTAGTGAACCGGTCCTGGGGAAAGTAAGTGAACTGGTCCTGGGGAAAGTTAGTGAACTGGTCCTGGGGAAAATTACTGAACCGGTCCTGGGGAAAGTAAGTGAACCGGTCCTGAGGATAGTTAGTGAACCGGTCCTGGGGAAAGTTAGTGAACCTGTCCTGGGGAAAGTTAGTGAACTGGTCCTGGGGACAGTTAGTGGACCGGTCCTGGGGAAAGTCAGTGGACCGGACCTGAGGAAAGTTAGTGAACCGGTCCTGTAGAAAGTTATTGAACCGTTCCTGGGGAAAGTTAGTGAACTGGTCCTGGAGAAAGTTATTGAACGGGTCCTGGGGAAAGTTAGTGAACCGGTCCTGGGGTAAGTTAGTGAACCGGTCCTGGGGTTAGTTAGTGAACCGGTCCTGGGGAAAGTTAGTGAAACTGTCCTGGGGAAAGTTAGTGAAACGGTCCTGTAGAAAGTTAGTGAACCGGTCCTGAGGATAGTTAGTGAACCGGTCCTGGGGAAAGTTAGTGAACCAGTCCTGGGGAAAGTTAGTGAACCGGTCATGGGGAAAGTTAGTGAACCGGTCCTGGGGATAGTTAGTGAACCAGTCCTGGGGAAAGTAAGTGAACCAGTCCTGGGGAAAGTTAGTGAACCGGTCCTGGGGAGTTAGTGAACTGGTCCTGGGGAAACTATTGAACCAGTCCTGGGGACAGTTAGTGGACCGGTCCTGGGGAAAGTCAGTGGACCGGACCTGAGGAAAGTTAGTGAACCGGTCCTGTAGAAAGTTATTGAACCATTCCTGGGGAAAGTTATTGAACCTGTCCTGTAGAAAGTTATTGAACCATTCCTGGGGAAAGTTAGTGAACCTGTCCTGGGGAAAGTTATTGAACCGGTCCTGGGGAAAGTTAGTGGATCAGTCCTGGGGAAAGTTAGTGAACCGGTCCTGAAGAAAGTTAGTGAACCAGTCCTTGGGAAAGGTAGTGAATTGGTCTTGGTGAAGTTAGTGAACCGGTCCTGAGAGAAATGAGCCGAGTATATGCGGGACTGCTTTAGCCACTTGGCTGCGGCTCAACTGAACTGCGGCCCAAAGTTTCCCCAAATCACCCAGTTCGTAAAATAGAAGAATGACAACGAGCTGTCATCTTCAGCGGTGGATGTGCAGCCAGGGACACACGAGCACAGCGGTGCAAAGAGCAGAGAGACAGCTATACAGACAGATTACAGGCAGGACGTGATTAGCAAACATGCTAACAGCTAAGACAACACTGAGGGGAGCTGGCTGAGACGTCAGGAGACGGTCTGAGCAGGAGCGGAGTAGTTTTGTTGAACATGTGTGCACGTGACTCAGTGTTTCATTTCTGATTGGTTGGATATTTATTACGTAATAAATATCAGGTTAAACCAGCCCCCTTAAAACCCAGCGAAAAATGGGTTGAAGTTCTAATATTTTTACAGTGTTTTTAGTATTTACATATGGTCTGAAATATCATAGGTAGAACGTTTTTGTTGATCTGGGTTACCAGAGGCTTTCAATACAAATACATTAGATAAAAGCATGCAGACACAGAAGTCTAATGTGATTAGTCTTGAACTGCTTCTTAAAAACGTCCACAGTGACTTCTTCTTTCAAGCCGACCTGCAGGTAAAATCTATGTGTGAGGTCGGGGTGAGTGGATGTTAGAATAAAGCAGTGAATAGTAGAGAGGTGTGGTGACCTCTACGTAATGTGACCTGTGCAGACGCGGGAGAGAGACACGTCACAGGACCAATAAAAACAACCGAAGTTGAAGGGAAGTCATTTTCAAGACCAGAATAGTGAATATTTCTGCACAGCTGTCAGTTTATATGAAGCATTGAAACAAAAGCAATAACTGTCATGTCTCCAGCATCAAGATGTAAACATTGCGGCTCTCACAGCATGTTTCTGCCTCTCGGTCCACCACCCAGCTCTTCTGACAGAGGAGATGTCAGGCTGCTTGGAACATGTGTGAACATTTCAGGAGTGCATACGAGTGATTGTTCACAGAAAGCAGAATGTGATTTCTGCGCTGACAACACAAAACAAGCATCGCACAGGACACGATGTGCAGAGAGATAAGAGATACCGCTCTCTCCAAGAGGGGTGCCAGGAAGACACAAATCATAAGATCTGCACAAGTTTATAAATCCTGACAGACATGTTGTTTTTTCCTCCCTTATACCCTAAAAAGTCAGTAAAGCATCAGGAAGGCTGATTAAGGATTCTGAGTGAGTAGTTATTTTCTGCATGATGATTTAAAGCCGAGTGATACCGGCCCTCTTAAGTGTGGGGTGGGTTTTTGAACAGATTGAGTTGACATCAGTGAACCACCATCAGCAACTTCAGTTCAGCAGTGATACAACACAAGTGAACAAATTGACAAATCAAATACACATCCACTGCACTCAGCCAATCACAGCGCGGGCAGAATATTAAGCCGGGTGGATGGTGGAGAGCTCGCTGAAAAATTACAGCTCCATTGTCTCCTGATTTGCAGGCTGAGATGCAATCATGTCATCTAGTCAGCGCTGGCCTCTGAATGACGAACAAGAAAGGTGAGCTATTTTTCACTGTGATGATGCTAATGAGGATGCTAGCCTAGGGATGTGTGTGTATGTGTGAGAGAGAGAGAATGTGTATGTGCACATCCGACAAATGCACCTTAATGCTCCATCCCGTATGAAGGTGATGCACAGTGTCAGTTTGTGTGTCTGGGTGAATCACGCAACCGCAAATTATCCTGAATTATTCTGCCATGTGAATATCACACTGATAAGGTCAAGCTAGATATTAGCACCGTTGCCTGCTCCGTGTGTGTGTGTGTGTGTTGTAGTGTGTGCAACGTGTGTGTTCTGCATCACTCCTCTGCTGGTTTCACATTACAAAGCCAGACATTTACAATAGAGGTCAAAGGCCTGCCCTGACATTAAACAAGAGGGATGGCTTCTCAGACGTGTGCAGACTTGGAAGCAAACACACACACACATACATGGAAACACTTTGTGGCTTCCTGTATGTCTCCCTTTCACAAGTACACATCTGCACACACACACACATACACACTGAGGGTAAATTCACTTTAACACTGAGGAAACACACTCACAAAACCTTTCTGTCACCCACCTTGTTTTTATTTCTGTCTCTGTCCTCTTTCTGTTATTTCAGTTTCATCTTTGAACCTGGCTCTCAGTTTTTAGCACTCTCTCTGATGTGTCAAAGAGGGCAACTGTAACAACCAAAGAGCAGCACCAAGGTGACAAACCGTGCAGCTGTAAATGACGGTAATGGAGGAAAAGAGCTGAAGACAGACAGATGGACCGAGGGAGACTGATGTTTCCAGTGTGCTGAGATTGTTGTGAGGGAACTATGTACACACACTTGGATGCAGCGACCACTCACTCAGATATTTTGTTTTCTAAGAAAACTTTCCCTTAATTTGAGACAAAAATGGATTTAATAAACTGAAAGCTTCTTCTGTTGGGTTTGACTTTGTAACCAGTTCATGTTGAAACACCTCTGCTGTCTACCTGCTTTGTTTCTAAATGTTTGATTCTATTAGTAGAGCCCTATGAAATCGGTTTTATTTTTTTCCAAATTGTGTTTTTTTTTCATTTTATTTTTTTTTAATTCTGTTTTTAACCCTTTACACTTATTTTACCACCATAAAGTGTGTGCTTTTTGTGTGAGTGACTAAAATATCCGTTAATGAAATGCAAAAATCCTTAAATTTATTAATGCAACACATCATTGCACAATTTTGCCCAGTATTTCAAGTCAAAACATAAAGTTGTAACAATGTTCCAATAAGTGCTATAAGTACAAAGTGCTTATAATTTTACATGGTTGATTATTCCAATAATCATCGAGTCAATGCCAATGATTATCAAATAGTATTTTGGCTTGAAATGCCCATCCCTACTGTCTACTTTCTTTTTTTACTCCGTTGCTTAGCGCCGCTCGAGTGGCTGCTTGTTGCAGCAGCTCTCTCTTCATTGTTCTTTTTTCATATCTGTATAGTTCTCTTTGTATTTGGAGCCTGTCATAACTTTTAATGACTCGTTTGTTGGTCATGGACACCAAACTGGCTACGTTTGCAGTGGTGTTTTTACTATTTTTGTTCCTGTGTGTGTCCTGAGATCCTGCATGTATCCATGGTAACACTGTTTACATACGAGATCAGCTGTTAGCAGCCCGTAGCATGTTGATGCTAAACGATGCTAGGTCTGATGTTGCCTGCGAGCTGAGGAGAAGGAGGCAGGACAACCTGCTGGTATTGAGGTGCAAGCTAAGAAAAGACGACACCATTATGGGGAATGTAAGATCTATCTACGATAAGGTGGACGAGCTAACCCAGCACCAGAGGGAATACTGGCAGAGTAGCATCATGCTAACAGAGCTAACACCGGACACGAATGCCACATTGGAAGAATTTCACCTGCTGTGGGCGGACAGGATACAGGAGAGCAAGACTGAACTAACTGGTGAAGAAGGCCAGCTCAGTCCTGGACCCTGTGGAGGTGGTGGCTGACAGGAGAATTACGGCCAAGCTGTCGTCTCTGATGAACATTTCTTTTTTATATATATTCTTGTTGACATTCTTGTACTGTACACTTTTTTTTTTGTTTTCTGCTGTAACTCCATGAATTTCCCTGTTGTGGGACGAATAAAGGAGTATCTTATCTTATCTTATCTTACCTGCTTTGTTTCTAAATGTTTGATTCTACATGGTCACGGAGATCACATTACAAAGTGTTTGTCTGAGATTGTGCGTGCATCATGCAATGAGTCAACCACAAATGGCTTAAATGCCTCCTTGTGATATCAAGAACTTTGTCGTGCACACATGTTCTCTTTAAAATCCCAATTTGAAACATACATCCCTTTTTACCCATGCACTCCTGAAAACTTCAAGACTTTCCACGTCGGCGGCATGTCAGAATCAGAATCAGAATCAGCTTTATTGGCCAGGTATGCTTGAACACACAAGGAATTTGACTTTGGTAAACTGTGCTCTCTTTGTACAAGGCATAAGAATAAGACCTACAAATAAAATAAAATAAAAATAATAACAACATCAGCTATAAATACAAAAGAACAACAAATAGGCATGACTAATATGTACAGGCTAAAATAATATGATAAAGATAATGTATGAACTCAAATGACTAAATCCCCTGAGCAGGTAAAACTCGGGACAGTTCAAGGGGGCAGGGTGATGACTTAGTTCACTTTGAGTTGGGTTTTTCTGCATTACACTCTTCACTGCTCCCCTCAGTTGTCAGTATTATATATTCAACTGCTGTGTTTGCATCGCGGAGATGTCCTTACATATGATGTAGTTATAGCTTGTAGAATGGAGATAATGTCTGGTGCTGTGAGGTGTATGCATAACAGTTAAGCTCCTGGAAATATCAGGGCCTAAAAGTTCTGAAGTTATCCAGAAAATGTCAGGAGCTCATGTGTGAAGGAGGCTGTTGATCTGAAATCATTCCTCAGCTGATCTCACTGATTTCACCAGGTTTTCTAACTCCTCACACTGATATGAAAAAAAGAGTCGAAAAAAGAACAACGAAGAGAGAGCTGCTGCAGCAAGCAGCCACTCGAGCGGCGCTAAGCAACGGAACAAGGATATTGGTGACAAAGGGCAGATATATAGTGCCGATTCAAATGGCAGATCTATTCATCTCAGTTCTCTGCTTTTCTGTGTTGACAATAAACATGTGTGTCTCCTACATCATCAGCGTCTTTATGAAATGTGCTGCTGATTAATATTGTCACAATATCAGACGTGGAGAAGGGAAACAGTAAGGGCAAAGCTGGGTAGAGTAATAATGTATTCAATGATCTTAATCCCAGCCACAGGTACACTGCACTTCTGTTGGAAACACTCTATAGAAACATTACATTGATATATTTTTTATTTTGTCATCTGAAGCAGTTTTTTTTATACAGAATATTTAATTCCTCTTATCCACTGGTGAGGTTTACAGTTGAATTGTAATATCGGTTGGTTATGAAGATTAACTCACCAAACTGCTGGTAAACATTTATAATCACTTGGATAATGATACTGTCAGTTTAAAAATGTTCATTTTATTTTGGTTTACAAAGTCAGAAAAGCTTGAACTTGCCAAAACATGATTCTATCCTCACATTAAGGAATAGAGATTGTTAAATCAATACCTGGATCTGATCGGTTCAGTATCGGTATCGGCAGATACCAAAGACCAGGTATCGATATCAGTATCGGGGCCTAAAAAGTGGGATTGGTGCATCCCTACTTAATATGTAGGCTACACAGTAGAAGTATCACATTACATACACAGTGTCAGTCTCCAACACACTGAGACAGAAACTGGTTCATCCTAAGGACAAAACATTGCATGATATTTTCTATATATTGATTATTTATACATAGATCAACTATATTGTATTGAATATTTCTATATGCAGTAAGTCAACTATATTATATTGATTATTTATATATAAATCAACTGTATTATATTGATTTTGTATACATAAATCAACTATATTATATTGATTATTTATGTATATTTATAGGTACATTGTATTGAATTGTTACAAAATGAAATGTCAGTGTAGTCTATGAAAAAATATGTATTGTTATAATTATTATGTTTGTTTTATAAACTGCTTTGGCTGAACTGAAAGGATCAGGTTGAGGTTTTAGAGGACTGCTTTTGGCCCACAGGCCTCATATTGAAGAGGTCTGTCATGGTGAGGCTTCACACTCTACAGAACTTAAATATGAACAAAGGTTCATGTTTATATTTTCAGCTGCTGCTGAGATATTTCAGTGGAGAGGAAAGTGATTCAACAATGTTGATAAAAACATGTGGAGCCAAAAGTTAAATGAAACATAGTGGAGGCCAATAGAACACTGGTCATAGTCATAGGTTCCAAGTTAACAATGGGTACTGTGATGGAAGAATGGAGTTCCATCACAAGTGAGACTACTTTACAGCCTGTGAGGATCATTTCACACAAACCTTTTGAAGAGATCGCATCTCAGTGAGACAGAGACAGAATATATCTAAACCGAACAACACGAGTACAGTTTACCAACTGATACCAGAACATCCAGCAACCATGTTTGCAAACCAGAACAGTTCCCTCATCTCTGAAATGGAGCTTGTT
The DNA here is from genome assembly GCF_009762535.1 of Notolabrus celidotus. NCBI lineage: Eukaryota > Metazoa > Chordata > Actinopteri > Labriformes > Labridae > Notolabrus > Notolabrus celidotus. The sequence continues at coordinate 3,967,298 of NC_048288.1, read as the reverse complement.
AAGAGCTTGATGAAATTGACTCCAGAGGAGAGGAAAAAGGAGGTCAGGAGAAGGATGTATGAGGAGCTGAAAGCTGTGGAGATGGAGCGCAGAGAGCGCGCCATGGAGAAGCTCAAGATGGAAAGAGAGGAAAGAGAACACCTGGAAGAAATGGTGAGGAGACAGAGAGAAAAGTCTCTGGAGGAGAGGAAGATACAGGAGGCCAGACAGAGAGAGGAGGAGGAGAGAAAGGCCCATGAACTCAAGGCCCTGCAGAAAGCAGAACTAGAGAAAGTGAAGCAAGAGAGGCTTCCCTGGAAAGAGATGATGCAGGTGGAGGAGGAGCCGGGCAGAAGGCCCAGGTACACAACCTGTGCTCTGAAAGAGGAGCAGCAGGAGAGGCAGGAGGAGGCCGAGCTTTACCGCCCGCAGAGGGTGAGGGACAGAGCCAGCCGTGATCGCCCAACCTCTGACCTGAAGGCTCCCAAACATCAGGAGAGAAAGAAAGCCCTGATTAATAACTGGGTGGGAGAGCAAAAATCAGAGAGCGAGGCAGTCAGAGAGATGCCCGTCCCAGTCAAATGCACATCCCCCTGCTTTTCTGCAAAAATGGCCCCTCAGTCTAAAGGTTTTTATCTTTTTAATCATCTTTTAAATACTGCAGCTGATGAGTCCTGAGGTTTACTAAGATCTACTGATTCTGAAATCATCTCTATATTATAGACCATAGAACATCTGAATGAGCTTATAAAGATGGTGTTATATCACTCTTTTTTCATGAGTTTCATTTTCTTTTATATAATTTAGATTTTTTAAACATGACTGTAACTTTTAACATTTTCCTCTACATTCGATTTTTAGATCCATGTTTATTTTTCCTGTGTGTAAAACTAAAATGTGATCTTCCTTTCACTTCAGAAAAAACAGACAAGCAAACACCAAAACCCAAGGAGCCCAAGCAGTGGCTGCCAGACAGACTGAAGGTCCAGTACTGGGTGGGCAGATACCAGGACCATAAGGAGAAGAAGGACGAGAAGAGGAAGCAGAAGGCTGAGGAGCAGTACGCTCGATGGGCCGCCATCAAGGCGAGCAGAGCCGGCCATGCTTCCCGGCAGAACAACTCTTATGCTGGAGGGTTTTCTGCAAACAGAAACAGCATCCTAAAATCCATATTTTAATGTTCTTTACTTTGTGTGTGTGTTGTCTTGTGATTGAGCACAATAAATCTGTGTTGTGGTGTAAACAAATAAGTGTGGTGATTAAGGTCTTACATAAAGAGATATTTTTGAGTTTTTCATGCAAGCTCTAAAGAGTCTACAGCAATGCTGGTTTCAGGGTTTGAGGCTAAATGTAGCCCAAGAAGAGTTTTCAGCTAAATGGTAACTTCAGTAAGCTAACAGCTTTACATTTAGCAGGTGTTAAAGTGTGTTCAAGGACTTTTTGATTTAAAGGCACTATGAGGAGTTTTTAATTAACTGGCTAAGAAACAGACTTAAACTGATGCTGATGCCTCTTTATGACCCTCAAAAGCAAAAAAGACCATCTACAACAACACTGATACCTTCTCTGTTGTTGTTTTAATGCCTGAAACTGCTCTGAGGGGGTAGGTGTCAGAACAGGTGATTGACATCTCGCTTTAGAAACACCTTTTTTTGGTTGTTTTCATTGCAAATAACCACATTGTGCGATAAATCTAAATGTTCGAAGACACTTACAGTGGGGCAAAAAAGTATTTAGTCAGCCACTGATTTTGCAAGTTCTCCCACTTAGAAAGATGAGAGAGGTCTGAAATTTTCATCAGAGGTACACTTCAACTATGAGAGACAAAATGAGAAAAAAAAATCCAGGAAATCACATTGTAGGATTTTTAAAGAATTTATTTGTAAATTCTGGTGGAAAATAAGTATTTGGTCACCCACAAACAAGCAAGATTTCTGGCTCTCACAGACCTGTAACTTCTTCTTTAAGAAGCTCTTCTGTCCTCCACTCGTTACTTGTATTAATGGCTCCTGTTTGAACTGGTTATCTGTATTAAAGACACCTGTCCACAGCCTCAAACAATCAGACTCCAAACTCAACCATGGCCAAGACCAAAGAGCTGTCAGAGGACACCAGGAAGAAAATTGTGGACCTGCACCAGGCTGGGAAGAGTGAATCTACAATAGGCAAGCAGGTTGGTGTGAATAAATCAACTGTGGGATCAAGTGTAAGAAAATGGAAGACATACAAAACCATAGATAATCTCCCTCGATCTGTGGCCCCACGCAAGATCTCATTTCGTGGGGTCAAAATGATCATGAGAACGGTGAGCAAAAATCCCAGAACTACACGGAGGGACCTGATGAATGACCTGCAGAGAGCTGGGACCAAAGTAACAAAGGCTACCATCAGTAACACACTACGCCAAGAGGGACTCAAATCCTGCAGTGCCAGACGTGTCCCCCTGCTTAAGCCAGTACATGTCCAGGTCCGTCTGAAGTTTGCCAGAGAGCATATGGATGATCCAGAAGAGGATTGGGAGAATATCATGTGGTCAGATGAAACCACAATAGAACTTTTTGGTAAAAACTCAATTTGTTGTGTTTGGAGGAAGAAGAATGCTGAGTTGCATCCCAAGAACACCATACCTACTGTGAAGCATGGGGGTGGAAACCTCATGCTTTGGGGCTGTTGTTCTGCAAAGGGGACAGGACGACTGATCCGTGTTAAGGGAAGAATGAACGGGGCCATGTATCGTGAGATTTTAAGCCAAAACCTCCTCCGCTCAGTGAGAGCATTGAAGATGGAACGTGGCTGGGTCTTCCAGCATGACAATGATCCCAAACACACCGCTCGGGCAATGAAGGGGTGGCTCCGTAAAAAGCATTTCAAGGTCCTGGAGTGGCCCAGCCAGTCTCCAGACCTCAACCCCATAGAAAATTTGTGGAGGGAGTTGAAAGTCCATGTTGCCCAGTGACAGCCCCAAAACATCACTGCTCTAGAGGAGATCTGCATGGAGGAATGGGCCAAAATACCAGCTACAGTGTGTGCAAACCTGGTGAAGACTTACAGGAAACCTTTGACCTCTGTCATTGACAACAAAGGTTATGTTACAAAGTATTGAGTTGAACTTTTGTTATTGACCAAATACTTATTTTCCATCATTAATTTACAAATAAATTATTTAAAAATCCTACAATGTGATTTCCTGGATTTTTTTTCTCATTTTGTCTCTCATAGTTGAAGTGTACCTCTGATGAAAATTACAGACCTCTCTCATCTTTCTAAGTGGGAGAACTTGCAAAATCAGTAGCTGACTAAATACTTTTTTGCCCCACTGTATATTGCATGTACAGGGCAAGAGATAAGAGGTATCACTTTGTCCACAAGGGGGCGCCAGAATCAATACAAGCTGAAAGTTCCTCACAGCAGCTTTAAAATGACTAAAATCAAAATTATGTTGAAGAGCAAAACACCTCAATTCATAATTCAGCATCCACCATAAGGACTCCAGGTGGCTGAATAAACATTCACAATACAGTAGTTGTCAATTATATGTCACACTACTTACACAGGAGAGAGAATCCAAAGGGTTTTGAGGAACTTACGGTGGCCTTAGAGTGGAAATCACTACAACATTTCACAAATCACTTCTGATTGGACAGAACCCGACAGCTCGACGTCATTTTCTCTTTCTGTTACTCAGCTGAGTCCCTGCACGGATTATGAACTGGAAAGAATGGAGGGAGGAGCTGGAATGATAAAGGAATATTTCTACAAAAGGATATAAATGTAGTGTAATACTCCTACTGTGTTACAGCCTACACATTAAGGCTGACACCTGAATCTGAGAACTGAGGATGTCTTAATATTAGGGATGCACCGATCTGATCCTGGTATCGGATACTGGCTAGATCAGACTCAAAAAGCTAGATCAGATAAGATAAGATAAGATACTCCTTTATTGGCCCTGCAACGGGGACATTCATGGAGTGACAGAAGCAAACAAAAAGGTGTACAGTACAAGAATTTCAACAAGATATATATATATATAAAAAAAATGTTCATCAGAGACGACAGCTTGGCCATAATTATCCTGTCAGCCGCCACCTCCACAGGGTCCAGGACTAAGCTGGCATCTGCATCACACGCGCAAGCTTTCAGTCAAAAATCCCAAAATCCAGTGAGTGATGTTTCAAAGTTGCTTGAGGTTTTTTTTATTGCAAGAGTAAAACAATAAATAAATAAATTGAAAACAATCTTTTCTAGTTCAAGTTAATCTTGGTGAAATGTTTCTACTCCTTCGGTCAGTGACAGTATGCGCCGTGATCCGTCCTTTTGTCTCTGTGCCATGAGCACCAATTAAGTACTAGCCCCCTTACCACCTGTGGAGGGCGCTGACAAAGTTAAAAGGGAAAATAAAAATGCAGAAAATGAACAAACTATGCAAATAGGAAATAAACTACAATACGGCTCCTACAGTTTGATGATCTGAAACCTCATGCTGTCTCCGGTTTCTTTGTTTCCATGATTAATCTACCTAAAAGTCTGACAACCCAAACAGCTCCTTACTGCACACACAGAAAGAGTCTGTGTCTGTGTTGCATGACATGTGAAGCTGCTACTGTCACAGATCGTGTATCATGAGCTTGTTAACGTTGTGGAGACATACACTAACCAACAACAGGAACGCAGAGGGTTTACTTTCAATCAATCAATCAATCAATCAATCAATCAGACTTTATTTATAGAGTCAGTGTGTACACCTGTGGCGCACATACTAAGAATTACTTGTTGTGAAATCATTAAAAGGAGATGACGAAAAATATTCATTTATCATTTTATTTCTAATATTGTGCAGTCAAAGCACACACATAATCTCAACATGATGTCTTTTACATGTCATTTATGAAAGCAGGGAAACTGAAAATAACTTCAGTGCAGTCTGTAGGCTTACTTTGCTTTACTTTCCTGTAAGTGAAGCTATCTATACCTTAAAATAATCACTCTAAACTTATTCTCAAACTCTTCAGTTCAAGGTCTGATGTTACAGAGTTCTTCCAAACCTGCTCAGACTTCTGAATATATTTCTCGTTTAAACAGGCAGCTGTGTAATGCTTAACATATCTGACTGAAAACGGCTCCATAATTCATCCTGATTGTCCTCTGCCCGAGCTCTACGGGGTAATTCTCAGCATAGCTGACACTTTACCTTGAGGTGACTCAACACGATGCACTGTGCCAGTTTGGATGTGGGAATATTAATGTTTTGGTACTGCCTTGTGAGCACTGTGTGTGTGTGTGTGTAAGAGAGAGAGAGAGAGAGAGAGAGAGAGAGAGAGAATGTAATCAGCGAGATGACGCAAGAGGGAAAAAAGCTCATAAAGCAGTGATTAGCTTATGCACCTGCTTTTCTCATTAGTTCTCAGTGGGGCAACAACAGCACAAAGTGAGGTGTGAGTACGGTACTTTCTGAAAGCTACAAGATATTAGATATTTACTTTCCAGACGCCGACTGCTAAAGAGCTTAATCATAATCTTCAGCTAAACATGATTTTATAAAATATTGCATAATTTGTATTTAATCTAAACAGGCCAGTCAAATGGAATAGCTGCTTCATTTGACATTCAACTCCAGTTGGTGTATTCTGGAGTCAGGGAAGTCTCTTAAAAATGTAATTAAAATCCTTTTTTAAAATTGGTTAGTTTGGTTTAAATAAATGTAACAGAAATATTCTTTGAATAAATATGTTTTCACAAATTATTTGCCTTAATTTAATTAAAACACATATGTTTTATCTAACAGTATTCTGGCTCATTCTGAAAGCAGCTCAAGATAATACTGAACTGGGTAGATCAGCATTTTCCATGGATGCCCCTAAATTATGGATACCCTCCAACAGACTTTAAAGTTGATATCCATTCCCTCGTTTGCAGAATTTAAGACTTTAATCTCAGACCACTGGGTACGGTTACATGATGTTTTTTAATTCTGAATTAATAATTCCGAATTAAATAATTCGGAATTAAAGTTTTCTCCTTCGTGTTTACATGGAAATATTAATTCCGAATTGAGGTTAACATGGAAAACACGTTTAATTGTTTTTATTCAATTCCTCTTAAGGTCTGGGGGTTGGGAAGGGTTCTGATTGGACAGGGGTGGGCGTGACTTATTTACGTTTACCGGAAAAAAACAGACTCCAGTTCCTGCTTCTTTCATTTTCGGTTACAACATGGAAGACCACACAATAAGTTCAACTTTCGCTTTTGATTTTGATTCTAGTTTTGAATAAGCAGCTCGACACAAACATACTGCTTCACTTTCATCAGCTGAGGAGGAGAAGAGAGATAGAGGACTGGAGAAGGGAGGCGGAAGACCGGACTTTGGGGAATCAAAGCCGGTTAGTGCAACAGCTGCTCTACCTCATCCTGGAATATGTGCCCGCCAGCGCGGAATATGTGCGTCATTGCGACAGGACAAGGGAACGAGCATGCTCAGAACGACCGGAATTAATTTAAAGCGGAATGAACGTATACATGATAGAGGAATTATTCAATTCGGATTTAAAATCAGAATAAACCAGACACTTACATCGGATTTAAGTTTAATTCGGAATTATCATTTTCACTCGGAATTAGGTGTTTACATGGTCATTTTAAATCTTTTTAAAGAGGATTAAATCTTAATTCGGAATTAAAGAGGAATTAAAAGTCTCATGTAAACGTAGCCAGTGTGTCTGAAGTTGTATCTGTTTGAATTGATCTGTTATTTTGTGAATAATTGTGCGTTTGTGTGTTTTTTCTAACGTGCCTGTGATCTGAACGACATTGGAAATGAGGGAAGCCTTAACGTCTTTTTGAGACTAAATAAAGGTTTTGAAATGAATTAAATTCAAGAAATAAAGGAGAGAGAGAAGAATGAGTGACAACATGTCAGCATTAACATTGATGAAACCACATATAATTTGTATAAGACTTCATTATGTCTGTAAAAAAATCGTTTTCACACAGCCATGATTAAAAGCTTTAATAACTCGTGCAGAGACACAATTAAAATAAAATATGTGAAGCAAAAAGAGTAAGAACGAGAATTAAAAAATAAACAAAAGTGAAAGAGTAGAGATCAAATGTAATCTGATTTTATTTAGGGACTGGACATTTATTTATATTTCCTCCTTTAGTTTTAACATGTTTATGTTCTTCACCGTCACATCTACATGTGTCATTATTTGCTCATTTGTCACTATTTCTTTTTTTGATCAAAATGTTTTTTCACAGCTCTTTGAAAAGTATGTTGTGTTTGGTTGTAGATATGTTGAATACAAATAATTTCTAAACTTGTGTGGCTTACTTCTTTAATCATCCCCTGACTATCTGTAAGTACTATTTGGTGTCACAATGGTATGCAGCTCTGTGAAGCTCTTGTTTCATTTTTGGGGTGTGAGTTTCCATGTAAAAAACTATTGTGATGAGGTGGCGGTGGCCTTGCGGTCTAATCCTGTCCCATGTACAGAGGTTATAATCCTCATTGCAGAGGTTGCTGGTTCGACCCCTGACTTCAACCATTTTCTGCATGTCTCCCCCCGCTCTCTGCACCCCACATTTCCTGCCTCTCTTCAGGTGTCCTTTCCATGAAAGCAAAAATGCCCCAAAATATAACAAAATATTAAATTAAATAAAACGAGTGTTGTGATTTGGCGAGGTGGTCTAAACTCTTTCCGGCTGAAGATACACAAATCAGCTTCAGGCGATCATCAATCACAGCAGTTCTCTGATTGGGTGATTTAGTCAGTCTCTTTGGTTGTACACACATAGACATGTTAAGTTGCTGTCATCACACCTGATGAGGGTCTGTTAAACCGAAATGTTTTATAATTGAACAAAGTGAGGCAGTGTCTTAAAGCTACAAGATAAAGATAATAATGTAATAATAATATAATAATAATAAGTGTATTTATATAGCACCTGTAAAAACAAATGTTTACAAAGTGCTTTGATGAAAAAGCATGATTCGAATAACAAAGTAAACATTTAGACAGACAGGGAGGAGAAATTTTAACAATGCGAAACAAAACCCAACGTGAGGTCAAAAATAATACACATCAATTAAACAGAATGAAGTGGTGAGACAATAGAGCAATAAATCATTGTTAAGAGGTTTTTCAAAAATGAATTAATAAATAAATAAATAAAAAAGGATATGTAAATAAAAGCATTAAAGGAAAATAAAAGAGGTTTTCAGAATAAGAGGACGACATCACATCGAGAAAATTAGAAAAAGTGAAAAGGATAAATTAGGAACATTAAAATAACAAATGAAAGAAATCAAATGAATTAAAACAATAAATAATCAAATACAATTTAAGACAATGAATTAGTTTGATTTAACTAAAAATAATAATAAAATAGAAGTAAAAACAATTAGAAGGATCGAGTCAGTTAAAAGCAAGTCTGTAAAAATAGGTTTTAAGAAGAGATTTAAGAGATGTCACTGACTCTGCAAGCCTTATCTCCTCAGGGAGGTCGTTCCAAAGTCGAGGGGCTCTGATGGAGAAAGCTCGATCCCCTTTGGATTTGAGCCTTGACTTTGGAACGACCAAAAATGCCCCACCTGAGGATCTAAGGCTGTGAGATGGCTTGTAATTTGTTAGCATTTCTGGAATGTAGTTTGGGGTGAGACCCAGGCGAGCTTTCAAAGTGGTCAGTAAAATCTTAAAATCTATTCTAAAACGCAGAGGAAGCCAGAGGAGACAAGAGAGGACAGGAGGGATATGATGTTGTCTGTTAAAACCAGTTAGAAGCCGAGCTGCTGCGTTCTGGAGTAAGTAAGTATGAAGATGATGAAACAAAACTCATGAAAATAGTAAAGCATTATAGAAGTGAGTAAGACTTGACAGTGGTCATGCTTGAACCTCAGACTGCTGAAAACAACGTCATGTTTTCACTGACATCTGTGCAGCATCCACTCTGCAGAGGCCACCTCGCTATCTTTGCGAGCATGTACCTGAGGCTCTGTCAGCGCTGAAGGCCCTCCACGATGACAAAGGACTTCAAGTTGCCTGTCTGCAAACTTTCCAGAGAGAGTGCCTGGACTTTACAGGTTTGAGTACCAACAAATAACTGCTACATGGGTTTGACCAGAGAGAGAGTAATTACCATCGAGACAACAAAAAGAGCTTCTACAAAGTGTTTGATGCCCCAGACTGAGAGTAAAATAAAAAACAGCATTGTAAAAGTAAGCCTGCTGTCATTACAGCACTTTATATTATCACTACAGTAAACTGCTTGGTGCCCGCCTTTAATGTAGCTGTAATATGTCAGTTTTATTACGACTATGTTGCTGTTTTAAGTGTTTATTGGTTTAAATGTATCACCTTTTTAAAAGCAGATAAATGGACACTGCAAAAACTAAAATCTAAGTAAGATTGAATATCTCAGATAAAGGTGAATTTGCTTATTTTCTGCCATTTACTCACCAGTATAAAACTGCTTTTTCAAAGTAATAATTTCTTATTTCAAGCATGAAATAAGAAATGATTACATTGACACAATTGTATCTCTTCACACAATTAAAACAAATGACAGCCAAATGTAATCCACTGTTTCATTTTCAATGAAACAATAGAAAATATGTACTACTATATATTAGTACAGCTGGCACAGTACTGTAAACTGACACTTAATATTTAAACATTTAACATTTCAAACCGTTTCAACAGAAATAGTTCATATACATTCAGATAAGTTCTTCCAAATTACAAGGCATTAATATGATTTATGAGTTCCACAGCTTTTGGCCCATTTAAGAATTTTAAGAAAATGATCCTACATAATGAGAAATATAATCTTAACTTTTGTCTTTCCATCAAGAAAAGTAAATTAGTTTTTAGCATAACTTTACTGGTTTCAAGAAATGTAATGCCTAGTGCATGTCATTATGTCAAGATAATGGCACTAGCATTTACTTTAAGAATATTTTTCAACATATTGAGAACAGAAGTCTCATATCATTGTATGTTATTGTTTTTGTTATTAGTGAAATAAGCTAATTTTAAGGTATTTCTGGGTTCATTGAGGTTAAATGTTTTTACTTGTTTTAGAAAGTCTTGACAAGTCAAATTTTCTATATCTGTTGGCAGATATTTTTCTTAGTTTAAGTAATATACCCCAAATTTTTGTATATTTTTTCTTGTTTTTGAAGGCTGGCTTTTTGCAGTGCACACAAAAGTCAAAGATACATTTCTGCTTTTTGCATATAGGCTAATGAGCTAACAGGCTTTTACTAGTGTAGTTTGGGGCAGTCTGTCAACAGCTTGTGCACGCTTGGAGTTCAACATGTCACAATAACTAAGACGGAAGTCTGTGAGGGCTCAGTCCACAGGGGGATCATCTCATGGGAGTGCATGGTGATAATATTACAGACACCAGATGGCTGTGATCAAGATAACAATGATTCGGATGATGATACTGATCAGGTTTTGATTTTCTGATTATAATGATGATGATTACTATATTGATGGCAGGCCAGGAAAATGGCCAGAAGACTGACATTTCTCATGAGAGAATAAGTGTTGAGCAGCCACTCAAATACTCACACTGACTTTCATGTACTTTCAAAAGCTGATTGGGACATAAAGCAGTCATTCTCTTTAAATACATAGGGACAGAGACAAGGTGGAATCACATGCTGCTTCATGTGATGTGACAGAATGCAGACTGTATTCACATCAAAAATAAAGAAGTATGAAATATGCTACATCAATTTATTACCCAGCTGTCTGACTTGATCTTCCATTTGTTTAAGAAGCTTGGTTCTGATCAAAACCCCTTGACGATGGTTATTAACTTTCACTAACATGAGCAACACCAGAGACAAACTGATCACACGTCATGTCAAATCATCCACGGAAAAGAGTTCAGACACATTTAACTTCTGCTTGTTGACACCACAGACCGTAAGGCGAGGGGAAACCGTTAGCTTCTGTTAGCATCAAAACAATGTGGCTGAAACGTTAGCTTCTGTTAGCATGCTAAATCTGCAGGCTACAGACATTTTCATATTTGATCCTGTCCATCAATATGATGAAGGAGCGGAGCAGGTGAGAGAAACTTTAGGTTAGCGATCTCTATAAAGAAAGTTAAACCATGAGCGGTGGTGATGATAGCAGCAGGGTTCAAAGTTGTGACATTAGTTTCTTTTTAAAGGTGTGTGAACCGCAGAGCTCAGAGAAGAAGGAAAGCTGAATGAGGACAGTTTCATGTTCAATCCACCACAACAGGCTGAGAAGAATCCATCACCATGGAACGATCACTGACGAGGAATCACTGAGACTATTTCTAAAAACTGTAAACATAAATCATGTAAATCAATAAAATCATCTTTAATCAAGGTTTTTAACAACGTGTTTGTGTCTTAAGTTAGTGGCCAGGTAATAAGCGTGATCATGTATGGTTAGTTATGGGAAAAAGTGTCCTGACAAGGTGAGACTGTTTCTTTGTTGGTTGAATCTCATTGACGGATTCACCAGTCTGATCTCAGGTCTGTGTTTGTTTTCTGACTGATATTCACTTCCTAACCTTTCAGTGGCTGCATTTTCTTAAGTGTTATAATTTAGTTAAAAAGGAGAATCAACATGTCCACCCATTCTTGCAGACTGATTGTTGGCAGGAGAGTGAAACCCTTGATGGAACTGGATCGAAATTATAACCTAGCCTGATCAAGTCTTGTGTGACAGCTCTGTGACAGCTGTAAAATAACAAAGATGTGTTGCTTTAAATTGCCCCAAAATGTTCTGTGTATTATCACTGAAAGCATTTGCTGCACATTTTTACAAATATCTGTGGTTACGCATCTCCTCTTGAGCTGCGTTTACACTGCGAGCACCACAACTGAACCCACTCGTGCCTCCTTTTCCCGAGATGTTTAATCCTGACAGTATTAAATGCAGCATGGCACAAACTGGCACAAAGCTCACCCATTTAAGTGATCCGTCCTGACGCAAATATTAGGTCTGCATTTCACAAGATTCAGGCTCTGGCATTGACAAATGGCATTTCAAGACTGCAAAATCAGTGAAGTGATTCAGGGAAATACACAAAAGGTACAAAACGCACACAGGGGAAAAGCAAACCCGCGTGAATGCTCATGCTGCTTACTGCAGTGTGTGGCAATGCCAGCAGAAACACACACATGCAGTCAACACACACACACACACACACATATTCAGTAAAAGGGGTAAGACAACACCAACAACCTTGTCCGATGAGTCATACAAGGGCTGCCCTGAATCTATTTCTCAATTCTCCACGCTCCTCTCTCCCTTTCTCTCTCTTCCAAACTGTTTCTCCATCTCTATCTCCGTCTTCACTTTCCTCTTTCAGTCATCATTCTTCCAAGATTAGTGTTTCACTTGAGTCATGGTCAGAATGAGGCATCTGTCTGGCTGACAACACAGCTTTTATTGATATCAAGAGTTGAAAGGACACACACACACACATACACATACAGTAAGTGTGGACAGAAATGCACACTCGGATGCAAAGATACACACAAAACTGTCGTCAGCAGGGTAAGTACAGCCCCAGGAATCACTTGTGCCCCTGAGGTGGAAAAGAGAGAGGAAGATTGATAAAGGGAGCGTTGAGGGAGAGAGGGAGAGCAGAGAGTGATTAAAAAAAGAGGCAGGCCGCTTTAAGAGACACAAAGGACAACAGGGGGGAGCGCTGTGTTTAGACTGAGAGAGAGAGAAGGAGAAAACACTTTGGGTGCTGGATGGATGTCTACATCTCCCCAGCCGTCAACGCCGTCGACATTTCTCTCGAAGTGTGATGGAGAGAGGAAGGAGAGAGAAATGGAGCGATAGATGCATGATAGAGGAGTGTTTCTAAATTGAGTCAGCACCCCGAGGATGCATCAGAGTTATTTTGTCATGACTCAATGAAAAAAATTAGACTGAGTCTGCAGATCACAAGCGGGGGGTCTACGATCAAACCCAGAGAGTTTCCCAAGGTGAAAATAAATACTGAAATAAATAATGAGACAGCCAAGCACCTATTTTTACATGCCAGACAGGAGAGCTGCTCCAAACAGGAGGGGACTATTCTGAGACACTTCACCACTGCAACAATCTGCAATGCATCTGTTATGTTGAGCTTTATTTAAACAGAGCTGGCTCTGTCGACATTGTTGCTTTCAAGGGATGCCCAGGTCCACTCTCTCACACACAAGGTCTGACCCGGCGGCCGCTGAGGGGCTCCACTGGAACAGTTCAAGGGTTAAAGGTTTAGCATGAGGGCACTACAGTGAAGGGTTGTAAGAATGGAGGCTCAAGTGCTGCTGTTTTTCCTTCCCATAAAGATTTATTCTAACAGTCTCGAGATCGGATCGATGACCTTCCAGTCACAAGCTTCCTCTGGGCATCCAGCAGCACTACACCAGTTGCCTGACTTCTATTCATTTTAATGCTCCTGTGCAAGGATGGGTTTAGTCCCTCTTGATTCTGCTACAGTACTGACAGTCATTCTGCTTTTGAAGAGCATCAATGGAAAATTAAAACCATCTCTTTAACAAACACTGTCCACTTTAAATCCACGTGTTTTGGTAGCTGGAAGGGGTGTTATCTCAGTCCCTCGGCTCCACCAGCCACATCACTCTTATGCATGCCTTGGCTCCACATAATACCAGCGCAATATGTCAGTGCTCATCATGGCAGCATTTTGGTTTCACTGTCTTACTATGCAAGAAGATGGAGGCATGTCATCCATTCATATACAGTAAGTGGTTACAAGTAGAGCTTACGCCTCCTTGGAGAGTTCGTACTGTTCTCATTTTACTCATGCATTTATTTGATTTAGCAGAGTTTATTTTGCACCCTTTCAAAATAAAAGCACATTTGTTATCAAAGCAGGAAAAAAAACTGAGACATAATGTAAAAATGACAAATAGTTGCATCACCAGGAAAAGATTTATGAGGTACCAGCTTCTATAAAGCTTGAACATAAACTGAGTTACTGACACCTCAAAAGAAATGGTCAACACAGTATCATGAGTTGAGTGAATTGTATCACAATTGTTTTGTAAGTTAAAGCTTAGTTTTTAAGTCTGTTGTCAGTCACACTTCTTTTTTTTACATTTGGAAGTTATTGCTTTCTCTTACTCTTTCTATCTTTGCAAAGAAATAAACTTTGAAGTGGGGTTATTAAGTGTTTTTCCCAACAGGCTTGAGAAGAGGAAGAGAAAATAAACTATCAACTGCTGCAGGTGGGGTTACCTGCATCACGTGATTTAAGCTAATTCTGAGAAACTCCCATCCAAACAATTATGTAGATGTAATTGTACGTTCTAATTAGAATGTTTTCATAGCCTTAATTTGCCTTCAGAAGGCCTATTCATTTGTGAACAGAGCTGTCAACCATGACCTGTTACCTTTTTGTTTTTTTACATGAAATAACTAAATAAAAGTGAACTTCTCCAAACCGTGACTGCTTTCATGAAACTCATCTTAATAAGCAGGTTTGTAGTTTGTGGAGGCAGGCTTGAAAACCTATAGCAGCCAGTCACCAGGAGGAGTTTTAAATGTTTTGGCTACACTTTTAGAGGAGCAGACATGCCATCCATCTTCTCATACAGTCTTTGTTTGCAACATTGCCTCTTGTGCGTCTCTTTCTTTCTTTGTTACCTGCAGAGCAAGAGTGGAGACACTATTCACAAGAAGTAAAGATAGAAGATTGTCCTCTGGTTTATAGACAATTAAAGTTAACAGATGGACTTCCTACACTGCTAAAAAAAGAAATGCTATAACGGTCAGTAGATATACTTTTGTGGACTACCTGGGTACTCCCTGTCTTAACTGGAGATGCATCCTCTACTGCAAGATCTTTACACAGGAGTTCAAGCAGATCTGTGTCCAGTCCGTCTCCGATCCACTGTGGTCCTGCTCTGTGCTCTCTCATCCACCAACACCCACCGGCTGCATTTTTGGCAGCACGGAGCAGGACCGCCAGACAGCTGGAGTCATGTGACTGAGGTTTTCCCCTGGTAATTACTAATTAAAGGATTCTCCTCCTCCTCTCCTCATCCATGTTGTCTTTCTGGTCCTCTGAAAACCTCTGACCTGTTGACTCCAGGCCTGGCTCCGCTCATCATGACGGTTTGTTGTTGTAGTTAAGTGAAATACGATCTGGTGATAACACAGAGTGTTTTATTCTGAAAATTAACCGGATGTTTTCATTTTGTTTTGGTGCCTGACTTCCTGTCCCGCTCCATCTGCTCTATTGAGATTGATGCGTCGTGATCCGCCATCCACAGCAAAAATAGAATTCAGAGGATCAGAGATGCAGCCGGAACGCAACGGAGCGGATCCAGTGGAAGTTAACACATTGACTAGATAGAAACCTATCAGATCCGGTGCTGTGACGGATCGGAGACGGACCGGACACGGATCTGGTGGAATTTGGCTGTTAGACTTCTTTAGAGAGTCACAGACGCTGCTACATCACTTCTGTTGATACAACTCTTTCCTTGTTACATCTACTTTATCCTTTTCTTCATGTCTACAAAACAAATGAGTGAGTTAACATCCTTTGATTACCACAACAAATATAAAGAGAGTGAGAACAATAGTTTGAGTGTGTGTGTGTGTGCGTGTGTGTGTGTGTGTGTGTGTGTTGCATTTTAGTAACCTCACTTTATAGTAATATATTTTCAGATAGCATACAGGTGCTTCGATACCCTTTAGCTTGGTAAAATCACCTCTGACAAGAAATTAAAATTTCAAATAAGCTTTCGAACCACAACAAACCTGCACCTTTCATTACATCTTCCACAACAAGCTAGCTGCCGCTGAACTCCCTTATTCAATAAATCAGTTCCCCTATTTAAGAGAGCAGCTCGCAGTACTCAACTGTTTTTTATCTCACCTTTTGTTCAGCTGTTCTCCCATTTACAGGTATATTTTAGTTCTCCGGTCATTACTTAGTCCTGCTGGGTGCAATAACAAGCACTCAACGCTTGATTTCCTGCAACTCAGCCGAAAGGTCAAGATCCCGTCTCCTGCACATGAGATATACAACTCACTGACCTTAACATCTGCAGCCCCATGGAAGACTGAGCCTTGTTCAAAGATAGGAGGGCACGCAAGATGTACAACTGCTTGACATTAATGTCTGTAGTGGATGTTAATAAAATAGGTAATTAAAGGCAAGATACATTTCTCCGGTTGTAAGGTCGATGGTGCAGACTTCATGGAAGACTGCCCTGAAGTCCAGGGGAAAATAAAATCTTGGTAACACCATCTCATGAGGGTAGTTACTCTGATAGCACCATTCTACACATATAACTGGAATCTGTGAGCATTTATGTTACACTCACACTTAGTATTACCCAGAGATATGTCTAGGGGAAAAAGGTTCCCTGATGGCAACATCTATAGAGCTTAAGAAACCATCTTATTCGTTTAGAGCTGGGTATCCAAACACAAG
The DNA here is from genome assembly GCF_009762535.1 of Notolabrus celidotus. Taxonomy (NCBI): domain Eukaryota; kingdom Metazoa; phylum Chordata; class Actinopteri; order Labriformes; family Labridae; genus Notolabrus; species Notolabrus celidotus. The sequence goes on along the minus strand of NC_048288.1, from coordinate 3,950,861 downwards.
TTTCTATTCTGCTGCAACCATGATGTAAGAGGTACCTGTGTTAAGAATGCAAATAATCACAGCACCAAGGTCAAAAGTTTAGTGTTTGAAGATGTATTTGCATACATGCTAAGTTAAATATTAAAAACTAACAGTCATTTTAATTTCAGTTCTGCTTTGCTGCTCTAAAGTATGAGGTAGAGGAGAGGTGAAGTGAAGTGCGGCATGGGGAGAAGGGAGGATATACAGTAATTCTGCTGGTGTGACATTTTCCCATAATCCCCCCCAAATGCCGCCAGTGTCAGGAGACAGCAGTGGAGGGAGGAAGAGGAGGAGGAGAGACAGAAGGCAGTGACTTCTGTTAGAGAAAAAAGGGTACAGTAACCTTCTTTCCTTCCCTATAGATTAGTCTCCAGTGCTGAATAGGTGCATTTGCATGAGTGTGTCTGTTGCGTGTGAAATTGAGTGTGTGAGAAAGGTTTGATGGATGTTAATCGAAGAAATGTTAGTGGCGGTAATTACCATAAAAACAATAACGCAATGATTGGATCAAAAGAACATGACAGATTCATTACCCACTGTGCATATTAGACTGTGCACACACAACGACAAACACAATAAGCTAAAGTCCTTTGTACACTGAAAAAGTGAGCACAGCAATAAGGTCTGTGTGTTCCCCTCTCACTGCCTCACATCCAAACATAATCTTGTTAGCATTAGCTTTTGCTTGTGTCAAATGAATCTGATGTGTTTGCCGTTTTCTTATTAATCTGAATGCTTAAATGTTAATGTTTGTTTGAGAGCACACACAGACGACTTAATTCACTTATATCTGTCTGTCTGTCTCTTCTGCTCCGTCCTTCTATCTCCCAGGTCTCAGATTTAGAAGGAAGCTCATCGTAGCAGACACACAGCTTTGTTATCATCCCAAGGTCACACACACAAACACACACAAGCGCACAAACAGATAGGCCACCTCTCAAAAGGAAAATAACTACAATGGGCAATTTACCCAGAAGAGGCAGAGATGATGGCCAGGGTGCAGATGCACGCACACACACACACACACACACACACACACACACACACACACACACACACACCCACACACAAACGTACACACACACAAACGTACACACACACACACACACACACACACACACACACACACACACACACACACACACACACACACACACACACACACACAGCTGTGCCTCAGGGCCAAGGTTCTGGCAATGCATCATTACCCTCCCTTGGAGGTAATTCCATATCCCAGCATGCATTTCTCATGTGGAGAGGAAATTACCCCTGGGCCGTGCTGAGAGCCAATAGAGTGTGTCCTCTCTCCTCTATCTGTCTCTCTCTTTTCCTGCCTTCTCTTTCTTTAAATCCCTTGCTCACCCTGTGACTGCCTTTCACACCCTTACTGTCCTCCCTCCCTCCGTCTCTCTCTCTCTCCGAGTCACCTCATCACTAAACCATTCTTTTATCTCTCACTCAATGCCTTTCCTGTTTTCATTCCTCTTCCTCTCTCCCTTTGTGTTATGTAGAATAAAGATTAATAACAAAGGAATGAAAAGAGGACTGACAGGTTCTCTCAGTTTTTGTCCTTCTCTCTCTCTCTCTCTCTCTCTCTCTGTCTTGTAGTGAAGCAGCTGTTAATCTTCAGGTTACAAATGCGAGCTCCCCTTCTGACAGCCAGAGCTACCTGAACACTACACCTAGTATTCTATTTAAATGTTAGTAGAGGGTATTTTTGTTTAAATGGTGTTAGCAAGATTCTGCATGTTCAGAAGTAGAAATGCACAGTTGCTATACTACAATGAGGTGACAGTTGCAAGGAGTATTTTAAGTCTCTAGCTTTTGAACACAGGATGCATTTGTGTCGCTGTCCATGGTGCTGAAAAGTTTTAACCCAGTGTATAACTGTCTCTGTATTTGGTCCTGAAATGGTTAAATCAAATGTTATACTGTGTTGTGCTGAAAATAAATAAATTCAACACTAATAAATAAAATAAATAAAAATAATAGGAACAGTAAAAATTGTATATAATAATAATAATAATAATAATAATAATAATAATAATAATAATAATAATAATAATAATAATAATCATAAACATAATCATGATCATGAAAATATCCTATCTCTGTCCGTGGTGCTGAAACATATCAACTTGGGTATCAGGCTGGAGATATACTTGCCTTCTTAACTTTGCATCCGCATGCACAGTTGGCTGTTTCATGAACATGGCTGTACACATACTTATGACTGTGCAAACCACATCTTACTGGAGGACCTCTGGACCTCTAAGGGGCACACCAGGAAGCTCTGGTTATGAACCCTTGGTCTCAGTGAGGGACAGTTCTCGAGCCAAGCTGATGACCGATGGACGGAACACACCATCGGTCCAAGCTCAGTTTTACCATAATTTCCCCCATGCTGGATGTTACAGTCCAGAACTTGTTCCCACTTGGCTTTGCAGGTTTACACATTGACTTCTAAACACTGAACTTATCCTTGCTAGGTATGTTTGTTACCGTGCTGCAAATACTGTTGTCCCTGATGCTGTGGTGACTGTGCGATCCTCTTTACCTGTTCACTGCTGCTAAAGCTCATTTGCAGACTGCATCTTGTGTCGGTGTCACATTCATTTTGAGGACATTGACAACCAACACAACAATCTTAGAAGGGGAATGTGTGGCAGCCTTCTTGCACACACACTCCCTGTGTATTAAGTGCATTAAGTGCATCTCTGGCTTTACTGTTTGTAGAGCTCAAACATTACCACCAATGAAGCTCTGTGTCTGTGTCTGATGGTCTTGCGTATTCCAAACATCTCGTTCTCTACTCTGTCCAGCTACTTCTCAAGATGTTTGGGAGAATTCAGAAAGGTTAACTGATCTGACTTTGTCAATGTGATGTACATATTTCAGTTTAGTACTGCCAGGTCATTGTGAAGTACCTTCAGCATGAACACCTCTGTTGAATGGAAAGCTTTGTACTCAGTCTGAGTGTCAGTCCAGCTGCCACAGTTTATATATAAGGGAGAAGTTAACTTCTCCAAAAAAACCAAACAGGAATCTCCTCCCAGTTCTCTCTTTAGAAACCCTGAGGTGCATCATGTTGTAAACTGAGTACTGCTGATGGAGGGAGTTTGGCTCTGACTAGAGTCAGTATGGAATCTCCTTTCTGAATGTAATCCCATGGTCAAAACCTAGCACACATGTACACACGCAGCCCACTGGAGACTCAATTTCCATATAAAGCAGGTATCACACCAGTGAGTCATACATAAACCATATGTTCCAGAGACAGAGCAATTGCACTTACACAAACAGACAATGGTTGTGAGATGGGAATACAAGCACTCTTTTACTCTCCTGCACGAGGAAACATAAATAAACGTTGACACTAGTGCCCAACTGACAACAAGAGTATAACTGCATAGTAATTCTCTCTCTCTCTATCTCTCTATCTCTCTCTCTGTTTGCTTTAACGCATATAACGCAAATGCATGCAAACCACTCACATACGCACACATGCACTAAAACAACCGATGAGATGTCACGCTCCTCTAGACTGCATGACACTCAGGAAAGCATTGTGCATGAATACAAACAGTCACAACACCACCTCTTTCTTTCTGTCTTTGACACAGCCTTGGACGTACACCTAGACACACCCTGTTCTTAGACACACACCGCATGTGTGCACATGCAGGGTCACCGCTGACCATAGCACATTTCCACACACAGAGGGATGTGTTCAGGATGAGAGCCAGCTAACAACGTCAGTGAATAGCAAGCAGTGACAATGACATGTCAGCCCTGATCACATCATATCAGGCTGTTGCAAATAGCAATTCCTTGTCAGCAGCTCTATTATATCCAGTAAATAAGGGGGCCACTGGGGTATTTATGCTACCTTTACTGGTACAATGTGTGTTTGCATCTGTTGTGGCGGTGATTTGGCTCTAACCTTCTTATTCCTGATGACGGTTAACTTGTATTGTGAGGTTTATGTCCCGCATGAAGGTAGGAACATCGGTAAAAGTATTAGCCAACAACACATCATGTGAAGTGATTACAGTCTGCACACAATCACAAAACAACATCAAAGTGACTCACACTTCTTCCTGAGTGAAAAGATTTTGTATTTGTGGAGTAGAATATAATGAGCAGAGTTTGACTTCCTTATCCTGAAGTGCATGCGTCTACAAACGTTTCAGTCTGATTGAGTGTTTGATGAGATAAGTCAAGCACACCCCCGCAGATGAACAATACTTCAGCCCAAAATGTGACAAATTGTTCTTCTTTTTTCCTCCTTTCCTGTCAATCCTTGCTTTTACTACAATATGAATTCAACTCATTCACTGCAAGTCCCCATTCATGATGTCGTCTGGATAGCTACCTGACCCCTGAGCTTTGAAACACGGCCCCTTCCTTCCTGGTCCCTTATTCCCTGAGCTAATGTCCATCCTTCTATCCCTCCTGCCCTCACTCACAAACCCCTACTATGCCCTGCATTGTTCCTTTCTTCATGTCTTATTCTCCCATCAGTCCCTCACGGTACGTCTCCTTCTTCTCTGAACAAATGTCTCTGAGCGTCTTAAGATTCAGTTCCTTTAACTTTATCGATGGTTTGTACCCTGAGTGTGTGGTTAACATTTTCAACTTCATCTTACATCCCTATATTGTTCCTTTCATTTTCAATTTAAGGAAGAATCACGATGGGGGGTTGGGGATTTTAATTCAAGAGAGAGCTTAAAGGAAAAGTCAAAAACACAAAGTGGTAACACTTCCCTCAGTTAATTTAGCCCGCTCCATCTTCATCTATCTACACCAACTCTCCCCCTCCCTGTATTTCCAACCCTTATCTATGCACACGCCTCCCTCTCCCCTTTCTTCCTCCTTTGAGCATCCACTGCCCTCCCTCCTTCTCCTTATCTCCCTCTCCTCCTTTCCTCCTCTCTTCACTCATATCCATTAGCAGTTATTGAGTTTTCTCTTTGTGTCGCTGTCCTCACCTCTGCTCTGCTGCACTCTCTCTTCTTCAACTGTAATGGCCCCTAACTGGGTTTCTTGCCACCTTGCAAACACACACACACAGACACACACACACACACACACAGACAGACAGACACACACACACACACACACACACACAGACATCTGCATGTGCATATTACAGTAACGTACACAGTTAAGTTTAAAATATGCTGATTAATTATATCTTAGAAACTCATAGTTATCTCCACACAATGCCCTCTAACGCAGACTTTATGACACACACACACACACACACACACACACAACCACACACACACACACACACACACACACACACACACAACCTCTGCCCCCACTCAGTGTTCCGTGTCTCTAATTGCTGCTAACTCATTTAGCACTTCATGTTACCCCAGCTAGATCCAATTACAGTGAGAGAGAAAGATAGAGAGAGAGAGAGAGAGAGAGAGAGAGAGAAGAGAGAGAGGAGAGAGAGAGAGAGAGAAGGAGGAGAGAGAGAGAGAGAGAGGAGAGGCAGTCTGAGTGGGAGGCCATTTAACCCTAATGACAAGGAGACATGTTGCACATAGATCCATTTCAGAGTGAGTACACTACAGATTACAGACTATAGAGGAACCAGAATGTAAGAATTGAAATATATTCTAAATCTAATTTGGGATTTAAAATGAAGACACAGTGAAGCTTTGTGTTGTAGTCTCACATCAAACCTGTTAGGATCAAACAAAGGTGGCAGATAAACCGATGTGTGTTTGTGGCAGATTTTCAACCTCTGTATTACTCTGATGTCACTGCCTAACCCCCAATGCTTATGATGTCCCTGCAAACATGCAAACACATGAGCATGAGCTCACCTAACAAGGAGGTGATCCCTGAATAAACCAATTGAAACAAACACTGGCAAGCAGCTAACTACAGAATGTATAAATGTCACAGTTCCTTCACTCTCTGCTTACCTGCGCTGGATCTGCAATCAACACTCCTACCAGCCAACATCCAATCACAACTGCCTACAAGAGCCCTGCACTGACATCCAGTCTGTGCCAGATCGTTGTGCCTACAGGTTTGTTTTCTAGTAGCCAAGTCCAGCTCTTAAGAGAACCTTTTGCATAGCTTTTCGCAAGTTTCGTCCATTCACCTTCAACCCACCTGACACCTCTTCTTCCGTCTCCAGGACCCATCTGCATCCAGCTCTGCCACCTTCCTCACTCACCTGCCTGTTCATCACCATCTGGATCCCTCCCTCAGCATCCCAGGACCTCCACCAGCTACCCCTTCACCCTACACTTCTGTAAAAACACTTTGGGAAACAAGACCTGTCTAAAGTCTGCTTTTTGAGTTCAGCTGTAATACGTGACAATAAAACTGTGAGCTGGTAGAAGAGGAGACATTAAGCATGTTGTGACAGTAAATACAATAAGTAAATAAGTGTTTTAAGTTTCTGATGAAGTCAGAGCAACAGAACAGTTTTAATAATTGGTTGCATTTGGTAAAAGTAAATTATTAGAGTGGTTCTCTAAGTGGCCTAAATCATCACTAGACAATTTAAAGCTCCTGCAAATAGTTTTTATCTGCTTATACAACAAACTGAAATTGGTATTGATGTCTCTTTATTACTCCAAAAAAATAAACAAGACTATCAACACAAAGACTGACTCTTTCTATGTGGTCATTTTTAATGTTTGAAACCTCTGACAGGGGGGGAGGTGATTTACTGAATGCTGTTTGAACAGTTTTTGTTTACATTTTCTGCAGCAAAGAGTTTTGGTGAGCGATACCAACGAGTGTTGATATAAATCAGGATTTAAAAAGAGACATGACCAGCTGAGGCTGGTGGCCTAGCAGTCTAAGCATCCCACATATAGAGGCTACAGTCTTTTTTGCAGAGGTCGCCGGTTCGCTGCGTGCCTTCCCCTCTCATCTCTGCTCCCCACATTCCCGGTCTCTCTTCAGCTGTCCTATCAAATAAAGGCAAAAAGCCCAAAAATGTAACTTAAAAATGTTTTTAAAAAGAGACATGACTTACATGAGAAAAAAAAGTGAAGAATAAAGATGTACTGCTTTGTCCACAGGGGGCGCCACAATAAACACACCCTTAAAGTTCATCACAGAAGCTTTAAATGGTCCAACTAAAGGGTTCCATCACCTGTTAAGTCCTCATGATCAGTTTTATTGTAAAGTTTCTGCAAATATGAGAATAAATGTCATTTTTTAAAACAAATAAAAAAAAATGTAAAGGATTGTTAGGGAGTTTTGATTTTTGAGTAAAAAATGAGTATCTGAAGCACTTTTGGGTATGGTTGTGGTTTCCTGGTTGTAGTCAGAACATGGGCTCTGATGCAGGGATACAGTATCAGGGACTCAAATGAAAAAGAACAAAAACGTATTAGTGCAATTTAAACTTTGAGGTTTTATATACTTTGGCTTCCCGTGGTTCTAACAGACTTGGACTGAATGGCTATCCTAAATTAATAAACGTAAAATCATGCTGAGTCCAAAGCTGTTCACCACCATCAGACTGCAGCCAGTAAGTCTAATTTTCAGATAGTCATAAAAAAACTTTGTAACTTTTAATTAAACAAGGTTTTATTGAACACTGCAGGGTGCATGGAGCACATTAAAGAACTCTCTGAATATTGAAACTGAACAAAGAGTCTGCTTTATCTAACAGTGGTTCGCTGAGGTTTATTGTCTTAAATAAAGTGTGAGAGGAAGAAAAACAAGATGTCTCTCTGGCTCTGTGGACTTGCAGTATATGAGGCTTAAAGCATTAAGGGAGACGCAGCGATCTCTTATGTGTACTTGTGTATGCAAGTTAGTGTGCTAGATGACTCCAAAGGGCCAATAATAAACACTTTCTTGCAAGTACAGGAAAGATAATAGTTTGTGTATCTGAGTGTGTTTGTACGTTAAATTACATCCTATACCTCTTCTGTGTTATTTGCAGAGCCTCCATTTTAAAAGTTACAGTGAGGGTTTAAATTGAGCCTGCTGTGCCTATAACTGCTTTACTTACAAACAGTGAACACAGAAATGTTCACGTCTGGATGAAAACAAATAACCAAATATTGTGTATAGGGGAAGCCTTTCAGATGCATGTGATGTGAACGCAGTCTGGTTTATTTCACAAGAAGTGGGCGACCATTCAAAATGTTTGAATCTGTATTACAGAATCAAAACAAAAGGTTTAGGGGATTTGTGATTGCTCATTTTGAGTTCATAGATTCAATTAAAGGTCATAATGCTACTAATGGCAGCAAAAGACACAACGGATGAAAGCTCTTTTCCCCCCACAAGGCAATTCAACAATAGGTCCATTAGTGACAGATTTTTGCTCCTATTTATTCTTGTAGCATGTATGATGACGTGAGATTTCAGCTGCAGCCCAGACTCTAATCCAAACAGGGAGGTATGGGACTCATTCACATTTAATTATACATCTAAAAGAGCTCATAGTGCCCAATTACCCCTCTAGAACACTATGCTCCTAACATGCAGGCCTGCTGGTCATACCTGAAGACGAAGACGAAGACGAAGACGAAGAAGAAGAAGAAGAAGAAGAAGGAGGAGGGAGGAGGAAGGAGGGAGAAGGAGGAGGAGCAGAAGAAAGAAGAAGGGGAGAGGAGAGGAGGAGAGGAGGAGGAGGAGGAGGAGCAAAGAAGAAGAAGAAAAGAGGAGAGAGGAGAGGAAAGGAGGAGGAGAAGAAGAGAGAAGGAGGAGAGGAGGAGAGAGAAGAAGAAGAAGGAGAGGAGGAGCAGAAGAAGAAGAAGGAGGAGAGGAGCAGAAAAAGGAGGAGGAGGAGAAGAGAAAGAAGAGGAAGAAGAAGAGGAGGAGAGGGGGGAGGAAGAAGAAGAAGAGGACGAGAAGGGAAGAAGAAGAAGAAGAAAGAAAGAAAGAAGAAGAGAAGAGAAGAAAGAGAAAGAAGAAGAAAAGAAGAAAGAAGAAGAAGGAAGAAAGAAGAAGAAGAGAAGAAAAAAGAAGAAAGAAGAAGAAGAAAGAAGAAGAAGAAGGAAAGAAAGAAGAAGAAAAGAAGAAGAAGAAAGAAGAAGAAGAAGAAGAAGAAAGAAGAAGAGAAGAAGAAGAAGAATTTATAGACGCCTTTCAAGAAACCCAAGGTTGCTTCACAGGGTCAGGTAGGGGTCTGGGGGTAGGTGGGGATAACACTATCTAACAGGGAAAGACCTTGCGTGGTGTGTGTTGACTGCTTTTTAAAACTGTCCAGGGTTGGGCAGCTGCGGATGTCGGGAGGGAGAGAGTTCCACAGAGTGGGGGCTGCCACTGAAGGCTCTGTCTCCAAAAGTCTGCAGCTTAGTCTGGGGGATGCAGAGGAGACTCAGGTCCAAAAACCGTAGGTTCTGCCGGGGGAACTGCTACACTGGGATCCTATCTGTCCCTCTCTCTCCTCTGTCTGCCTGTCTCTTTAACTCTCCCTGTCCCAGTAAATTACTAACCATAGACCTTTCTGGAGTCCCTGAGCTCCCTTGTCTCGTAGGTTCCTCTGGATCTCTGCTGTGGTGTGCCAGACTCCAGCTGCTACAACTACTCCTATCCGTCTCACCCACTCATCTCTCTCTCTCTTCATCTCCCTCTCTCCCTCTCTCCAACACGGTCTCAGCAGATGTGTGTCTAACATGAGTCTGGTCCTGCTGGAGGTTTCTGCCTGTTAAAGGAAGTTTGTCCTTGCCACTATTGTCATACTGAAAACTCAGATTTAACCCTGAAGTTTCCTCTATAACTGCAAATCCTGCTTTGTAGTATACACCATCGTTTGCTGTGATAGTTTACCTTGATAGGACTGTAAGTTATGTCTGAATGAGCTCCACAAAACTCCAAAAAGTCTTGCCTTCCACAAATCTGACTGTTTCGTGCATGCTAGTTTTAAACTTATGATATGCTAATTTTACCTTGAAAAGTTTGCACCTGATCTCATTTCCATTTTGCCACAGAGAACTCTGTGACGGCTGCA